>NC_136490.1:59845555-60453055 GCF_053919585.1 Euprymna scolopes
TAATTTACGCTGCTAAAGTACAAATTTGCCCTTTATTACATTGCCTACAGATACACTTATTGGTTTTAAATTGGCGTGGGTTTCTTTTTTTACTAAGGTTGTTTATGTTTAGTTCTCTTTTCTAGGACTCTTTTTCTACACTGCTCAGACATTAACTTTTTTAGGTACTTTTTTATGTTACAATAAACTTCACTACTTTCTTCAAACTGATGAATTCTATAGATTTAGACTATGCAGAATTAGAAAATCTATGTTAACTTTTTATGGAGACAAGTAGTTTCGAGATATAATTAAATACATTACGCATTGTAATCCACAGTTCTCTTCACGCACGATAAAAAAAGTGTACTTGTCTTCGCACGACACTGCTAGCCACTCTCATATTTCTTTTTTTTTTGTTTATAGTCTTTATGGGTGGGTATGCTGACAACATATATTAAGGTTGAACTGGCGGCAAATACTTGGGCAGACCGCTCTCATAAAAGTGGGAGTCTATTCCGAAGGCCGTTCTTACATGGTGAGGTTGGTCGTGTCTATTCCATACGATGTTCTAAACATGAAGAGTTTAGTGGTGTCTTGGGAGACTCATTAGGACGTTAGAGAGTGGCCACCACCAACAACCGTAGTTTAATTTTAACGGGAAGTGAGCATGCTTCCAACGAACAACGTCGGTTAACGGGTCCTGCTAGTTTTATTGACATTTATATTATTGGGAATCAACTGAAATTTAAGGAATGTTTATTACATTCTATTTTATATTATACGATAAAAATTTTAAAATTTTAAACTTACTTGAGGTTTAATAGAATATTTTAATCCCATTGTATTTCTTAAAGAAACTAGATGACACATAATATATTCCATATAATCAACATTCACGCATTTATCGGTGTTCTAAACGCCATATAAAAGAAAATCGTCTATACATGTGACATAATTATCACAATATTTAAGACCTACGAACACATAAGTGCTACCATATAAACAAGCAACGATTTATGTTAAATAATTTACGTTTTACATTGTAAGGACTATTCTCAATGCACTTTTGACAAGCACAAACGAAGGATGTGCATTGCCGTTTGAGCGAGCTTTATGATAGATTGATATTTCTAATTGTAAAACCGCCAATATTGAGAATGTGACCATTAAAACAATTCAACAATTTGTACTGTAGAATTTGTCTATCTACATAATCAACACTACTGTAAGCGCACTTTTTTTAAATAATTAAATGATGCATGAGATCTTGTGAAGTAAACCTGTATGCCACACCCTATCGAAGGCCTTTGATATGTCAAGAGCAATTACCCTAGATAGTAATTTTTTGTCAAGAGAGTCGCTAATTCTATGAAATATATCTGGCAGTACCTATTCTATAGATGAAGCAGAACGTAAACCATATTGCGTGTCAATAAGAAGGTTATTTTTGCTGAGGTTGTTGTCTACTTCTCTATTACACCGATTCAAGTAACGTACTCATGATGCAGAGATGACTTATTGGTCTGTACCGAGAGGGATATGATCAATTACCTGAATTCTTAAATACATGGCATACTGATGAGATTTTCCAGGGTGCTGGAGAGCAATTCTCTTTAAGACAACGCTAAAACGGCTTTGTAAGTATAGGAGCTGGTTAAGGTTAAGCTGTTTCATCACTATAATTAGATTGCCGTTAGGACTAATTGCTTAATTCAAGGTTTTTTATAAGCTTGGCAACATCTTGCACAGGTATTTTTGCGTCGCATAGCGTGTTTTCTGTTACAGGAGGAATACATCGTGGTTAACGGCCTTGGTCGCATAGGGCAGAATGAGCTGCAAAGTTCTTGGCAAAGAGCATGGCTTTGTCTGATGCTGGCAAGATTACCTCAGGTCATTGATGATAGTTCGGATAGGGCAGTCGCTCCTGTTCATGATCCCTTTTGCTATTTGCCAAAACTGGTGTGAACCCAGCTGCTATTCAGTGACTTTGGAATTGATTGACGTGTTTAATTACTATTTGACGGTGGTTGCTAGCAGTCCTGAAAGCGACTTTAATTTCAGTATACCTGGCACGTTGGAAGCAATGTGAAAACAAATAAAAAGTCTATGCGAAATTGCTACAGCAAATTCTGGAGAGAACCAGGGTGGGCTGTTAGGTTTTTGCTGATTTTTTGACGGTATGAAACGGTTTCTAAATACAACTAACCATTCCGCAAGGTCTGATACTAAAGAGGTCACACTCTTTTTAAACATAGAACGCAGAGGTAGAGCTGATATAAATGCACGAAAGCTATCCCAGTCAGACTAGTTGGAAGATAACAGTGGAGACAGAAAAGAAGATGACCATAGCTCAGACTAAGGTGTGATGAAAATATCTGGGATACTTGCATATTGACCGCCAGTATCGGGCACACGCGTGAGTTCGCGAATTTGAGTGTAGCGTTAAATAATGAAGAAACCATGGTAGATCATGCCCTCATCATCTGTCTTGTTTTAGTGGGTTAACTATTCTAAATTGTGAACATTGAAGTCTTCACTGCATGGTCAAGCATCCATTCACACAATGGCTATACAGCATCCCTAGTACTTTGCACCTGCTGATAGTACAGCCTCCTTGGTAGTTAATTCAATGTTCGGGTCCCTGACTCTCAGGTGGATAACGTCAGCCTAAATAAAATATCTCTAGCGACTGTTCATGCAAAATACAAAAGTTGCAAATATGACTGGTACAAGATTAGTGACAATTTGTGAATTATAGTCGCTGTATGTGTTCCCTGCTTATCTCGGTATTGTTACCAGTCGTATTGGACCTTTACACTCCACTGGTATTTAACAACGCTGACTCAGGAGAGCTGGGGTTGAATATTGCGCAAATTTTGACACCAAAATTTAGCGCGCAAGCACCCTCATAATTTATAATTTAAACATATTCGGGGGCAAATGTTATCCTGAGTACCCTCAGTTGTTTCTTCCATTTATAATTCACAAATTTCATAAAAGTAAAATATGTGTATATTTTTGTAATATTGCGTTAAAATTTGTTTTTCAATCCCATTGATGCGTCTTATATTTCATTCAAATTAAATCAACGTTTCTATGACATAAATCACCCCCCTGGCATAAATCTTGCGTAGCCAATGCACTATTGCCAGCATATAAAAATACAACCGCTGATAGACAACGCGCGGATATCTACTACTGACTTTTTTTATCCAACTTTACAAAATAACAAGAAAGAAGAAATTTAAAAGAAACAAACAGCAGACTAAGGATAGAATTTGACTCCATAATATATTTAGATTATAAATTGCAAACAAGTAACATACTTGTATATTTTCGTAATATTGCCTTGTAATTTTGTGTTCAGGCGAACTTGATGATTATATATATATATATATATATATATATATATATATAGTCATCCACATACAGTAGTGTTTCGCTGTTCCATATTAAACGTTTCTCTCCTTATTTTATTGTCGTATATATTTATATATACATAAAATATATCAAATAATTTGAATATACATATATATATATATATATACGCATGTTTGTATGAAAGAATTTTTCTTTTAAGATTACTATCACATAAGGTGCATATATTGTGCGTGTGTGTACGTGCGATTTAATCTGTAAAGTTTTAAATAAACCGTATTGTAAGAGTATACTTTTGCACCATGCATGATTTAATGTTTTTTGTTTGTCTGTATAAAAAAACTAAAATTTCTAGACAAACATTATATTCTTAATGAATATGCAATTGTCTAATGGACTGATAAATTTAGATTTAAGAAACTTGTTTTACATCCTTTGAATAAATTGGAATTTATTTCCGATTTTTGTTTCTATTTATGAAATTATGTATATGCATCAACTATTCACTTTTTATTTTAATATATTTTATGCATTATATTATTAAAATTCAACAGAAAACAATAAAAGTCTATTAACGTGCGCTTTAAATAAATTACCGTATGTTAAGAAAAAAGATATCCTCATTAAATGTGTGAATCAATAATAATAAATAATGCGTGTAGTGCCTTTGAATAATATTGCCGATAGAGAACAAGTCTGGAAACTTATTTAAGGCACGTCATATATGCCTGTAATTAATGAGTATAAGAGAACCTATGTGAAATCAAATATAGCTAAAGTGATGTTTCTAATTACTGACAATATTAACACAAGAAGCCGCCAATATTAAGTGTTGTATAAAAAGAGGACGTATTTATGTAAACACTTATTCTATTAAGATAGCGCACATGTCTATTTACCTACAATATATCTTTACAAAGTGCAGAAGAGAGGGGTTATTTCATGTGTACTATAAACAATAAAACTAAATTATCTCAAATTAATTGTTCTAACTGTAAGTATTGGTGTTGTTTACTAAATTTTTACAATTGGTGTCTGCGTGTATAGTACATGGGACGCTTCCGAAATGGATGCTTCTGTTGAGAGCAAAGTTCCACCATGACTTTGCATTTGAAACTTCTATTCAAATGATTATATATATATATATATATATATATATATATATATATATATATATATATATATATATAATCGTCAGTACAGTTCAATGCATTGTATACTAAGTACCCGCGGAGAGGTTTTTTCTCCGTGCGCCGCGATGGGCGCTAAGCTAGCGTAGGTAATCAATCGACTAGATTAAAATATAGGGAGTTACTACGATTGTGATGATAATAAAATAAATGTGAACCATTCGTTCATCATCAACGTCTTCCTTCCTGCTTAATATATATATATATATATATATATATATATATATATATATATATAAATATATTATATATATGTTATTTTATAATATAAAGCTGAACGTCTGTGTGTGAGTGTGTCTGGTCACGAATAGGCTACTATCTGGTTGATCATTTTAAAAAAAACTGATTACATATAATGATAGAATATAAATCAAGGGTCAGCAAAGGGTATGTTTGATCTGGCAGAACGGTGGTTCATAAAAATTGTGGGGTCTGCGATCGCGCCTGGTCCCCAGAGAATGGAAATTAAAAATGAGAAAAAAATGTTTACAAGGGTTTTTGGTATAGATGTACATAAGAATACTTTGATAAATATGCTTCAACTTAAATAGGGACGGTATAATAAAATTGTGCGGTCTGCGTTCGCGCCTGTACTCCATTGAAATATTGCACAAACTTTGAAAAAAGAATTTTCATATCTCTTTGCGTAAGTATACTTTGATAATTAAGTTTCAGTTTAAAGAAATATGTCATAATAAAATTATGGGGTGTTCCTTGCGCCTGACCTCCATAGAAGTGAAATATGTCACAAAGTTTAACAAGTTTTTTTTAAAAGGGGTGAGGGTCCACAATAACCCATTTACTTTAATCTTAATTCACGTTAGCTTTTATTTTTTTAGTTAAATCATATTGTGACGACTAAATTCACCTCATAAATTCAAGTTCTTATAAAAGTGAAAGCAAAAAAAAAAGTCGGAACTTTAGGCAATTCTTGGCACAACTTTTTCATAACTCTTTTTATACCTTTTCAACTTGCACGTGGCACTCTGTCGAAAATAGATAAATAGATAAATAATAGAAAATAAGAACGTTACTTGTTATCGGGCCAAAAGAAGGAAAAAGTTCTGCTTACGTAATTACGTGTCTTTTTAAGAACATTTACATAACCTTTTTATTTTTATTTATATATCTGTTTAAGTTTTTTTTCAGTATACTAGAAGGAATTCAGGTAAGTACAACCCTTTCGTCGTGTTCTTTACATTACAGTAGTACAACCCTGAATTCGACGGTGCAATACTAAATCGTTCAATCCTGTAAAACTGAAACGAAGCAGTTCTGCTTGAAAAGGGCGCGATTTTCTTCTTATTCATATTTATATCGATTCTTTGTTTTAAAAAAAACTCAATAATTACGTGTTTACTTTTTTAATATCCCATTTTGCTGTTTCGGATTATTTTACTAAAGTAAGTAAAGCTTCATTATGGTTCTTAACTGTTTTTGTTTCTTTGTTTTTCGATATTTCCTCGATATTATTTAGTAAGAGTGTTTAGCAGAAAAGCCAAAAAACGACTACCCGAAAAATAAATATACAAGAAATAAATCTTACCATAGTCAATAAAAGTTCAGTTCATGTTTTTTTTGTTTTTTTGAAATAGTTTTTAATGCTCTTTACTTGAAATAATTTCAGCGAACAAAAATTAAAACGAAACTTGAAGCGATAACTACTTAAATCATTTTTTTTTTTGTAAACTGCACATTCTATAATCGAATATTCCTCAAGGACAAAATAACGGAAAGCATTAAAATATGGTTATAAATATTCCTTACGTTGACGGAACTCTCTTAAATTGTTAACAAAGAATGCTCAGGTGTCTCTCCTTCAAATTGAAAACGGGCACTCCATTTCAAAGTCGCTGCCATTTTGATTTTTTTTAAAACTGGTTCGTGAATTAAAAAAGAAAGAAATTGCAAACTACTTAAGAATACAAACCAATGAACTTTCCTAACATAAAAGTAACTTTTATTGAATATGGTAATATTTATGACTTTTATATTTATATTTTTATATATATAACATTCTTGTATATTTATATTATTATATATATATAACATATTGTCTTTGTAAGGAAACATCATTTTGTTGGTCACTCTGGCTACGAATGGAAACAAAGTTGATATAAAAATATATTTTCACGAAAATTATCTCTACTTTCATTATATTTTGCTTAGGGTAAAATTTTGAGTATCAAACCTATCTCTTTACAACCCCCTCCTTTTGATAACCTATCATACTTTCATCAATCACAGTCCATTTTCTGCATGCCGTTTTTGAACCCAGTCTATGACGGGTACTTCTGCTATTATATATATATATATATATATATATATATATATATATATATATATATATATACATATATATAGTCGCATCCTGTCAAGGCCCGGAGGCCATTAGAAGATAAGGGATAATGAGTGTACAGTTGTTAATAAGAAAATGTATTAATCGCTAGTAGTGGGAATTTTGTTACTTAAGGAAATGGCCCATCAAGAACTTGTTCTCTTTAGACATCGGGACAACTATACTGTTGTCAGTTGGAAAGCGGGAAAACAAAACAGAGTTCATCAGGCGTGCAATTCTAAGAAATATATTTCGTTCATGGAATGTCTGTTTAGATTCAGGCCCAGATAAAAAAAAATTGGAAAAACCATTGATAATTGTCTCAGCTAGAGGAGTGTATTTCGTGAAAATTAGGCCAAGAGGGTCCCTAGATTAGAGGGCAGACGAGCACTTGCTATAAAAATAAGATAAAGCAGATACAGGCTCGCAACGTTTCTTCTGTGGGAAAGAAGATGCAGGCAACAGAAAGTGGTTTCCCCTTCCGAGCTACGAAGTTTATTTTTTAGCTCTACTAAGGAACGGAACGATAACGTCTTTCTAGCAGCTCTTGCCCAGATGTAGCAACCGTACTCCATCCTCGGCCGTATTGCTTTTTTACAGGGAGAGAATTGCATTAGTACTAAGATATCTTACTGAGTGGTTGTACTATTCCACCATTTTTCCATCAGCCTTGGCATTGGATATGATGTATATGTTTCATTTAAGATCAGTAGTAAAGACAAAAACTAGGTGGTTAAAATATGGAGGCTCCCACTGACAAGAAGTATTCATTTCAGTAGCTGCCAGACAGGTCTCAGAGCTCTGATAATATAAAAATAGGAGGTTGGTTTTAGATGCATTAAAATTTACCATCCAGCCCTTTCTCTATTCACCACGTGATCAAGATCAGAGAAAGGAGAATAAGAGAGAACTTGACTATTTACAGCCTTTAAAGTGTTACTATAAATAATAGTGTCGTCAGCATAAATGTCTACGAATCAGCTTATGATGTGATTCGGAAGATCATTTATGTACATTAGGAAGGCAGTTTGGTCAGGATGTACCCTGACGGACTCCAACATTAATACTGTGAGCTTCTATTTTCTGCCCATCAACCATTACTCTTATGAAGTTATATGAGAAAAATGATTTAATAATTAAAAAATAAGACAGCTTTATCGTAGCTGGGGATATTGTGCAGTATATTTGGATAACCGTCCGAATGGCGGGCAAATGAAAGGTCAAACTGTAGACCTTTATTTCGTCTGAAGAAAGTCAATTAATTAAATAAGCACAACAATATGCGATTAAAAAGATTTCGCCCAACATAACCGCATTGGTTTTTGCAATGGATAATAACATTTCTCCCCACATTAGGGCATTAAAACGTCTCAAAGAGACAAAGTGATTTTGACGCTACAAGCCTCGTATGAGTTTTGCATGATCATCTACACCTGTTGTCTGTGTCGAAACTGGCGCTCTACAAAGATAAATTTGGCGCGAAGAATATCCTTGGTAATTAGTAAGAACTGATAGGTTCAAACAATATGGTGGGCGGTAAAAACGACAAATGAGATAAGAAGCCTGCTTATTTCTGCAGAAGTTTATACAATATATATATATATATATATATATATATATATATACGCCTTATATGAGATAGAAAACTTGGTATAGATTATACTTAGAATACTTTAATGGTGACTATTTCTTTTGTGATTAACGACTGTAATTGATCTCCTGAAGGATTCCTTATAAAATAAACAAAAATATACGTAACAAAGACTGCAAAGAACGCTTCATAGAAATAAATAACATGACATTAATAATATATGCAAAAACTAAAACGACTGAAATTTAATATCCTGAATTTGCTTAACTGAAACGAACCTCAACAAAACAGCAACGATACTTCAGTAAACAATTCTTGTTTTTTTACTTTAATAAATTGTTTTCTAGCTTACCGATTTAGATAAAACAATAGCTATGCCCTGCATCACAGTGTATCTATATTTTATTTATAAAATGCCTATTGGCTGCAAGCCGAGCCGATTTCAGTTTTATATTTAAGAGATTGTTTTATATTTGATCTGCGAAATTCCAAGAGCATGTCTTGATATCTCTTAAGATTTCCTCGAGTAATAACGAATCCATTTATGATAATGTAAAACACGGTCTTTTTTGTATTACGAGTATGTGTGAATCATTTCTCAGAACATAGTATATGTAAAATTATCACACATATTTCTACGCCCTAAAATTTTATTTAATTAGTATGTGTTGAAATTGAAAAGTCGCATTTAAAGATCATGAATTTTTATCGCAAGTATTATAAAATAGACATATTAGACACTAGCAGTTTAACCCGGCTTTGCTTGGGCCCTATGTACTTTTCATAACCTTATGTGCATATATATATATATATATATATATATATGTATATATATATATATATATAACAGTTTGAGTCATGTCCATGTAACCTACGACTAATATTTAAAATGTTTAGACACAAAACTGTCATGGAAATTTGGTATACTCTGCAAAGATTAACTATTTTAACTTTGACAGATTAGCAAAAAAAATCTTCGCGGATAAACTGATTAAAAACCTTGCTGCAAATCTGAATTCCCTTTATGTAAAAATTAAAAGGTTTATAACTAAAATTGCCTAAATAGTTTGCCAGAGACCGCAAAGGTACAAATCCTTGAAATTTTGATGCTTTAGCAGCAAAATATTCGTCCAAATCAGATTAAAAACTTGTCCAATGTCTTAATACTCTTTATGTAAAATTTCAAATATATACACCAAAACTTGACTGAGAGAAGTTTAGTAGAGTTTTTAAAAGTGAAATCGTTGAAATTTGACCCCTTGACAGACAAATTTCTGACCGAAAACCGATTTAGATATTTTCTCAAATCTCAATACCGCTTATGCCAAATCTTGAGTCTGTTGACGGATTAGTTTTCTCATGAAATGTACAGACAGAAACACACACACAGACAATTTCACTTTTGTAGATATATATATATATATAGATGTGTTTTTTTCCTATTTTTGTACATCTTCCCGTTTCTAATTCTGTGAAAATATAAATTATTTATGTAAACCCTCATGAAGTTTAAACTTATGGTCATTTTTTTTCTTTTCCAATTGCACAGGCTTTAATTTTAGCTTAGGAAGCGTTGTGTGAGCTATATAAGAAATGTATGTTTAGGGTGCATGTGGAGCCGATTTCTGAACATGCCAAGTATATGGTAAGCAGGAAACATATTTGCTTATGTGTGCCTACAATAATTAATATGAAAGTGGAAACAGCGCCTACTGTAATATTCCGTAAGTCAAGCCAAATATAAAACAGCATAGAGCAAGAAAAATGATGTTTTAAGATTAGTATAGTATGGTGGAATATTCGGAAAATTATATTTCTTGCACTGGAATCGTTTAAGATTTCTGCATATTTCAGTGTTTTATATAGTCTTTTTACCATATACACGAGGTATCGTTTCTAAAACGTGACGGATTTCTAACCAAAATAATGTTTACAAGGTAAATTGTTTAATAATGAAACAACGAGATGTCTGTTTGTGTTGCATTTAAACTTCTGTGTGTTAGTACAAACAGGGAAAAAGAAACAGAGACGAAATGTCACAGTTAAGCATTTCCAGTTGAGACAATATGAAAGAATGATGATTTTCGCAACTACAGTCGTATATGTTGAGGAGGGAGGATTCTGCTACTTTTTTATCTTAGGAGTGTATAAGTTTAAAGGTACAGGAGCTATGAGTTCATCAGAATCCATCCTATTTATTTGAAGAAAGTACCAGGGATAAATCATTGCGGTTATGTAGCAGTGGTTTGAGCTTGGCTGATGGAGCGCTTGTCTAATCGAGAGCATCTACGTAGAAAACATGTAATCTCTTTGTTGCTTCAAATATATCTAATCGACATGCAAATTTTAATCATTCCCATTGTATGCATATATATATATATATGCATATATATATGCATATATCGTACCATTTTCTCATCTAAGAAAATGCTTCTACATAAAAAGAACATTATTTGCAATAGCAATACGATTAGAAACTTAAAAGCATATAACATAGATTCTATTGACAATAGTCATCCATTTGATTGGTTTTATTATAAACTCCATGGGGTATATTTACGCATTCTACATTGTTTGCCCGTTATCAATCAGAAAAATGAGTTTCACGAAAATTATGACCAGAAAGGGATTTGTGTGCCTGTTTCTCGATAATAAAGCCACGGATACTTTTTTTTCAGATCTCATTTGCGATGTGAGTAATAGCAAAGCGAACCACCTGCTTCACAAGGGAAATCAGATGTTTGACAAGTCTGAATTGACAAAAATGATAAATGAAACATAGAAAAAGTTGCACCTTTGAAATATTATAATCTGCCAATCCTTAGTTTACGGTGTTACTTTAGAGATGGATGTACATATAATTACTTTCAACTTTCGATAGACATTTCTACGGATATAATTTAGTTGACGAGTAAAAAAATTAAAACTATTTCGGAAAGCTTCTCTCACTTAATGGAAATCAGGAGAGAGAGAGAGAGAGAGAGAGAGAGAGAGATAAAGACAGAGATAGAGCGAGATACATAGAAAGATGTTTAGGTAAATAGATATATATGTGTGCGATTATTTAAATAATACAAACACCCCCGGATGGACAAAGATCTTCCTAGTTCAAAGGAGTAAATTATAGAATAACTTGAAAAGATAAGTAGTAAAGTTGCATAGTTATTACGTAAAAACAAATAATCATGTTTAATATATACAGGCAAGTTAGTTTGTTGAAAGAGGGCAGTTGAAGAGAAGACGTCAGATAGTCTACAGGGGACTTACAATTCGAGAGACGGTTAGTTTCTTTATGACGATAGAAAGATGCGCAATATAAGAGAGTCGAAATGTTAACAAAACGTTTAATTCTCTAAATATGCCCGGACAGAACAATACAATAAATGTTGTCATATATAAATACAACTATTGTGTCACGTCCTCTTTGAACAACCTGGTAAATGTTTCTTTGTCGTTTAAAATTAAATGTTTTACACACACTGTTCACAGCTGCTTAACATACCATCGCTATCCGACATTTAAAATGCACAGACGGTCTAGTATACACATCGCTTTGATATACACTAATTTCCCCATTAATTAAAGAACTCGCCTCTTTATCTCTGTCATGTTCAAGAGTTCGTTTGTACAAGTAATTGTGTCTCACTCTGTAAACATATTGTCAATACATTTACGTCATCGTTTCCTGTCAGCACCACAACACAAGTTACATGTCTCTAAGATTTCGCTTGCAACCGAAAATATAACATAATTTTGTACAGCTATTATATACTTACAGCATATATACATGCGTACATCACACACCTCAGTACGTACACACAGCCCAGTACGTAAGAGTTTGTTTTATTAATTGTTCACATGGAGCTTTCACACAAGTCAACAAACGATCGGTTTGAAGACCGGTGATGTTCTCTGGCAGTTGAGTAACAACAAGTCTCCCCAGACGTCCAACTCTCTCCACCTCCCTCGATAGCATTTGCGTCATCGCAACAGCTTCATACCATTGATTTCTTGCTGGTAATGGCCATTGGTTTATACTGGAATTTGAGTGGCACTAAGCTTCCCCACGATCCCAGTTGTCTTCGCGCTTGTCCAGCGGATGTCTGGCCAGCGCTCTCTCCTCGGTCTTTCCATCCTCCTTGACCTTCTCGCCTCTTTGGTATCACTTTTCTATTGGGGGGGGGCGGTGATGAGACTATGGGGAGATGCATGATGGTAGTTTAGAACTTGTTGATATGCAGCTTCGGCGTTGTTCATTCCCTGTAACGCTTCTTTGTTATATTGTATTGTGTTAGTCCCCACATTCTAGGGTTTCCTTTAATATTTCAGCCGTTTTCTTTATCATTAGGCGTTTTCTTCTTGCTTGGATGGGTCTGTCCGTCTGTATGCCCATGTCCCATAGGATTTTGTAGTTCTCGTTTTCGAGTGCTGTTGCGGGTTTACACTTGTATCATTTGTTCGAACGCTCAAAATGCAGTCGTTTGCATAATTCCCAGTGCACCGCCCTCCCCACTTTGTCATGCTTGTTTTTGTATTCTTTTTGGGCCAATTTGCTGCATTCACTTACTATATGCTTTATTATTTCGTCTCTCTGCTCACATAGTCTGCATTTGCTGTTTTCTTGTGTTTTATCGACCCGTGCTTTTATATGGTTAATTCTTAACATCTAAATCTGACCCCCAGGATCGCCATTGGCATGGAATATATGTCTACATCCAAGATGGCTTTCCATATGGTAGGGATAGCTCGAGACAAGACCCTAATTTACCTTATATGTGCTTTCAGATTGCACTAGCTTACACCACTGCATTTATATTTGCCCTCTATCGCCCCCACAACAGTCGGGGTACTATCTTTAAGAGCATATCGGAGAAAATTGACCACATCCTGTCTGCTCATCCTTCGGCTAACATTCATATTTGCTATGACTTCAATGTCCATAATGTAGAATGGCTGACCCACTCAAATAAACCCAATGACGAGGGGAGGTTTTGTCATGATTTTGCCATTGCCTATGCCCTCACTCAGATTGTTCACGAACCCACCCGTGTGCCCGATACACCCGGTCAATATGCAAGCCTTCTAGACCTTTTCCTCACCACTTCCCCTGAGCTGTGTTCATGTTTTGTTCTATCTCCTCTGGGATCCTCCGACCACTCCGTTGTAACAGTTAAGATAAAAATGAAATGTAATGAGTCTTCAGACGTATTTCTCTACCGTACTGTATATCGATACTCTATGGCTGACTGGGATAGGTTCCGTACATTCATATCTGACCTACATCTGCATTTCACGTTTAAAACTGGTGTGTCCTCTATAGTATTAGACCTTGACAAATGGCTAATTGCAGGCATAGACCGATTCATTCCATCCAAAAAATTCCAACAAAAACCTAACAGCCATCCATGGTTCTCGCCTGAATGTACTGCTGCCATCGCGCACAGAAATCACTTTTTCCATAGCTACCAACAAAATAGATGTACTGAGACAAAGGCTGCTTTCAGGATTGACAGCAACCACTGTAAAAGAGTAATAAAACATGCAAGAGAGCTATACGCTCAGTCTGTAAAATCCAAAGTAGCTGAGCAGCGGCTTGGTTCCCACCAGTTCTGGCAAATAGCAAACAGGATCTTGAACAGAAGCGTGCGTTCTATCCCAACAATGATCAATGAACCTGAGGTCATCTCTTCAGCATCAGACAAGGTCAGACTATTTGCCAAGAACTTTGCAGCTAATTCTACCCATGCGACAATGACCATCAACTCCCTGCATGTCCTCCTATAACAGACAACACGGTATGCAACATACCAATATCTGTGCATAAGGTCGCCAAGCTAATCCAGAACCTTGATTCCAGTAAAGCAACTGACCCTGACGGCATTCCAGTTATAGTGCTGAAAAAGCTCCAACCAGAACTTACAAAACGGTTTAAACGTTGCCTTAAGGAGAAGTGCTTTCCAACCCCCTGGAAAACCTCATCAGTATGCCTTGTATTTAGGAATTCAGGTGAAAGTTATATCCCTCTCAGTACAGACCAATACGTCTACTGTGTGTCATGAGTAAGTTGTTAGAATCCATATTAAATAAAGTAGTCAACCACCTCAACAGAAACAACCGCCTTAGGGACATGCAATACGGTGACCGCTCTGCAAGATCTACAGCAGATGTGCTAACGGTTATATCACATTGGATTAGTGAATCTCTTGACAAAGGCTTCCTTTCTAGGACAATTGATCTTGACATATCTAAGGTCTTCGATAAGGTATGGCATAAGGGTCTACTTCAAAAGATTCCCAGCCACGGTATAACTGGAAATGTTTTCTCAATCATTAATGCATTGCTGTCTTATAGGTTCATAAGAGTAGTGGTTGATGGGCAGAAATCAGAGGCCCACAGTGTTAATGCTGGAGTCCCCCAGGGGTCCATCCTGGGCCTAACTCTCTTCCTGATCTACATCAATGATCTCCCAAAACACATACTTAAATCATTCGTTTACACCTATCTTGAAGACGGGACCATCTATGGCAACCCATCAAAGGCCGTAAATGACAAACTTCTCTCTAATTGTCTCTACTCTGATCTTGAGCACGTGGTACAATGGGGGAAGAAGTGGCTAGTCACTTTTAATGCATCTAAAACCAAACTCCTACCTTTACATCATCAACGCTCTGATCCCGATCTGGCATCAATTGAAATGGATGGCTCTCGTCTATGGGAGGTTCCATGTTTTGACAAGCTTCTGGGTTTGACCTTTACATCTGATCTGAAATTGAACACATACATCAAATATGTTGCCAGGGACGCTGGGAAAACGGTGGGATCCTTCTACAGCTCCAGAAGATATCCCACTACTGATGCAATTCTCTATCTCTATAAAAGCCAAGTACGTCCAAGGATGAAGTACTGTGTCCACATCTGGGCAGGAGCTGCTAAAAACAGCCTATCCTGCCTTGACAGAGTACAAAATATACTTCGTGGTTTAGTGGGGATGCCCTTTTCTCTTCCCTGCAACCTCTCTCCGCAGAAGAGACATTGCGAGCCTGTCTTTGTTTTATCGTTATGTCCATGCAGTTGCTTGTCTGGGCTCCAATCCCTCGTCCCCCCTCGCCAATCTTTTACGAGAAACACCCGTCTGCTGTCAATAATTTTCCCCGCTCTCTATCTGTGCCAAAATCCAGACGTAGATTCCACGAGCAAAATTACTTTCTTAGAACTGCACGCCAGTGGAACTCTCTGCTGCTTGCCTGGTTCCCACCTGGCTACAACTTGGACGTCTTCAAGTCCAACATAAACAAACTCCTGAGAAACCGCCCCTTAAGTAAGACACGCTATCAAAACCCCCAATACTAATGATTACTACAATATTATCTCATTGATTACTGAACACGCAATAACCCTTATCCCTGAGTGGCCTTCGGGCCTTGATAAGTGGTTACCCCCATGTAAAAAAATTGTTATCTAGTGCTGCAGCTATTAGAGATTCAATTCCTCGTTTTATATGCCCTTTTCGCATCCATGTCCAGGTGTTTTTGTTATTCTCATCTTTTGACATTCTCATGAATCTTCTGTTAAGTTGTTTCTCTTCCCATTTCTCTTTTTTAGTTTTGTCGTTTGTCTTTCTGTTTTCTGTTTACTTGTTTTTTCGGGTTCTCTCGCTGCCATAATTATCCTTTCATTCTTTTGCATTATGTATTTTTCTAGTTTTTTTTTTATCCTTCACACAGTCTTCGATACAGATCAGTCCTCTCCCGCCGTCTTTCCTTTTCACGTAGAGTCTGTCAGTATCGTCTTTTGAGTGTAGTGCATTATGCATTGTCATGAGTTTCCTGGTTTTCTGGTCGAGTTGTCTCAGTTCTTATTTGGTCCACCCTATAAACGGTCCAGAGTATCTTACTAGTGATACTGCCTATGTATGTATACCTTTTATTAGGTTTCTGCTATATAATTTCTTTTCCAGGAGTTTTCTTGTTCTGCTGAGGTATTCCTTTCCAATTTTTCCTTTCATTTCTGTAGCTCTAATGGTGTCCGCTTCCAGAATTCCCAAGTAGTTATAGTTTTCTTGTTCCCCTAGTACACTCGTCTCCGTTTGGTTGGGTAGTTCCATGCCTTTTGTCGTTTCCAGTTTTCCCTTTCTTATAACTAGTTGTGCGCACTTTTCTATTCGTAATTCCATTTGGATATCTTGGCTGAAGATCTGGTAGTGTGGATTAGTGTCTCTAGCTCCTTTTCGGTCCTTTCAAAAAGTTTCATATCGTATATGTACACCAGGTGGTTCATTTTTTCCTCTGTATTGGAGAACTTGTATCCGGCTTGTCACTTTCTCAGAATACTGTTCAAGGGTCTCATGGCTATGATGAACAGTAGTGGTGATAGCGAGTCTCCTTGAAAGATGCCTCTTTGCATGTTAATTTATGTTATGTGTTATCCATCGGCTGTCAATTCCAGCCTCCATGTTTTCATTGCCTTTTCCATTACGTTGGCGATCCCGCTTGGTATTTTATACATTTTTAATCGTTCTATTATCCATGCTTGAAGGATTTTTTTTGTAGTCGATCCATGCCATGACTAAATTCGTTCTCCTCCTTTTTACCTCATTTAGGATCTCTTGATCTGTATATAACAGATCATGTATTCCTCTTTTTACTTTTTGGCATCATTTCTGGTCCTCGGGGATGAGTCCACGGTTATTTTGGGAGTGGTAGATTTGTTCCCTCAGTTGCACTGTCAGTATCTTCCACATAGTTGGTAAGCACGTGATTTGCCTATAGTTGCTAGGGACGGTTCCTTTCTCCGTGTCCTTCTGCAGCAGTGTGGTTCTACCTTTTGTCATCCAGTTTGGTACGCTTCCTTCCTGTATATGTCTTCTACGGTTTTGGGATAGCCTTTCGTGTAAAGTTGAGCATTTTTTGAACCACTATGCATCTATCCCGTCGTGCCCTGGTGCTCTCCAATTTACCATTTTCCTATGGTTTTCTTTAGGATTTCCTTGTTGATTTCATTCACTTCTTCTTCTTCTATTTGTTGTAACTCTTCTTTCATATATTTCAGCCATTCGGCATTTATATTGTGATCTCGTCGCTCTTCCCATATTTTACTCCAATAGAGTTTTGTTTCTGTCGGATTTGGTTGGTCTGTTTTTGTTTTTCCTCCGTTTACATTTTGTTAGAATTGGCTTTCAATAGTTTCAAATGATCTGTTTTGTTTGCATTGTTCAGATTTATATCTGTATCGTCTCAGTCTCGCATCTTTTGCTTTCATTTTTTGGTCCAGTTCTTCATGTTTCTTGTTTAGCCTCTCCCTGTCAGTTATATTTCCAATGTTCCCTTTTCTCCACATTGCTTTCTTCCTGTTGATCATTTGGCTTCTTTTTTATGTTTGTGTATTTGAGTTTCTAGTCTTATTTCCCATCCAGGTTTTGTCGGTCCGGTTGTCCCCTGTTGTTTGTCTGATTTGAGATTCACACTTACCATTTTGGCGCCTGCGTAGATTACGTTATTTAAGTCTGTGATTGTATTTGTTGTGATATGCGGGAGGAGCTTGTTAACATTCTCTGTTTCTGTTTTTAGTTTCTTCTGCTCTTTGTTCCTTAACGATGGGAGCTTTGTTTTTTCATCGTTCATCAGCTGTATTACTTTATTTATTCATTTGCTTCATTCTCTGTTAGGTGTTTTTCATTGTTATCGGTTTCCACGTTTGTGGGCTTCGTTCTTTGTTGTCCTCGGACTTTGGTGTTTTTACTTGTGGAGCTTGAACTTGTGGTGTTGCTCTACGCGCGGTTCCGTTGGGGGATGCTTCTCATTCAATTTCATCATTTATTTTTCGCTGTATTTCTGTTAGTTCTAGTTTAGAGAGCCAACCGTTCTTGTTCTTGTCTTCCTTCGTCCGCAATTCTTTGTTCTCTCGTATGATAATCACGGGATAGGCCCCATAGTTCTTTCATCCGTTTCCGATAACCTCCACATCTATATTTAGGATGACTTCTATAGTAGCATTCCATTATGAGTCTATTCTCTTTTGTTGTCCATTTCTTTCTTCGTTTTTTTTCCTTTTGATGGTTATCATGGCTGTGCTGTCTTTGTTCGGTATCATTTTGTTCCCTGAAATTGGAGGTTATACTTACCTGTTTAGCGTCCATGTTATTTGAGTTTCTGCAATTAGAACGTTGGCCAACATTCACAGGATGACGAACGGATCCTCCATGCTTACTACCGAAGGACCATCTGCCGATAATGACCCCCAGATCTTTATTCTGGGTCCCACGGTTTGGCTTATTTGTAATTGAAATTTTTCATATGTTGGTGGTTGTGGCAACACCTGATCCAGAGTTGTTTTACCTGTGGTTCTGCTGCATGGATAGTGTCACGCTCCCATGTATACAGGAGGTATCATGCACTATCACACATACATATGGGACGTGAACAAAAAATATTTTGAAAATAAAAATAAAAACCTTTAAGAAAGAGGTTCAAAAGACTTATTAATATTTACTTAGTATAAGTCCATAGTTGTAATTTTAAATTAGAGATATTTGAAAATATATTAACCTCCCATATTTACAAGTGTATTTGTATTGTGGATTCGTCGTAATACCTTCAGATATAGTTACCGATTTTTTCCTTCCTTTCTTCTTTCTTGGGCCGGGGGGATATTTTAGACACATTTGCATTTAACTACTGACTGGAATTAATATTATATTTGGCAGAGATTGAGTTATTATTATTATTATTATTATTATTATTATTATTATTATTATTATTATTATCATTATTATTATTATCATTATTATTATCATTATTATCATTATCATTATTATTATTATTATTAATATTATTATTATTATTGTAGTTTCAGTTGGCAAGGTAGGAATATTCGTTGTAATAGAATCAAGAACAATAATGTAACAGATAATTGCAATTAATATCATTTTATATGTAGTTGGATTTACATTACACTGACGGAATTGCGGCAAACCATTTATGGCTGGGTTGTTATACCGACAAACATTTGAAATACACACAGCGACAAATGAGGACATTTCTACGAAAATATCTTATTAACTTACAAAAAATATGAGAAGAAATTGCATACTTCCACTTTCAATGGCGAATAATTCATCCGCGGCTCACAATTCCTACACACTCTTGCACGCTTCTATGCCTATATATATATATATATATATATATATATATATATATATATATATATATATATATATATATATATACACATATATATATAAATATATATATATATATATATATATATATATATCGTCTTAACCTGCTTTACCGTTGAGCCCGAACAGTGACGACTTATAAAAGTTGTAATTAAGATTGCCCACCCCGGCGTTACTATTTAACACGCAGACCCTTTCAAATGTGCATTCAGAACAGACACCTTTACTAATCCACGGGGTCTAAAATTTTCGTTTCGTAAATTAATCTTAAATAATTCACAATTCTATTGTGGATATCAAGTGAATCGGGGATTGAACTTTTAAGCCCCAGAAACTATTTACTCATAAATAAATTAGACATAAATTTATGCCGTAAGAACGCTGCCTTTTTAAATTTTAATCTAGTTCTCTTTTAAATTGTGTGCACATTCAGATTGTTAGTAGAAAATATTCTGGAAATCGATAAACACAACAGAAAACGGTCGGAGATTACATCGGCCGAAGGTTTCGAAATTAACAATCAAAATGAGAGCAGTAAACCAAATCATCAAATAACATAGACTTTATAAGTAATAACTTACATTTAAAACAATTACGAGGTGCCTTACATAATTTCTAGGTATATTCTACAGGCATTATTAATTTCCCCATGGGATGATGCAACTGTTATGATTTCAGGTTCAAATGAACAGCTACAACAGAAATTGGAATATACTCTACTAAAGCCTGAGTGCCACAGCTGGTGAATTTAAAAGAATGTTTACATAAATAAACTAGACAACTTTATTCCATAAGCATGCTACTTGAACGGAGAACACTTTAGAAGACGATATGCAATATAATTATGTTTTAAACTTGGAAATATTTCACTGAAACCTATGGAATGATTCAGACGGCTTTTCAACCAAATTGCCTGAATTTAGCCTTAACTTTTGAGTAAATTATGAAATTAAAAAAAAACAGTGTGTTTGTAGGAGATGATGAAAGGAGTGGGAGTCGTAAGTTTGTTGGAACAGAGTTGATTGGACAAATATAATCATTCAGGGATAAGGGCAGTCGTGTGTCTATAGAAAATTAAGTGCACAATTTGATGTCAATACATAATCACACACACACACACACACAAACATACATATATATATATGTATATATATGTATGTATATATATATATATATATATATATATATATATATATATATATATATACTAACAGGACCAACTTTGCCCGGTGGAAGCATGCTCACCTGTGTAGAAAATTTAAAAATGGGTGCTAACCTTCTCATATATTATAAACGACTGGAATATACACTCTCAAGCTCCCTACGTAAGAAATATTTTCGGAATAGACAATTCTATTTCTTTACAACCCTTCCTTTTCATAAGCTATCATACTTTCATAAATCAGAGTCCATTTTCTGTAAACTGTTTTTGAATCCGGTCAACGACGGGTACTTTTTCTAGTATATATATATATATATATATATATATATATATATATATATATATATATATATATATATATATATATACCCACATACAAGTTAGAAAAGCATTTCATCCAAGGCATAAAAATTGTTAAACAAAATGTTTTTACTATAGGCTTTAAAAGTAAAGGTACAAGATTCAATTTGAAATTAATTCATCTTCAAAGCGCACTTTTATAAATTTCATAAAGTAAGGTATACAAATGTAATACCTTACTTTGTAAAATGGATAAAAGTGCACTTTGAAGATAAATAGCTTTCAAATTGAATCTTGTACCTTTATTTTTAAACATTTTTTTTTTAACAATTTTCATACCTTGGATGAAATGCTTTTTTAACTTGTATCGTATCATTTTAAGATTATATTTTATTAAATGTATTAATTTGGATTTAAAAATGAATGTGGTGTTGCATGTATTAATAAAAACACTCCTGCTCTCTATTTCAGTAAGTATTTCTCCTTCTCCGACAACTCATTTTTTCAATCTCCCCCGTTGTATTATTACAGGTCTGAATATTCTCTCTGTTTCAGTTTGTATTTCTCCTTACACAACAACTCTTTTTTGCAACTCCCTCTTTGGAGTCTATTTCTGTAACATCCTCCCCTTGACTAGAGAAACAAACCCAGAATCGGACGATCAAGCCTTTATGTGCTTTAGACTAAACATACAACATACCATTAACATTTTTTTCTTTTTTTCTACCGCTCTTCCTCGACCCATAATAAACAAAGTCTCTGGCAGCATAGACACAGCACTCTCTATCGACACTAGAGCACAAGTACATGTATTTGGTGACTTTAATGTCCACCACAAGAACTGGCTTGGATTCTCTACTTACACAGATGCAGCGGCTAGCACAAGACATAGCTTCGCTATATCTCCCTCTCTATCACAAATGGTTACGTTTCCAACCCGTTTCTCTGACCACCAAGAACACCACGCATCATTTCTAGATCTGTTTCTGACCACAGTTCCCGATGATTGTATAATAAACGATGACAGCCGACTCGCAAACGCTGATCATGCAGTGGCAATGGTCGAAATCGCCCTAAACTATAAAAACCCAAACTGAAGAGCCAGTGCTCAAAACAACGAGATATTTTAAAAAGGCTGACTGGGAAGCAATCAAAGATCTGATCAGATATGCCCCACAGGGAAATATTTTTTCTCTTCCTGCGGAACAGTGCGTAAATGAGACCACTGAATGGTTCAAAAATGCAATTGAAGCACATGTTCCCATGCGGAAATTTTATAGCATCCCTACTCTTCCCAATGGTTTACTTGCGCAACTGATATTGCTCAAAGGCAGCATGCATGCCGCAGATTTAACCGACATAAGTCCAGTTCAAACAGAAAGAAGTATATAGAAGCTAAAAGTAACATTAAGAAAGAAATAGCGACAGTTAAGAGAGAATTTACTGAAACTACTAAAATACGCATCGAAGCACAGAAATTAGGACCTTGTGACTTCTGGAAAATCTACAACAGTGTAGTAAATAATGGGCAATCAACAATTCTCCCACTAACCAATAATCACGAGGTTGTTTGCTCAGCAACCGACAAGACTGGTATGCTTGCACGTCGGTTTGCCTCAAACTCAACACTGGGTCCTGCAAACCACCCCCTGCATGACTTTCCTTTGCGGACAGATGCCACGCCAGACGATCTAAAAATCACCCCTGCTCAGGTGCATGCTATCAAAAAAATACTTGACACTTCAAAAGCACGTGGACCCGATCTCATCCCAGCTGTGCTATTAAAAAATGCTCAGCCGAAGTAGCTCAAGTTCTCTCCAAACTCTACAACAAATGCCTTAATGAATCTTGTTTTCCTGCCTGCTGGAAAACTGCTTCTGTGGTACCAGTATTCAAGACTTCTGGGGAAAGAACTGACCCATCAAATTACCGCCCCTTGAGCCTCCTCCCACTTTTCGCAAAAATATTTGAGACCATAATAAACCATGCTCTAATTAATCACCTTACAGATGCTAAACTTCTGACTGACCAACAATATGGATTTAGACAAGCATGTTCCACAGCAGAAATTCTTGCTGTAATCTCTGAACGTATATACCATTCACTGAACAAAACGGGGAAGGGCAGAGCGGTGGCTCTAGATATATCTAAGGCTTTTGACAGGGTATGGCATGAGGGTCTCCTCAGGGAAATTAGATCATACGGTATCACTGGTAGAATATTTAACATAATTAAATCCTTCTTAGATAAGAGAAACCTTCAGGTTGTTCTCGACGGTCGTATATCTAAACAATATGATATAAATGCTGGAGTGCCTCAGGGGTAAATCCTTGGACCTCTATTGTTCCTAATATTCATTAATGGCCTCTCCGACAAAATTGCCTCTGAGATGGGTATATATGCTGATGACACCACATTCTATAACAGGCATGACAGGAAAACAAATGAACACATATCTAAAAAAAATGGCAAAAACACTAAAGGATGACGTCCAATCTGTAGTGGAATTGGGACATACATTTGATGGTTACATTACTACTGCCAAGACTAACCTGGTTTCCTTCAATAATTAGAAAACAGCAATGGCAGTGACTCTTTATCTGAGAGTAAATCTTTCAACCTGCTTTGCTTAACATTCACAGGAAACATGTACTAGAACAATTATATTGAAAGCATTGCCAGGCCCGCTGCGAAGAAAGTAGGCTCTCTCTACCGTGCTAGAAAACGACTAACGCCCGAAAGTATCCTGTACCTCTATAAGGCCACCATTCGCCCATGTATGGACTATTGCTCTCACATTTGGTCTGGTGCATCTGCTAATAGTCTCTCGCTTCTAGACAAGGCTCCAAAGGGAGTCGCCAATCAGATAGGCCTTGAATTGCATCTAAGCTTCAGCCTCTGTCCCATCGACGAAATGCTGCATCCCTCTGCCTGTTCTACAAGTATTTTAATGGTGAATGCTCTAGCGAACTGCATACACTTTTGCCCCCAGGACGTAGACACCCTCGACAAACCCGACAGCAGCTAAATGCCACCACTACAGTAGAGATCCCTAGATGTAAAAGATCTTTGTACTCCAGTAGTTTCTTCCCCAGAACCGCTAGACTCTGGAATTCTATTCCAGGTCCCTGCTTCCATAACTGTACTGACATGCAGAAGTTCAAGTGTAACGGAACCGACATCTTGCTGCCTAAATCCCAGCATAGTACCCCAGTAGTTATTGCCTCTGATAGTAGCCCCCTACAACAAAGTTGCAATGTGCCTTGTTTGGGGTGAAAATGTAATAAAAAATGCTGGTAGGTATGACTTTAAACTTAGAAAAACGCTATACAGAAAGTAAAGATCTATAGTCGCTTGATTAATTAAACCCGAGTGTAAACATAATTTTGAAACTCCTAGCAATAAAGAAATACTTTACTTTATTATGACTGTATTACTTGTATTATAATTATAGATTTTGTAATAATACTTGAGTTCATATCAAACTGACCCATGGTAATTACCGTACACAAATCAACAGATTTGGTAATTAGTTTCATATAAAGTACGCGTAAGTGCATACATTCTGTATTTGATAATTATCAATATTACTTAAATAAATATAGACGAATTATAAATAGCAAATTAATAAAATATTAATTAATGTATATTTATGTAAATTATACTACTAGAAATATGATTTATAAATACGCAGTGTTATCGTTGGTCACTCGATATACTAATTCAAAGATGACGTTACTAAAAAATAAATACAATTCTTACTTCACTTCGAATTTTGTAATTGTGCTCATATACCTTTATTTTTTTTTTACAAGTTGGTGAGCTCCTCATTTTCTGATGAGTTTAGGGAGTAATTAATTCAAGAATTTTCATAATAATTATATGAATTGCTCTGCGCTACAAAGCCTGTGCTCTCAAGAATCGAACAATTCAACATTCTCATACTATAAACAGTAAGCTGGCCACGATCCTGGAATTTTGATTATACACTTTTGTCATTTATTTGTATATGCTCTGTAGTTACGTCGAGCTTCATAAATTAAAAAATTGGTATAATAAAAAGTGAACTATGACTTATTAAGCATATTTCCCAATAAGCATATATATATATATATATATATATATATATATATATTTACGTTTATATATATGTTTATATATATATGTGTGTGTTTCTGTGTAAGTGGGTGTGTATGTGTGTGTGCATATGCGGATTATGCACCTTAGTATATTTTGGCTTTTTGTTCAATTTCATAAAACGGTGTTCTCTCTGAGGAAACAGGAACGGATAAAAAAAGCAACTGCTAATTATACTTGAAACTCCGTACTTACGCGGTTGAATCTGGCAGAGACCCTAGAGTATTTTTCCATTCTACGAGATCCTAATCAATTAATTAATGTTCTTTGCGTCCGAGTTGTTCGCTCCAAGATCTCTAAATTTAACCAGTAAAAAAATAGCATTCACTATAAAGCCGTTGAAAGGAATCTAATCAAGGAAGAAGTGAAAACAAATACTAAAAACTGGCATGCAATGTACGTTAACTTGCTATCACCATATGTGAATTTAAGAAACTGGGCATTTGTTATTTTTTATTAATGTTGCAATCAGTTACAAGTAGCCATTATAAACTTTCGAAAAAGCATTTCGTTCAAAAGTTAACACCATAATAATATAATCACATGTATATTACTTCTTCTAAACTAAAACATTATTTCGTTAATTGAAGTGATGATTGTGAAAATGCTAAAGTATTACATTTGAAGATAATACAGCGTGATATTATTATGATGCAAACATTGTGAGCATGGGCTCGTAATACAGTAATGGAGTCTTGAATCATAACATGCTTATGAACCAGTTTTTAATGATTAAATGTGGATTTAATGATCGTGTTTGGTTTCAGATAATAGCTCTACTGTAATTAAAATCATGCGTAAACACTAATTAAGACAACACGAAGTGATTAAAAGCGGAATTTCTTATTATCTGTCGTCTAATTCTTAATTAATGAATCGAAGGGAGATGGGAAAGACACTTATTTTCATTAGTCAGTGGCTTCATTATTTAATACCAATGAATCCATCTCAATCCATATATTTCACGAAAGATTATTCAATGCTACTTAATACAGCTATCTATGTAATTATCATCGATGCTATATTTTACTGCACACTATCATTCCACTTCTTAAGATATCAGCTTATGTTTGTTTGATAGACCCGTAAAACAACTTGTGACCTTTTGCCTTGAACATATCTTGTTTACACAAAAATAGTCAAATCCAAATAATTATTTTTCTAACAAATTAATACCAGTTATTTTACTTACGAGCATTACACACGACCTTTATACTAGACTAGAACCCCAGGATACGGTGGCCCAAGGATATGTGTTTTTCAGGTAAGGATGTGGAATATGATGTTTTTACGACACGTGGACACAGTATTAGCCCTGCTTTGCGGTATTATAATATTATTTGATTATAACCATGTGTTTTGCCGTATATTTTGGCGTATAAGGCGACCTTCAGATGAAACGAAGTACAATATTAGAACAGATTTTATTAAATTTATCTAATATAGATTGTATAAGACGAGTGCTAAATCATGAAAATATGTTTGTTAAGCCGGGGTTACAAATTGAAACAACCGATATCTTATGAAAAAATGGGTTTTAAAGATGAATTTTTAATTAAGGTCGTGTTGTACGCCAAAATATACGGTAGATACTGTACTGTATTTTGTTAATAATTTTTAATACCGTATACCCGGGTTCTACTGTATAAAGAATAATAAAGGTAAGCATAACACTGACAACGCTGTCTCAAATGTATAACTAATCGTATATTTCGTTTTAAAAAATATCGCGAAGATATGTACTGAAACATTAATTAATCGCAATAACAAAAAAAACAATATTTTAACTATGAATTTCAGTCGAAGTTCTCCAAAATCAAGGGGCTCACTACACTTGAACTCTATATGAGATATATAGGTATTCGAATCTTCCATTAAAGTTCTTTATCATTCAAATATTGAGTTAGTAAAAAATTGAGATCATAATTTTGCACTCCCCAATTAACCATTTTCATGTTGTAGTATGTATTTTGTTTTAGCCTATTGGGCTTACTGGATTCCAGGACAAGAATGTGTATAGTCTGGGGGAATATCCAGCTTCCTGCTATTTCTTGAAGTAACATCACTTTGAGAAGGCGCCCCATTTCTCGTAACTCTATTTAGTTTATGCTTGATGGTTTCTGGTGTGTACTCTACTTCATTGACTACGTTATATCTACACTTTTGTAATATAACCTAAATGAGTTAGCCTTAGTGAGGAGATATTATATGGCCAGTGAATGCTATGTGACCTTGAATATTTATATCCTCATGCCAGGATGTTCTGACAAACCCCTGTACAGAGAAGCCTAAGAAACTTGAGGAAAGCGTCTAGACGGCATTGAAGTTCTCTCCAATATGTATTTAAGTTCACTAAAGTAGGCATTCAAGTTCTCTCCAGTAGGCATTTAAGTTCTTTCCAGTAGGCATTAAAGTTCTTTCTTTCTATGGACATATTCTATACCGTGACGTATAAAAGGAGTGAGAGTCACGACGATCCGAGCCTTTAATAAATTAACTTTCTGGTTTCTACTCTACGTCATTGACTACATTAGATCTACATGTTTGTAATATTGTTGAGGACACATATTATGTATACGTGTGGCTTCTAGTTGTTGTATTGTATGACTGTGTATATACGTTTGTATATACGTGTCACAGTCATCTATTTGACATGTGTATATATGTGTTTCCGTCTATGACTGTCTACAGTTTTGATCGTCTAACTAGAATTTATTGTGTCTTTTTATACATTTACTTACAGTTCATTACGAGAGAAGAATATACGTAAATACCTTTAAAACATAAAGGAGAAATAATACTTATTTATGGTTTTAATATCTGACAAATACCGGTACATCTTTGGTCTTGTTTTACAGAAATTTGCAATAGAAATTCCTCCTAAGAAATGACAGATACTTGGGTTCTATTATCAGCAACTTTTTACCCCAGAATAATTTCCCCTTCTAGGAAGTTGCAACGCTTATTCTTTCTGACCACCACTTTTGACGATCTGAAGAGAGTGTCTGTTCATTTTACTACTCCGACTGACTCAATTAATGATCACCTACCTCAAAAAGATCAGTTTCCCTCCTTAATGACGTCATTAGTATACGTTACGAAGATAATCTCCTGATCGTTTTATATGTCAATAGCAGTATTACCCGGCCTGGCTTGCGAGTTGCTTTATTGCCTTTTTATGCTAATTTTATCTGTATCTTTGGTAATTCCAATATTTTCTTCTTTTTTTTTTGTAATCCTAAAATTATTTTAGTAAATTTCTGTTATATTGACACCTTACGGGTCAACGTAACCCCCACAATGTGCATGCAACATGCCAGCAACAACTCAATTTCGCTTATTCGTTCTTTTAGCAGCTATTCTTCCAGCTCAAGCCCAAATATTGTTGCGAGTTTTTAGGGGCCATGATTTCTTGAACTGGATGCGAAAGAAACCACAAGATCAACATCGACTATCTAATCGTTATAAGAATTTATGTAGCTCTCGCTGTATAGTTCTCTAATTAGAATTATGAAAAAAATCCTTATAATATGTTGACAGGCATAGTACTTGTGCTTGGTTGGGGGTGCCTATGTTTTTTAAACCGATAAATAAGAAACCTCTGAATCACATAGCCAATAAATATGGGTGTACACTGTTTTGCAATTTCACGAGGATCAGTTGCTTGTGAATTATAAAAGTTAATATTCCAGTTTTATATTGCAAAAATAATAGATATTTTAAAAATATACAGACACACGAAAATTTTCGAATCTTATAAATAAACATTTTTTCCAGTTTACGAAAAACAAATCTTAAATTTACGTGCGGAATTTTTTCCTACAGACTATGCCATGCAAAAAAATATCAAAAAGAACACGCAAATTTTCAAGTCTTCTAATTTTTTTTTGATTTAACGTTAGAAATAAAAAAAAAATTTACGTGCGGAGTTTGAACCTACAGACCACGTCATGCAAAAAGAAAAATAAACATGCTATCAACTTACCCACAGCAGAATTTTCAGGACCCGTTGTACTCTCATTGTTGTTATGTGACGACATGCAAAAATAGCTTTACCGATGATAGATTACGCTGTGGATCTTGATTGCATTGCCTTCCCTGTTAGAAATACGTCTAGTGCAATCAGATTTAGGGACATAATAGAACTCTGCCGAGGTTTTTGGTGCTTTTGCACAGACTTGCGTACAGTTTTCTCGTCACATTTTAATCTGCGGCCGCTTTCTCGATTGGATAAACAAGAAAGATGAAGATTAATGAGCTCCTGACGATCACTAAGAAAAAGTCGTGACATATGGACAAAATGTTACGTTGTATAAGCTGCACATCAATAATTACGATTAGCTATGCTTTGTTGCCTGTTGATGGATATTTAAAAGTGATGTAGAAGCGATAATTTAGGCTGGTGTTAAGCGAATTTGTTGCTGTGGACTTTCTTTTTAACTCCTCAATTTGAAGTTGTTTTTTTTTTAATTTATGTGGCCAGTAGAATGTTTCAATTAAAAATCAAATATAAACAGGTAAAACTCTAGAGAAATAAATGGCGAATCAAATGAGGTATAGGTTGTTTAAACAGTTGCATTAAATTTAGCATACATTTTCAGGTTTTGAAAAAATTACAAGTGCAGATTTTTTTTTTTTTTTTGCCGGCAGTGTATATGACTTCGTGCTGAAATTTCTGAGTCCAACAGTTTAAAAAGAATTAGTTGTATAAAAACAATAACACATGGAATTAAATCCTCATAGTGAAGTAAAAATTACACTTCATTTGCGTATTCATAGTATAAGCTTCACGAATGGTGTTGACAAGATGATTGGACACTAAACTCAGAAAGTAGGTTTTACAGAGTAAACAAAGTTAAGGAAAAACCTCTTGTCTGCAAAAAGGCAAAAAAACTGCGCAGTCCCATCGGATTTTCTGGTGGGTGATCCTTGGGTGTTTAGCAAAAAAAACTAACCACTTATCAAAGGAGGGGATGGTAAGGTAGACCTCGCTCCATAAACGGGAAAACATTTATGGTTTTGTATTAATGTAAAACACACAGGTTTTGACTCAGAATTTGTTTAGTTTTCGGGTTCGACATGGCATACCGGAAGTCTATACTAAACGTCGTTATAATACCATCTAAGATGAGAACAACCGTTCGAAATTATTTCAACTATTATATAAAAGGAACTTTGCTGTGTGTGAAAGTATTTCGTATAGACTCGAAAACAGCTCGCCCGATTTTTATGAAATTTCACACTAAGATATTTTATATGCGTTTCAGGGTTTTTAGATAGTTTTTTTATCGAACTGTTTTCGATAAGTATCAATAATCGATAATCGAAATAATCCGATGAGAGAAGAGATAGATAGTGTTCATTAACATTCACAACTTACACAGCCTAACATCACAAGTATATTTGAGAAGTCCCATGATCAGGCTAACCAGTAGGTTCAACATATATAATGATCAGTAGGTTGTTTGATACGATAGGGGCACATTTGGAATGAATGTGCTTGTTTAAGGAACAATTGCACCAGAATATTTGACTTTTTCATTTTAAACTTTGTCAAACTATTCTCACTGCACAAGAAGTAAGGTCAGATATAAAAAATCAACAGAAGGGTATTTAATATAAGAGAGGCGTGTTCTAAATTAATGTAACTTTTTAGAGAACAATTTAATCATGACACTGTACTTTTGTAGATTTTTACTTTATTTCCAGCCATTATATATTGAAAAAATATAAGATCTGCGTTAGGTTATCTACAGTCCAATGTGGGCTGCAATGTGTTGTTGACTAAGTTACTGCGGACAGACATGTAAAGCTTCTTCCAGGTTCACCGCGATAGTTCCCCAACTGGAGCTGACAATCAATATATTTGACTGAAAAATATGTTATTTAACCCATTGTGATGACAATAAATATATGAGACTGTGAAACATTCGTTGCTCGTCATTCAATTCGAACTAAAATCATGTGCGCATGCTAGTTAAATATAATTTGATTAAGAATTATACATTTCATTAAACAAAGAAAGAAAAGAGTTTATTCCATTTAGAATTCCTGCTTCTTTGAAAACGTATGTTTATAAAGAAATACTTGAAACATCATTTACTTTCGTTTAATAAAATAATTATCTAAGGAATCGGATATAATGAGTTACGAATCAGGCATACATTTCATTTGTTAACATTGAATTCTCTCAGAATTAATATTCGTATGTTTTTATCTAGAAAAGATTACAAAGAAAGCAAGATTAACTGGAAAATAGAAATGAATATAGTTCTTATAGCTTTTCGGGGCATTATAAAATAAATGCATCTTTTCATTTAGTGTAATGTGAACAGGAATGAATTTTATCCATCGTAATAAAAAGCAAATATAAAAATGCGAGCAACTTTGAAAAGGATAAATAATGTATTACACGGCAAAAAAAACAAGTTAAATTATTTTCTACAAGGTGAAAACGACATTAAGTGAAACAATCAACAAAACATGAAAAATGTAAAATAAAATTGGTAAATGTAAAATTAAAGGTTAACTACCACAGGATAGACGAACTTGTTAATTATTAGAAAAAAAGAAAAACATTCAATGATTGAAGTTACGAGGTTCCTTTATTAAGTTTATAGTCTTTTTTTTGTATACGCATTGAAATATGTTGTAGACTCTTGAAAGTTCGGTAAGTCATTGCTATACATCACATGAGATGACTGATTAATGTTTATTGTTTCAGCTTCAAAAATTAGCTACAGCAGAAATAGGAATACACCCTACTAAAATAAAGAGTGTTATGAAAACAAACTATCGTGAGTCTATGAGATCGATAAGTGCATGGGTTGACCTCAGTGTAGAAACTGTACACACAATTATTAGCGAAAAACATAAAGTGCAGAGGATTTGAGTGAAGTTTATCCCCGTGGTTCATAAAAGAAGATCAGTCAACTATCCTATCCCTGTCACATACTATTTGACGAAGATGGACATCAAGACAGTTCCTCATTCTCGCTTTAGTTTAAACCTTTCTCCCTGTGGCTTTTATGTTATTCTCTCAGCTAAAAAAAAACTTTCCAGCCTATCGTTATTGGACAATTAAAAGAGTGAAAGGTGTTGTGACGAAGGCCATTGACACGCTCACACTAAGGGCCGGCCATAGGGCCTCTTAGGAGTTCCTGGAACGGTACAAAATGTGCATTACAGCAATGGAAGGTTCAGTCCGAAAGGGACTAGAATTTCAGGTGTGTATCATCGACAATAGTGTCAAAACGAAAGACGTCTAGAAATTTAGTTCAGGCGTGTTGTATTATGTTCGGTGGAAGAGAAATCGTAATGATTAGTTAAAAATACGAAGAGTTAGCGTTACTGCTCATTATAGGGGCATATAATTAATGTTGAATACAAATATATAAAAAAATGTTACCCTGTCTTGGTTATTTCTTAACAGATGATGTCAGCAATTTATACTTTTTATTTTGTTTATTTTTTATAGAAAAGCTGTAAAGGTATTTCAGGTTTCTTCAGAACCTTCTTACTTAGGCCGTGAAAAACATCATTATTAATAATTAACAACATTGTTTTTAAAACGCATTTATCCACAAAACAAGCACAAAATAAAGATGGTTAATTGTTACTTAACCTTTTGTAATAATTTCGACCAAAAGTAATATTCTTCTTGGTTAAGGTGACCTTACTCTGCTGCGTACTTAAGTATAAAAATGGATCAACACTTAGCGTCTACATAAATGTTTATTTAGCTAAGTTCCATTATTATTTGTTTAGTTGTAAAAAAATGTAAGATTATTCAAATATAAAACCGCTCTATAAACTAGATTATTGACTGAGTATGTAACCCCCCCCCATAATATTTTAGGTTTGATCCGTGTATTTTTTGTAAGAAGACAAATGTTTGTAAAATTTCGTGGAACAATGCGGTATATATTATTTGCATAATAGAGTAAGTAACAACGAGCAATACATTTATGTATTATATAATATATATAGTATAAAAATACAGGGTGAACCGAAAACAATTGTCGCCATAGAAAAGACGACATGACTATTTCTGTTTGATGAAAACCGGTTTTCCTTTTTTTGGTTTAGACCATGTACTACTTGAGCAGTGGAGTATTAATCCCAAGAGTGATAGTAGCCTTCTATCATATCTTAAACATTATCTAGTAAGAGCACACATAGACGCACACACACAAACACACGCACACACAAACACACACACGGCAAATTAAATACAAGAACAGCCAAAAAACAAATATCCGCTAATAACTTTCTTTTCAAATGCAGGGGGAATTTTGCTGAGCCAAAGGATATTCTGTGAGGCAAAGGGAATAAGAAGAAATTGTCAAAATGTTTTTTTTACTTTTTTTACACAGGCATCACCACTTATCAAGGTCAGGAGGTCACTCGAGGATAAGGGTTGAAGAGTGTACAGTAGAAATTGGACAATAAAGTAACCGTTATTAATGGGAATTCGGTAAATTTGTTAACATATAGAACAGCACATAAAAAACTTGTTTACGGTAGACTAGAAGACAACCATATTGTAGTCAGCTGGAAAGCAGACAAACGGAAGACAATTCCATAGGCGTGCAGTTCTAAGAAAGAAGCTTTGCACATGGATGCTACGCTTAGGTTTAGGCACAGATAAAGAGTGGGGGAAACTAGTGACAGTGTTTTCTGCTAGACGGGTGTTTCTTGTGAAAGTTTGGCGAGGGAGGACCATAGAATTGAGCTCAGCCGAACACCTGCCATGAAAATAACGATAAAGCAGAGAAAATCTTGAAACATCTCTTCTGTGAGAAAGAGGTTGCAGGGAAGAGAATAAGACTTCCCCCACAAGGCTACGACGTGTATTTTGCACTCTATAAAGGCAGGGCAAGTCCTTTCTAGCAGCTCCTGCCCAGATGTAGTAACAGTACTCCATTCTTGGATGTATGTGACTCTTATATAGATAGAGAATTGCATCAGCAGTGAGATATCTACAAGATCGATAGAAGGACCCGACCATTTTTTCAACGGCCTTGAATACGGATTTAATGTATGTGTTCCAATTAAGATCAGGAGTAAAGGCCAAGCCCATAAGCTTGTCAAAACATGAGGCCTCCCCAAGTCGAGAGCCATTCATTTCAATTGATGCCAGATGGGGATCCGAGCGTTGACGATGTAAAGATAAAAGCTTGGTTTTAGATGCATTAAAAGTAATAAGCCACCCCTTTCCCCATTGTACCACTTGGTCAAGAACAGAGGAGAGAGAATCAGAGAGAACCTGGTCTTTTACGGTATTAGATGTGCTACCATACATAGTAGTGTCATCATCATAGATGTCAACGAATGATGTAAGGATGTGATTTGGAATATCATTAAAGTAGATCAGGAAGAGAGTTGGGTCCAGGATGGATCACTGAGGGTCTCCAGCATTAATACTAAGAGCTTCTGATTTCTGCTCCTTAACAGCTACTCTTAAGCTCTTATCAGAGAGAAATGATTTTATAATTGAGAAGACATTTCCAGCTATACCGTAGCTGGAGATCTTTATGCCATACTCTATCAAAGGCCTTTGATATGTCAAGCGCAATAGCCCAGAAAGGAAGCCTTCGTGGAGTGATTCACTAATCCTATGAGATATAACTGTAAGCATACCTGTTGTAGATCTAGCAGAACCGAAACCACATTGCGTGTCACAAAGAAGGTTATTTTTGCTAAGATGGTTGCTTACTTCTCTATTTAATACAGATTCCAGCAACTTACTCATGACGCACAGGAGAAGTATTGGCGTGTACTGTGAGGGAGATAAGCGAGCACCTGAATTATGTAATACGGGGCATACTGAGGAGATTTTCCAGGGTGACGGGAAGCTATTCTCCTTAACACAACGTTTAAGCAGTTTTGTAGGTATGGGTGCTAGTTCTGGTTGAAGTCTTTTGAGTACTATAATTGGAATACCGTCAGGGCCGGTTGCTTTACTGGAATCAATGTTTTTGATTAGCTTGGCAACCTCACGTACAGATATTTGTATATCACATAGCATGTTTTCTGATACAGGAGGAAATATTGGAGGTTGGCAGCCTTGGTCGCAAAGGGTAGAATTAGCTGCAAAGTTCTTGGCAAAGTGTTTGGCTTTGTCTGATGCTGACGAGATTACCTCAGGTCCATTTATGAGAGTTGTGATAGAGCACACGCTTCTGTTAAGGATTCTGTTTGCTATTTGTCAAAACTGGTAGGAACCAAGCCGCTGCTCAGTTACTTTTGACTTGATGGTAAGTATGCCGATTTGTAACTAACACTTTGGAATTTGTAATATAGGTTCTGGAAACCGTAAAATCATCTTACACACTCTTAGTGAACGACGCGCAGTGTTTACTGTACAATAAATATCTAGCAGTCCTCCGTAGGGAATAGAGACCTGTAAAATCTAAAATATTGAGATAATTTTGTATCAGTGGAGATTATTAAAATTGTACTTGTTTTTTTAGGTTAGTGAAGAGCAAAATGCTGAGAATAATAATAAACAGGTTGGTAATAAACGTATTTTATCAGTGCTCATGTGCCTTGTCCAGATTAGTGATCTGTCAAACCAACACATTTTAGATGAATACATTATTGTCATGTAGAATTTATAAATTCCAAACTTACTGTGACTGGCGTAATAGAAAAATAAAAAAGAGAACAAAATAGGGTGTGTGTTTAGATTAGTGAACTTTGAAACCAAACCATTCGGGTGAAAACCTTACGTATTTACCTGTTACGTCGGAACTAGTGTCATTTCCAAAACTCACACAAAATGATCGACTAAAAACATAAGGCAACATTAGAGTGCTTGTATAGCGTAAGGGTAATTTATACCTACTCATTCCAGAGAGAAAACAGGTATGCGTACTTATGTATCAAGTCAACATTAGTATAATAACAAAAATTATATTTACAAAGAAAAATATGAGAAACAACATAGCGCTGTTTAGATTGCACATCGTTTAAATCAACGCATTTCAAGTTATAGCATTATTACTAACTTACTTGTTATGTCGAACTTAATATAAATTCTAAAAATTATGAAAAACAGATCATTAAAAAAATAATTACAAATAAAAGACGCTCCGTCTAAATTGGTGATCTTTGAAAATAACTCACTTAGATTAAACATTATTACGTACTTATTTGTCATATCGAAATTAGTATGAATTCTAAATTTATGCACAATAAAAAATAGTAAAAACAGTTCTGTGCTCCTCTATATTGATACTCTTATAAGCTAACTCATTTCAGGTTTAAGTGTTATGAAGTATTACTGTGGCATGTAAAAAGTAGTTTACATTCCTTAAACAATGGACGTTAGATCAATAAAAATATAATATTAAGTATTATCAAGCAGCGTAAGTGGGTTGGTGACATTTAAACCAACGCGTTTCAGGTTAAAGCATTATCACGCACTTATTTGGTATGACAGTATTAGTATAAATTCTAACACACATAGGAAATGAGTCGAGAGGAAATGCTTACAAAGAAAAAAAACAATTCTTATATAAATTAATGATTTTTTTCTTACCAGCGCATTTCAGTTAGAAACATTATTCTCTACTTACTTTTCATGTCGAGATTAGTAGAAATTCCAAAAATGTCGTAAATTAAACCACTATCAAACTAACTACAAAAATGGGATACTTGAATTGATTGCTGATAAGAAATAATATGGAATGATTCAATAGAAAAATAATATACATAAACATGTGCTTCTGTTAATTAGAGGCCTTTTAGACCAACTCCTTCCATGTGAAAACATTATTACATGCCATGTCGAAATAAATTTTAAAAATAAGGGAAATGAACCAATAGAATAAAGGCTGCTCGTATGAATCGATGTTCTTTTAAATCACCGTATTCTAGGTAAAAATAAAATTACCTAATTGATTAATTAATAGTTCTATTCATATTGATACGTTTTCTTGCATTTTGACTTTTGGAAATTTGTTTTGTTTTTCACAAATTAAGGTAGTATGTAACACCTTAGTGTTACCAATAATAAGGAAGTGTCTATCAAATAAAAAATAAGATACTTCTACGATATTCTTAAAGTTTATACAGAAATTCCATGCAGTGTAACAGAATTCTGTTTTAACGTTCATATTTGATGCTTCCTTGAAACTTTTTATAAAATTGGTGTGAAAATAAGAACCGTTTAAATGCATAAAGCTGTTAATGAAAGCATTTTACGCATGAGTAACTTTCCTTATAAAAAATAATATTTACGTAATAGTAATAATAAGAGCGATAATAATAATAATAATAATAATAATAATAATAATAATAAAACTAATTAATAGTAGCAGTAATACTAAAAATGGTCATCATAATAATAGCCGTAAGAGTTGTAATTAACGAAAAAAATGTGTATGTAAGAATACTCAGAATCAATACAGAATTATGATTTAATGTTGGATGTAATGTAGCTAACCTGTACGACGAAATCCAGACTGTTGCTGATTGCGGTAAACTACGTGTGATGTACCATGGACTCTGCAAGGCCACTGGACCGAGTGCAAAGAAAGTTTTCCCTTTAAAATCTACTACAGGGGAGCTCATCACTGACCCTATGAAGCAGCTTGAACGCTGGGTGGAGCACTACTCTGTACTATATGGCGAACCGCGCAACATCAGAGTCACAGCTTAAAATTGCACTCAGAACTTCGACACCCTAGTCGAACTAGACAACATTTCAACTATGTAAGAACTCGAAGTAGCTCTCCAACACACGAATGTAGGGAAGGTCCCAGGTACCGACGAGATTCCAGCAGATCTGCTCAAGTGCGACAAGTTCCTGTTTCTGTATTTGTACGACCCTTTTGCACCAGTTGGCGCAACAGCTATGAAAGATGCTAAAATTGTCACTTTATTCAAGAAAGGAGACATAGGAGTTGTCGAAAACTACGTGGCACCGGCAAAGTCTTTGCCAAACTGCTCGTTCCATGGCTCCAGCAGATTGCAAACTGCGTTTATCCTGAATCGCAATGCGGCTACCGCAGCGGGCGCTCAACCACGGACATGATATTTTCAGTGCGTTAAATCCAGGAAAATGTAGAGAACAACGTAGACCTCTCCATATCCCATTTGTAGATCTCACCAAAGCTGTTTACACGGTCACTAGAGCTGGTCTGTTTGCCATCCTACAAAAGTAGAGCTGTCCACCAACTCTTCTTAGTTTGATAAGATCGCCCCATGACAACATGACAGCCGCGGTCTTCTTCGAAGGTGACATGTCTGACAACTTCCCTTTGTGCAGTGGAGTTAAGCAAAGTTGTGTGTTGGCTCCCACACTGTTTGGCATCTTCTTGTCAGTTCTTCTGCACTACACTTTTGGAAATCACGAGATCGAAGACAGGAGCAGAAACATGCGTAAATAACCAGATGACACGGTAGTAAATTTTGAAAATACCCACACAAGCACACACACACACGCACACACACACACACACATATATATATATATATATATATGATTTTATATAAGAAATGTTCCCAACGTGTAGACAGTTAGAGTTGAAAGATATTATAATGACAGTTAGAGTTGAAAGATATTACAATATAGTTTTAAAACTAACAAAAACAATAGAAAATAAACAAATGAATTAAATAAACATGAATATACATAAATGATCACACATATATGTATGTATTCATATGCATATATATGTACATATATGTATGCACACATATGTATATTTATATATACAGAAAAAGAAAGAAATGTCTGCCTTAAACTACTAAACTAGTTTTAAAACAGATCCTTTGTTCGATAAAATGCATACCTATTGGCTGATAGGAAGGGGCGCGGTGGATACTAGAAAGCTGATTGGCTAACTAAAACCCTCAACAGAAGAGCGTCATATAAAAAAACAATAAACAACCACAGAATTCGCGCATAAGCCTGACGAATCCTAGAGCGGAAGAAACGCCGAATATTCAGTGTAGCTTAATCGCCATATATATATTTTATAAATTACTAACTATACTATATATATATATATATATATATATATATATATATCGGAATATAATTTTTAAACAAGGTTTAGTTATGTGAAAATGTGCACCAGTATACTTGATTGATATCATCAATTTATTCCCCCTATAATTTCTTTGTAATAATACTATTGCTATGAAGATTACTTCAATATGAATGAAATTTATTTATTAATTGTTTTATAGAAAATGTGCATTCTACTCTCCAACGCGCCCGTCACATATAAGTGGGTGTACACTTCGACGCTTTATCATAAATTATTTGTCTTATGTGCTTTGTTGTGCTCCTCGTGTTACTAGACCAGAAAGGTTTGTTTATTTCATGTTTAAATTTTTTTATCAATAGTGTATTGTTAAGTTTGCGTCTTCCTTAATTCATTTTTGGAGCTCATATTTTAATCGCACATGTTTGATTCGGTATTGATCTATTGATAAATATTTTACAAACTTGCTAGTCTCAAGTGCATTTATTAAAGAAGTTCCAGTCTTCAATGTAAAATTATCGAAACATCTTCTGCTTATCGTTGCTACATGCAATAGCGCATGACATTTATGTAAACGAATATAACTAAAATCGTTATATGGTACGTTTGATTGCGGATACAGACTTGGTGTGAGGTTAGCGAATGAACTTTAAAAAAAAAAAGAAGGGTATTTTAAAAGTTATTTTCTAAAAGCGATAAATACTGCTCATATGTGATTATACGCTGTAAATACATATGTCTGTCTTTTATGCATATGGAAACCATGGCTTTATAAATATTCTAGCAAAAAGAATAAAAAGAATATTGACTGTAACTAATGGCATAAAACTTTTTTCAAACATCACATATACCCTCTAGTAGGAAGTAATCGTTAAAGAGAAGTTCCTGGCAGACTTTCAATTGTTTTCTTTCGTTGACGTTATAATAATAAATGTTTATAATTACATATTCTAGATATATACCTATTTGAATAAGTTTGATAGAACGCCTACGAAAACAGGCGTTCTAAAGGGCTATCTAATTAGGCATTCCTATTTTATATACAAAAATATGTTTTATGGCGGACTTTATAATTTAATTACTGATGGTTTTCTCTCAGTGTCTATCATTATTCATAAGTGTAATTCGTTTTCTTTCGTATTGTCTATCCGTTCGATTTAGACATTATAAAGCATAAAATTGTATTAAAAATATTGGCCATATTTTACTTGAATCGTTATGAAGATTGCAGAATCTGAAAATAATTAATTCGGAAATCATTCGTTTATTTGGTAAAACTCCAGTTTAACTAGAGAAAGAATATCACTTCAAAGTAATTGCCTCTCATAAAACTGTTAAAAGTTTACAATTAGGACAACAATATTTAATACCTATGACACATGCCTTGTTTACCTACCGAGAATCACACATTAATGCCAACTCGCCTTCTTATCGACGTTCAAATATGAAGGGGTACTTTACTTTTCATGTCATCAGTAAACGGTATAATTTTGAAAATAAATCTTAACTTTCGGAACATACGCATGATCTCGTTTTGTAAAGAAATTTTACATCATTGTGACAATATATAACAGGAAAATATGTGTAAGTTTGTGGGTGTGTTTGCATGTCTGCCAAAAGCGTTTGACATACGCATGGGATCGTGACCAAATTGGTAGAGTTAGAAAGACCCATTTCTCGCATGAAAAATTTGCCAAAAATATTATTTCACTGCTGGTCAATTGGGTCGTTTTTTTACTATGAGGGTTGCAATTTTTGCGTCGACAGTTTTGCAACTCATACGCTTAGCAATCTCACTGTACATTAAATAAACGTAATTTCTAATAACTCGTCATAGGCGTTACAGCTAGCGCGTTAATTTCTTTCAGCTAATTTTCCTCTGTCACATTATAGGTTCGCGCCTGCATACCGCGGCTTTTTTTTTCGGTCGCACAGGCACTCGTTGCTATTTTGATTAAAACAATTTTTCTGGGGGTTGCTCAATTTCCTCATTATGCCACCTCTCATAACCTAAACAACGTCGGCTATTCATGCTAGTATTTAATAATGTTAATTAGCGATAGTTATAATAATGAGAACAACAGCGTGAGGCTAGTGAAATTTATCCGATGTAAAAATAAAATAATTCCCTATTTTTTTTTGTAAGGAACCCCTTTCACATATTAAATTTAATCTGTTCCTGAGTTATTTAGCAAGATTCATCCATGGATATGTTCTATGTGTTTTAAAGCCTCATGCTGTATGCCAGATGTTTATATTACTATTTTAAAAAAGCTTAAATATTATAACATTAGTTTTAAGTATAAAATTTTACATCGAAACTGCTTACTTGCTTGACCAAATACATTCACTAGTTAAGTTTTCAGATCATTAACCATGAACACTTTTGGTTCTTTGTAATACTAAAACAATTGAACTATTCTAAATGATTCCATTTCTCTAATGCTATAACGCAGACGTTTTTTAGTAAGCGATAATCTGCTATCTCATAAAAGTAATTTTGTGTGAAATGACTAACACATTTGTTAACAAAATACGTGTTACTTCTGTTATTGGCTTAAGAGACCATTAATATTTAAATGATACTACACTATTAAAGTTGATTGCATAATCTATTAAAATCCTGCAGATATAGTGGCATTAAAGAAGACAAAGCAAATAGATGCCAAAATAAATATAAAAGATACGACATAATTGTTGTCGGGGTTAGTCATTCGTAGACATTGAATTTTAAGTGATGCTCTACTATTTATGATTTATTTTATAAACTGAGTTTGTTTCTTTAATTAAGGAAAACTCATCTTTTTTACTCTAGTGTAATGTATAGGTGCATCAAACCAAATAAAAACAATTCTTATTTACAAACTTCATTTATCAAAGAACATTCCTGGTTAAAGCAATTAAAGGTTCGAAATATACAATAAACCAAGCAACAATTTTACATTTTCATCACATTTAAATATATGAGGAAATTTTAATTTACAATTTAGTGAACCTACCTACTCTTTATATTTCTTGACAGCGCATATCCACGAAGTATACATCCATGAACTCACTGCACTTGTATTTCTTAATACTAGCTGGACCTGTAGAAATTCCACAGCAGACATTTTCATATATAATAAATTGGTGTTGACTTTTTCACATGTAATAAATTGAGTCTGTTGATGTTTATCGTAAATATAGACGCCTGGATATCAATGTAGTTCTTTTGTTATAACTGCAAAACTAGTTATCTAAACTACAAAAGAGGCACGGCGTACCTGTTTGTAAATTGCGTTTTCTATGATATTTTAATTCCTGCAGATTTCGTATATATTATTATAGAATTAATGTGCTATCGCTTTATATATATTTTGAAGTCGTTATTCCAAATATAAAAACGTACATACCTTGAGTCCCTTCAGTTATAATCGAAACCAGAAAAAAACCTTATGAATAATTCATTGTAAAGTTATTTATAAAAAAATATAATTTGCCATCTGCTATAATAGAAAACGAAACTAAAGGATATTCTTGGTAAAAGTATTTATTACAAGGAATGGACGGTCATAACTAGGACTAGGACAACAGCATATTCTTCTCATTGTTTTGACTCTTGAGTGTGTAACCGTTGAATTCTTATATGTTTTTTGTATAGAGTGATGTGGATCTCGGTTGGTTAACTGTGTAAAACTGTGGCAGCTGTATACTAGAGTGTTAAAACACTGTAAAGAATAATCTGTTGGCATAGCCCTAAGCGTGACACACGAAATAAAACACGCGATACTCTATTGATATATTAATAATTACTCGCCACAAATTCGACAGCAAAATCTTATCAGATCACTGTATGGCTTGATTTCTGTAATAATATTTAATTTGATTGCATACTTTTTGAAGTGAGGTCATCCTTAATAAGTTCTTCCTGCTCCTAGTTTTAGCGGTTGCAGGAATTGCAAAATCATTGCATGAATATGTAAAATCATCTTGTTGATCGACTATTATTTTATAGTGCTCTATGTAGATTTTGACTTTTATCAAAAATGCTTTTAAAGGCATCTTTGAAATATGTATTGTTATCAAATAAGCATAAAATAAAATAAGTAATTTATTACAAATGTGTTGGTATTTACAAAATTGATCAAACACAGTCCTAATTAACCTACAAAAATATTGGTTTTGATGGAGATAAAGGATAATTCAAAACGTCAAACTTTCTTAATATATTTTTCATGTAAATTCCAAAAATCGTAAACAATGATTTCACACTACATTATGCTTTATTGTTTTACATATATATATATATATATATATATATATATATATATATGTATATATACATACATATATGTGTGTGTGTGTGTGCATAATACTATGCAACTCTGAAATTATAACATACCTGCTATCTTAGATACTTCATTACTTATTCTAAAACAAATAAAAAGTATTTTATCAGCTTATGAAATCGCCTTAATCATTTTTTTTGCAATTTTGTTCCCAATAAATAGCCGACAATTAAATTATCTATCGGCTTCATAAAGACTTCTTTTTTTTCTGTCTTTGATTCCACCATATAATTGTTTCGAGATTGTCTCAAAGGTAGACATGAAAGGCACATAATTATATTATTCATTTTGCTATCTATCATTATAATAATCTTTGGCTGCAAAACCATATATATAAATGTTAAGTTAGTAAATATAAATCAAGAGCAATTACGGGTATCAAAGATTTTCTTTGGTTTTGTTGCTGTATTTTTTTTTAGATTATTATTCATTTTCTTTTTGTTTTGTTGGAGGCAATCAAGTCATTTTTTCTTATTTTCTGTGTTTAGTATATTCGATTACTTTTTATATAAATGTGTTGACTCTAACGATATATATATATATATATATATATATATATATATATATATATATATATATATATATAAAATAATCAATATGTAAACGCTTGATAAAACGAAATAGGAGATAGAGCTTATAATAAGAACAAGTAGTTAATAAAACATGTTAGAAAACACATTGAAAAAGAGTTAAAAACATATTTAATTTTAAAAAGGAAGCACTAAATAAATGGATAGTCCTTAATCCGCGGTGTTTCGAAGAAATGCTTTCCCTATCATCAGAGGATAGGATTTATCAAAATGCGGGATCGGGTTCTGCTTGCAAACGTATTAAATGAGACAACAAGTAAGTCCAAAGTATTCCACGAATTTCTGCCTTTTGGATTACTTTGGATCATCTTCCAATTATGCGGGTCCCTTGGATTTTATTGTGAGAATGGAAAGTTAACTAACTTTCCTGGATTTAGCATCTTTGGATTTTACTGTCATTGGAAATTTCACCATTCACCAGACTATCCATTCACGTGAACTCCCTTTTTTATTCACCATATTCCCCCTGCTTCACTTTTTGTCATCAAGTAAGATTTATGTAGTTTCATTAAATACTTTTGGCAAGCAAAATCCGATCCCGCATTTTTTTAAATCCTACCCTCTGATAAGAAGGAAAGTATTTCTTCGAAACTCCGCGGATAAAAGACCATCCATTAATTTTGTGTTCCCTTTTTAAAATTAAATATGTTTTTAACTTAAAGTGTTTTCTTACATGTTTTTAACTACTTTTTTTTCAAAATTTAATAGATTCAGCTATTTTGGTGTTAGAATCTCTGTTATTGTAATTCGTATAGCACCTGCACACTGATGAAATAAAAGGCAATGCTAAAACATTTTATGCAGGCCATAGTGCGCTTATCCATAGACACTGTCTTTTCTGATCAACACCTTACTGTTGTTTTACCACTTTAAGAACATGTAAATACACACTCTCCTTGTAAATATGGCTAAGTAATTACCGTAATATACATCTTACATAAAGAAATAAGATAATAAAATATATACCAGAAGGTTTTTAGCGAGCCTTGATGAACTACTTCCACCTGTCTCAGTCGACGTGCGTTTTCCCGATAAACCGTCCACGGTAAAATACCATCCTTTTAATACAGAGGCGCCTAGATACGAGAAAATATTACACCCTTCTTTTCTATTAGTGTTAGGCTTTGGAAATCCCCACTTGTTGAAACGTACCTGACTTTATTAACATGTTTAAGTTTAAATATATATTTAACTTCTATGTAGTTTATCTACTTGCGTGATCTTATATTGACACGATCTTAATCCGTCACCCGTTATATTCAAGTGTTGGTATGCCTTCTTTAGAATAAACAAGAGAAAAATACAAAATAAAATAACTACCGTGACTATTACTCCTTAATAATCTTGTATTGTCCTATCATTCAATATATGATGCTACTTGACAAACTGGAAAAAATTGCTGCTTCCTTTTTTTTCCTTTCTTATGATTTCCTTTTTCTAAGTGTGTTTAAAAATAAATGTTAAATGACCTCATATCTGTCTATAATCATCCAAATACCAGTTTTTTTCTTATTTACAATTTTCCTAGAAACATGTGGTTTTAATAAGGAGTGAACTGATATTAGTTCTGTTCTTTAGATAAAAAGATTCTCCTTTAGATTATTGGCAAAAGACGCATAGCCTACAAACAGATGAATATACACAATACTCATTCTAAAGATTATTGTATTCGAATTAATATTACGTTTTTTTATTAAATGGCAGATATCTACAATGATAACGGTAATTTTATGAAAACTGAGAATTTGTAATATTTAGCATAAATTATGATTTCTAATGTAATGAGCAACAATTAAGTGTTCTCATCTTTTTAGCAAAAAATTAAAATAAATTGGCTTAAAATGCAAATTTAATTTTGTAAGAAAAATTATATTTGCAATTTCCTCTGAAAATATTAAAGTTTTCAAATATTTACTAAAATGAAAAAATTCTTAAAAGGTTATGAACAAAAGACACTTTTACTCTATTGAAACTGCTTTTTTGTTAACTGTAATTTTCAGTTTAGCTCTGACCATTAAATGAGCAGTACCACAGCCAGCAACACGGATTACTCAAATTTTGACAAATTCCAAGATCACCACGACTACACAGTATGTAATCAAGCAAATAGCCATGTTTAGATTAGGGATAGAATCAGGGTTCTTGTTTTTTTCTGGTGGGAACAAGTGTTGGTGATAACAAGATTTAGTTCGTTGCGGAGATGGAGAAGCAGCATACAATTTGAATTGACTCTACCAATGTCATATGGACCCAACGGAGATAGTGTCTCATTGTCTGATCTAACCCATGTATTGAAGTCACCAAGAACTACCAAACTCTTAGCAGTCGGCAAACCGGCGATAAAAGATATAAGCGTATGATAAACGGAAGTAAAATCGTCTTCAGACGAAGTAAGAGTCGGCGCATAAACAGAAAGAGCATTCATGTAACGACCAGCAGCAAGGGGGATTCTCAATATCATTGCACGGTCATTTATGCCTACTGGCTGTTCGATCCTCTCAGTTTAGGACTTCTTAATTGCAAAGAAAACACCAGCCTCACGCCTCTACTTTTCGGCTCTACCAGACCAAAAGATCGTGTAGCCCGACTCACGCTCAACCAGTTGGTCCTTACCTGTGAAACTTGTCTCAGAGAGTGCAGCAATGCCTATGTTGTGTCTTTGCAATTCCTTAATAAAAATTGCAGTCTCCCGTTCTAGATTTTACCACCGTCAAAAAGTGTTCTCACATTCCAGCAACAGAGCTGGAGTGGGTGTCGTTTAGCATAATATCTTCTGTTCCTGTTAATATGGACAGCCATCGCAAATAGGACTTTTTTGACAAATGACTGAGGAAGTATCCGTACAAAGATTTTTTTACAGAGATGTAGCGTTGTACGGCAGCTAGTGTATCTCTCGGTTCAAAATGGTGATGTCCAGCAACAAGCAAGAGCAAGATAGCCAAGAACAAATGAAACTGCAGACCAGCTTAATGCGGGTACTGGTCTTCCGCTTAATGTTTTTTTTGAAAATCAGAGCTTTGCTTCTCCTAGAGAGGTTGCCTTGACCAAGGCTTTCTGGTGCCATCTCCGCCCCAAATAAAACAAATCCAACACATGCAACATGTAAAACAAACAGTCATGCATCTCGTAGTTGATTTTTTAATTGAAAGAAACGTATAAAAAACGGTATAGTTTCTCAAAAGTCATGACGACAGTGATGATGTTTACAATTAAATGAATTCAAACGATGAATAAAAAATAAAAACAACTCCAACACCTAAAACTCGCAGTCATGAATCTCGGTGTTAATTTTTGAATTGAGAGATACGTTTAAAAACGGTAAAACTCCTCAATAGTCTTGACGATAATGATGATGTTTAAAATGTTAAAAAAATGTATGTATATGTATATTAATTTATTTTACAACATACATTCATACATACATTTAAACAGATTGGTGAGATTTATATTATAGAATGATTACCCTGCCATTTCTAGAAATGAGATGTCTATCTTTTTTCTTATTCATGACCGGCAGATAATATCTTAAAGTGTTTATTATTTGCAAAATAACATATATATATATATATATATATATATATATATATATATATATATATATATATATATATATATACGCGTGTGATGGTCGTATCAACGAAGTAATAGTTATCTCTATCATAACATTATTACTATTTATTTTAGTGATGCGACGATTCCATTACTTTTTCTCGATTCCTATAGAATTAGCGATTCTTTACGAAGTCTTAGATTCCGAAACAAGTACGAATCTCAATTTTTTTATATAAATCTATATATTTAATCATAATGTTTTTGTTTTTTTCCAGTTTACGTTAAAAGGGCATGCTGAATATTCATATATTTTTCAAACTTAAAAATGCACGTGTTGCGATGATCTGTAGATTTTATTTTTTCTGGTATTTTTAGATCAGTAAATATTTATTCATTGATTTATTTATTTATAATTACTCCCAGCAGATGAAGTTTTTTTTTTTTTAAACACAATCAAAAAAAAAAAAAAAAAAGACTATTAAAACTCGTTTTTGGTATCGGAACAGAGACACAACGTTTTCCGATCCCGATGTTAATTCCGATTTTTTCTAATTCCCGAATCCGAACAATAGTCCCACCACTACTAATTTTATTATATTATTTTCCGTTTATTCTTTTTTTTTCTAAATGTGAAGTTTTTACTCATACGCTTGAGAATATCTAATTATCTTTGCTTAAGGAAGTTCATGCATAGCATTTAGCGGTCACACATTAGAATACAGTCCCCAACACTAACCATGGAGCTACATAAATTCATCCGTTCAGCTAACAGTAAGTAAAATAAATAAAAATAAAAGAAGTCAGAGGATAATGAGGAATTGAACGCATTTGATATCCTTCTATTTTCTTTGTAAGTAATTAAGGCTGTCCCGACTCTGATATATTTAACGTTTTATTCTGTTGTTTATTATGTCTTAGACTATTCGATAATCTGTAATAGTAAATTGCAGGATATTCATTCGTCGACTGTCGGCAAAGTTGATCAATGCAAACAGATAATACTGGGTAACGCGGCTGTGGTGTGATGCGAGAATGGTGGAGGGAAGAGAGCTATGTGATCTGCCCAGATCAATGCACATTCATATATTTGATTGTTGATCAAACAACATAAAAGATGATTAAATGCATCAGTTTCCATTTTTTTTACAGTTTTCAGACGGATTAATTAATAATAGATTAATTCACATACACATATACAATATATATATATGTGTGTGTGTGTGTGTGTGTGTGCGTGTCTGTGTTTTATGTTATATTTTTATATGCATGTTTATAAAATGATATATTAAGTTAGAATATTTATCTAAGTTTAGCAAGGTGAAAGCGGTCAAAGAAATTTAATGACAAAAGTTTTCTTCGATTTTACTTGCAGGAAATACCCGCACATCTCTATTAGATTAATAAAAAGAAACTGCAATAAATTTAGAATATAAAGGAATAAATTTCATCCATGTAAATGTTTTCTGTTGTCATATATAAGACCAAGAAAAAAAAAACAATTAATATTTTAGCATAGATTTTTTAAAAACTGGTTCACATTCATATAATGATATTTTATATGTAAGCTTTATAATACTTTACTATGTATATTATATAATAGATTTTTACTTTTAGCCCGCAGGAATTTATCCAAGTTAAGTTGCCGAAATAGTTCTATTTTGAAAATAATGTCACTTTTCGAATAATAATTTGGCAGTCACTTTAAATTTTAAGTAGAAAAAACACGAGTAGTATTTTTCCAGCTGTTCATCGCCTTATTCATCTCTTTGCGTATGTCCTGACAACCTTATAACATCGATTATCCACTATATTATTAAGTCGTACTTACGTATAACAGTAACGTAATAGGTCGAACACAAGAAATTACGATTTATCTAATTAATTTTCTATTTCTCTATCTATCCATCTCGGTCTATCTATCTAACTAAAGAGATGAATATGAAGACTATTTATAAGATCTGTCAAAATATAGAAATTCATATTGTTGAGGAATTTACCGGAACAGCTAGTCAGCTGATCGGATCTGCGTGTGAGTCACGTGATAATGTCAGCTGAAGATCACAGAGTTAGTATTTGGGCGTAAAGCAGAGCGGTCGGTTAAACAGGTCGTCCCTCCTTCAGTGGAGTGGGAGCTGATGTGCGAAAAATACATACCTAGAAGTAACCACGCAAGCAAATATATTCACTTTCCATTCTTCTGCGATCGACACCTGGAAAGTGAAATAAAACTATACAATACCAATCATCGTTCTTGGAAGTGAATGAATATTCGTCCAAACAGGTTCCAGCCTCCACTCCAAGAACAAGATGAATTTCAGGAGGATTTCAGGTGGGCAAATCAAACATGCATGAAATCAAGGTATGTCCAAAAATACATGTATAACACACGCACACACGCACACACACACACACACCTGCATATGAACAATTAAATATGAATATATCATAAATAGAAAGCAAAAACAATGCTAGGGTTCAAATTCTGAAGAGTCACTAACAATAGTCATTTAGTGACACGTATACACATCAAGATGAACCGTTCTTTTAAAGAACGCGTATCAAAATGTACACGATTATACTACATACACTGTTTTGCTGCCTTTTTTGGCACACGAGTTTATAACATAACATGGTAAATATTAATGGTCATTGTTTTTGAGATGTAGATAACTTCTCGTTTCTTAACAAGTCATTGTAGAATAGTCGTTTTTTAAGCTTAGTTTTTTCGGTAAATAAACATACTGTAATATCTTTTGATATATCCTTTAACAAGACCACAACGATACGAGTTTTTCATGACTTAAATTCTTATTACAAATGTGTTTTTTTTTTAAATATTACTTTCAAGCAACACTTTTAAGCATATAATTATTCGCTGTATAAACGTAGCTTAAGTTTACCAATATATGTACACGTATATAAAACGCAGAGTAAATACTCCTCGGACTTTCTACTAATAAAAAGTTTTCGTTTCGGAAACGGTACAAGATTTATTCCTCATTAAATAGACCGACTTAATTTGCCAAATGTAATGAGTAGATTATTGAGCAATCAGCAGTTGATTAGTCGCGAAGTTTCTCGTGATGCATAAACAATAGCGATTCAATTACATTAAGAAAGATCATTGCGTTTATCTCGTTTATTTTCTTATTATAGCATTTCTTATCATGGCATTGGTTGGAGGAACCTACTATTTGATGAAAAGATCCCATTAGCAAATTACCTGATTATTTATCTTTTTTTTCGTTTAATTCTTACAGTAATTCATTCGAATTTGTAAACGAGGAACAGGTTTCTGCTTTCAATCAAAGATTCAGCAGGAAGTTTTTACGAACGAATCACGACCCTCAAGCATATAAGCATACGGATCGCAGATTGATTAACGATATTATTAAGTCATGTACGATTTTTAGTATGGTGATTAGTGATACATTGAAATGCTTCACAGACAAATTGCAGAGATAAGGCAGCACTCATAATATGATGAAAAATCGTTTAGTGTCAACATTATACAGATCTAATTATATCAGAAACGTACGTACATGTGTTTAGATATATCGCATGTACATTATTTACGTTTTAACGAATTTACCATTGATTATATATTTTGAAAAGTAGCTGCAAAGCGTAAAAGGTAACTTTGCTGTGCTTTGATTAGCTTTCTGGAAAAAAATAAATATAAAAGTGGATCGACCACCTGATTAACAAGTTACTTACTAGCAGGATTTGATGTTTTTACGAAGGGTTATCGGTAATAAATTCAAAATGATTCCTTTAATGTTCGCTTCTGTGAAAGATTCGAACCGTGTTATGGGAATACTACAAGAATACATTCTATTTAAAATTTCAGGATTCCAGATTTAAAAAAAAAAGTATATCCTATTTGATATTTATATATGAATTACGTAAGAATTATTAGATTATCATTGGCTTTTAATTTCACATCGGTTCCCATAAATGTTAGATATTTGATAGAATCAGAATCGCATGATAAGTTTGGAAATTAAACAATTAACAAAGTCATCTCCACATGAAGATAAGTATCATCATATCTAACGGAATTATTCGTATCGGAACATACATTAGTGAAATTATATTCTTTTGGGAAATCTACCTATCTTTCCACGGCTTTCTTTCTCCATCCCTATCTTTATATATATATATATATATATATATATATATATATATATATATGCGTGTGTGGGTGTGTGCGTGTGGGTGTGTGCGTGCGTGTTTATAACGGTCTGTACGAAACTATTAGGCCAATGCTTCGTGTGCAGACTGAAAATCTGATATTTAAAGAATTTGGAGTTGTGGAAATAAACCCAATTATGTTTTTATCCGGTAATAATAATAATAAAACTCTGCTCAGAGGTCAAAATGCACATAAGATTCACAAAACCCAGAGTACAAAAAATAATTAGTTGCACATCAAATTAAATCTATAATAATTTGTCTGGTTTTTAGTATTAGACAATGTACAGGATTACAATTATACAGTGGATTTGGATTAAATCTAAATTTAAAATTATAGACGTAAAATTAATAGGTATTTTTATTGATTATACTAGGGGAAGGCTATAGAAACAAATTTTTTCGAATAAATGCCAAAAGCGGCTTATTACCTTCATTTACATGTAAATAGATGGGAACAAGTGATTTTTTTCAAAACGGGTCAAAATTGGAGGGTCGCTGGCCCCAAACGTGATTTGAACGCGTCTACGCGTGAAAATGGCCCAAATTTCGCCCCCGAACACACTTAATCATTTATTGAAAGCCACAGGGTGCATTTTTTGACCATAAATGCATTTGTACCATTAAATCTAACATTCCCATTGGCTATCCCACAAGTATAGGGCTTTTTAGGGTATCTCAGAGTCCAAAATGGGTCAAAATTACCCCAAAATTAGCCAAAAATGGTCGGAAATCACGGGTGCAATTTTTTTTACCATAAATGGCTCTATATCATTAAATCTAACATTCTCACTGGCTATCCCACCTATATAGGGCTTTTCAAGGTATCTTAAGGGTCCAAAATGGGTCCAATTTACCCAAATATTAGCCAAAAATGAACGAAAATCACGGATAATCCCCAAAATGCAGGTATTATATCTCATCGGGCTCCTATAAACACTCCTGTATGGCTTTTTACAGTTGGAAGATTGAAATAACCACCCTGTTATCTTATCTATTTGTATTTAGGGTATTTAGAGATCTTTGGGAGATGTAAAAAAGGTCAAAACAATCCAAAAATGACAAAATTACGCTTTACGGTACATAACATATGAATCATTAGTTCATTCATCAATGATACTTTTTAGAAACATCCTAACTTTACTACATCAACTTCTCAGAAAGTAATTAATTGTAAATTGAACATTGAATGTCAATAAAATGCTGTCCAAGAAGAGTCTGAATTCATATTGTTCTCATAGTTACCCCAAAATTGATGAAAATGGCCCTCGATTCGCTATTTCTCGGTGTGTAACCAATATATTGAATAACTTGATAAAAGGTATGAGTAATTAGCAAAGGAATTGTTTTGTTATTTCAAGACACAGCTTCACTTCACATTACTTTAAAATCATTCAACAGTAAAATATCAATATAATGCATTAAAGAGCTCGTCAATCACATCATTATTCTCTAGCACATATCCTCCACTTCAAATTGATCATCGTCCAAATCTAAACGATTGTGCAGTTCTTGCTCTGCCAGAAACCGTTCATGTTCCATATCGACGTGGAAAGTGTCTATGAGCCATTTGCGAGAGAGAGACTTTTGATCGACAAAGAATCTTCGTTTATGTACATCAAATTCATCAGGATTCACATCTTTTGAAAGTATATTGAAAAGGACATGGTGCTCTCGTTTCCATTTAATCATATTCACACGTCTGGAACCCTTTGCTTTGTAGACATCTTTGTCGTAAATTTTTAGCGATCGATCAAGTTTATGTTTTATCCCAGGTATTGTAACATAACGAACATCACTTCCAAAGGCTTTCTGCCACAATTGTAGTAATCGCAAGGTGAACTGGTGAATATGATTTTTCTGTGTCGTGGTACCATATTTGGCAGCATGATGTTACACAGCTTTAACACATTCAGCCTCAGTTGGAAGAGAATCAAGCAGAAGATAAGTCCAATCGTCGTAATTATAATCTTCGTCAATCTGCCCTGCTATACCAGCCATGTTCATTGCATTTTACTAACTGAAAAAGAAAGCAAAGTTCAATCAAATTCACAATTAATGCAATGCAATGTTATCGTGTCTATTTAAAGATGCCATTGCATTGTTACAGAAAGAAAATATTCCCTTATTTGGTAATTTTCCATCTATAACTCAAATTAAGCCCCTTTTTGACAACCTATGTTGATTCTTAGGGACTTTTTGACTCTCTATGGCTAAATCGGCCATATTTAGCCCATTTTAAAGCTCCTTATACCCCTTATTAACAGTGCAAAAGTTAGGAGAGTGCCTGCCTCAAGCATTTCCCAACAGTTTCTGCCATGTAGAGGTGTCTTTGGGCCCATGGGAGGTGCATTTTGGAAAATCCGTGATTTCCGACCATTTTTGGCTAATTTGGGGATAATTTTGACCCATTTTGGACTCTTAGATACCCTAAAAATACCTATACTTTGTGGATAGCCAATGGGAATGTTAGATTTAATGATACAAATGCATTTATAGTCAAAAAATGCACCCTGTGGCTTTCAATAAATGATTAAGTGTGTTCGGAGGGCAAAATTTGGGCCATTTTCACGCGTCGACGCGGTCAAATCACTTTTGGGGCCAGCGACCCTCCAATTTTGACCCGTTTTGAACAAAATCCCTTGTTCCCATCTATTTACATATAAATGAAGGTAATAAGCCACTTTTGGCATTTATTCGAAAAATTTTGTTTCTATAGCCTACCCCTAATTATACTATATGTCTGAAGACGTGTAATCATGTAAAATTAAGTACCAGATATGAGCTGTTGTGAGCCGATGATAGGAAGAGCAACGATCAATCTTTTTTATTAGTCTGTCTCTTGCCTTGTACTTTCAAGCCGTGTGTGCAATTGGTCCGTCACTTTACAATGACGTTTTTCTTCGGGGTTTTTTATTATGACTATTCGTCGACTTTCGCTCTAATTACAAATATTCTTAAAATCAATTCATCAATTTCCGTGCAGATAAGCTAAGAATCTCGGGTGCTTACAAATTGGAATGCGTATAGTTATTTCCACAATACTCGAAAATGTATAATCATCCTTGGATTACCTATGTTAACATTTGAAATAATTAAACATAATATCTCGTTTTTGTACGTGTATAGTTTATTCTAAAATAATCATTTAATTAATTTCTCGAGAAATCATTCGTTTTTTATACATGATTTCATCAGTGACAAGAAAGTATAAAACACATTTTATATAGAGATCCACTTCCTGATCTACATCAATGATCTCCCAAAACACATACTTAAATCATTCGTTGATATCTACGCTGATGGCACGCCCATCTATCGCAACACATCAAAGGCCGTAAATGACAAAGTTCTCTCTAATTCTCTCTCCTCTGTTCTCGAGCGACTGGTGCAGTGGGGAAAAGGGTGGCTGGTTACTTTTAATGCATCTAAAACCAACCTCCTATCTTTACATCATCAACGTTCTTATTCTCATTTGGCATCAATTGTGATGGATGACTCTCGTAGAGGGGAAGCCCCAAGTTTTGATAAGCTTCTGGGCTTGATCTTTATTCCTGACCTTAAATGGAACACGTACATCAAGTCTGTTGCCAAGGTCGCTGGAAAAATGGTAAGATCCTTCTACCGCTCCAGAAGATATCTAACTGCTGATGCAATTCTCTATATATATATAAAAGCCAAGTACGTCCAAGGATGGAGTACTGCTGTCCCATTTGGCTAGGAGCTGATAAAAACAGCCTATCCTGCGTTGGCAGAATACAAAACATGCTTCGTGGCTTAGTGTGGATGCCTTTTTCTCTTCCCTTCAACTTCTCTCCCACAGAAGAGACATTGCGAGCCTGCCTTTGTTTAATCGTTACTTTCATAGCAAGTGCTCATATGAGCTCCAATCCCTGGTCCACTATCGCCAATCTTTCACGAAAAACACCCGTCTAGCTGAAACCACTGTCAAAAATTTTCCCAATGTTTTATCTGTGCAAAAACCAAAATGTAGATTCAATGAACAAAGCTTATTTCCTAGAAGTGCACGCCTGTGAAACTCTGTTCCGTTTGTCTGTTTCCAATCTGACTACAACCAGGATGTCTTCAAGTCCAACATAAACAAATTTCTGATGCACCGCCACCTAAATAAGACACTCTATCAAATCTCAACACTAACGTACTGTACACGCAATACCCCTTATCCTCGAGTTGATTCTGGGTCTTGATAAGTGGTGACCTCATTGTAAAAAAATATATACATTGCAGTTACAAATAAAACAATGAAGCAACGTTTGTCTGATGGTTAAGTTTTGTTTATATTATGTTCCTTTAATACTCTTTAATTATTTAAAAAAAATAAAATTTGTAAAATACGTTCTTATGTATATCTACAAAGTATTGTAACTATTTAATAAAAACTTGCCATGGCTGTATCTTCCGAAATTGTGTCCACCGTTTGTTAGCCATTTCCGTAACGCTAAATTAAATTAAATAATACTAATATTGCAAGCACATGAGCTTAGCAAGCATTTATAAAATAACAATGATCGATTAATGCGTTTCAGAGTGATTTTTCACATAATGATATGCAAGCAAATCTCCACGTATTAAGCTATGCTTTGCGTTTATTCTGTTTGGTAGAACGCATAGAAAAGCATTATGCATTCCGTCGAATATTAATGAGGGATGCATTGATAATCTGTACAAGTTTGTAGATGAAGGACGGTTAAGAGGAATGGGGTATTTTTAGCAGAGAAGCACAGATTTTTGGTACTGATAGAAAAGCACGACAAAGAAGGGAGATTCAGGATAAGTTTGATAAGTCACAGATTAAAGATAGAGTGAATTACCCTGTCAGATATTACATTGAGGTAATACTTACAGAATTATCCTAGCCAAAAATGTAAGGCTCAATATTTAAAGAATAGAGGAATATATAAGTTTAATTGTTAAAGTTAATTTTTTTTTTAAATCAAAATATAAACACATATATTTAAGTTAAGCATTTATTGTTTTAAACAAGGAATATATAGAGAAAAATTATTTTTATTTCCTTTATCAACGGATGTTCAATAATGGCGCAAATCATCAGAGGAAATAAAATGCAGTTAGCTAAATGTTCTGCTATGAATGAAAAAGTATTTTGCTTTTCAGAACATATTTTTAAAATGTTATTTGAATGGTGAATAAGAATTATAGGAATTTCATAAATCCTGGGCAGCCCCTTATTAGAATTATTTCAATATTTTTCGGAGAATTACTGCCAGATCCAAGGAGTAGGAATCCAGGGGAAAAATCAGTAATCCGATATATCAAGAATGTTTGATTGTTCCATACTGTTATTCCAAAGGGCATACGAAATGGCCGTCCTCGTCGGCGATATAAAGATGTTTTGATAGAAAGAAATTCAAAAATATTTGTGGGTGCAGAGATAGTGCATCAACTATTGAATCAATGTTCCATTACATTGCATATATTTCCGTCGACAATGAAATGCGTAATTGGGTGTACAAATTTACAGACCCTTATACGTTGATTCATAAATGCATATTTTGAGTGCGAGAATCCTCGAAATTAGCAGGCCTTGGATCGGTGACTATGCGGAAAAAAATTATTTTCAATCCGATATACAAAGTATGGGCTTCTAATATGGGCCGATTTTCTGATTTTATAGGATTGTTTTACTTGATGAGAACATAGGAAGAAAGCTAGTTTTAGGAGAAAAGGAAAAGGAGGAATAAGAAGACAGGTAATGAAGATGAGGATGGAAGGAGGAAGGTTAGATCTGTGCGAGCTGACGTCGTGTATATTAGAGTTACTTTGGGAAGAGGGTTTAGGTGTCAGGGGCGAATTACGGTGACCTCTACAATGTTGGGTTCAAATGGAGAGTATACATTCTGTTATCTTTTTATAGGAGTGTGGGCGAGAGGGGGTGGATGGCATATTTTCAAGCGGTGTTGGAGATGGGTAAATAAGTGAGGGAAAATAGAAATGCGTAAGAATCTAGAATTTTTAATTACTTGGGGGATTTGTTATTTAAGTGAGTAAAAAGGCGGGTATAATTATAAAATGGATAAGTGTACACGAACAGAATGGAGAACGTTAATTCAATTTTATTTAATTTAATTTGGGGCGAATTGCTCGTTGATTAGAGTTTAATTATGATATCGATGGGCGGTGTTATGTTGTTCATATTATGAGAATCTGTTAAAGTAATCCGATGTGCTGAGATAAAGTCTGATTGTTATGCTTGTTGGCGTAGTGTAGTCTGGTTTAGTTACATTTATTTAAAACGAATATATTTCTGTTTAGAGACGATTTATAGATAAATGTGTTCTGTTATTAGTTAGATTGGAGTGGTCGTCGGGCTAAAGGTGTTCTAGACCTGGATTTAATTTGCTATTCTTAAAGTGGGAGAAATTTGATGTGCATGCAGAGTAAAGTACAAGTTGGTCTAGAAGCAGGTAGATATAACTATGTATATAACTATCTATCTATCTATCTATCTATCGATATATACATATACACACATACACACATACATATGTATATATTAATTGTCTGTATTTTTTGAGATGAGGTGTTTTCATTGATTGAGATTTTGGATTGACTACCTCATCTTGGTTGTTATCGTCACAACGTTTCGGCCGTTTTGTCCTCCGGCCTTCATCAGGTGTTTTGTATCGATGACTTGATACAAAGTCTAGGACTACTCGGCCATATTGTCCTAGTGACATATGGCCGAGTGGTACTAGATGTTGTATCAAAGTTTACAGTTACCCAAAGGTGATGAGTTACATTCTGAACGAAGGCAGTAAAAAGTAACATTCAAAGCAGAGAGTCAGCAACTATGTCCCAGAGCCTAGCTGGAGTCCGAACACGTACCCCCATAATAATAATAATAATAATAATAATAATAATAATAATAATAATAATAATAATAATAATAAAGGGTTGGGTTCGAGACTCCTAACAAACGGTTCTTCAGTTCGATACAAAACACCTGATGAAGGCCGGAGGGCAAAACGACCGTAACGTTGTGACGATAACAACCAAGATAAGGAAGTCAGGCCGATAATCTCAATCAATCAACCAATATATATATATATATATATATATATACATATATATATAAACATCTATAGAGGCATATATATACACAAATACATGCACACAGACACCGACACACACACACACACGCACATATATATATATATATATATATATATATATATATATATACCCACACGTACAAGCACGCATCCATGCACAGATCCACATGCACACACCCGCACATATATGTATATATACACACACATACAAACATATATCTATACACATATACACACATATTTATACATATAATCACGTGCATGCACCCACATAATTACATATACATATATTCGTAAGTATTTGAGTCTTTCTGATAGTATTTCCTCTAGATTGGAATATTTTCCAATATACCTGCTTGTACAAGTGGTGCGCTGAGATTCACTCATTGAGAGTGTGCTAACTTAAGGCATACGCGTGTACCCCTGTATTTTGCTAATATATATACATGTACACACACACATATATATATATATATGCATGTTGTCATTGCTAGTTTAAGTAGGGTGACGTAAGTAATTTTGAACCAGTTATACTTTAATTTTTCTGTGTTTGCATAAGGAAATTTGCTCATTTTTAGGCGTTTATTGTGGCTGTTGGATATCTTATTATTGCAACAGTTCTGAAATGCAAAGATTACAGAATGTGTATCTTTGAGTGTAGGAGTTGGATTTTTTTCAATATATTCCATTTTAGCGACTACGGAATTTTCCTGCGAGAGTTGTTACGGGGGTGTCTTTACATTCTTAACTAAAATATACACTCATGAGCAAAAAAAAAAAAAAATGTGCCAAGAGTGAAAGAAAGAAGAAATCGATTTTTCAATATTTTCCTTGGATTTTTGTTAATTGTAACTGAAAATTGCTATTTTGCACATTTTATTATTATAGCATATAAGATTAAGTGAAAAATTTAATTCTAAATTTGGTAAGATCGCATTTTGGAGAAGATATAAAAAACCGTATTATAGGACTTACAAGCTATTTTTTATATTTTTAAGAAAAGAAAATGTGAAACATCTTTTTCTGCAGTGAAGTCGAACGCTTGGTAAAAGAGAAATCTGGATCTCGTCACCCTAAGGACTCCACTTTGAAGGACGACCTTAGGCTTAAATTAACTGTTTTGAAGGATCGAAAAAAAAACTTATGTTGACCATAGCAAAGAATTAAAAAAGGGGTCTAGAAATCCTCTTTCTAGATATACAATATCAAGACGAATGTAAGAAATGGGAGTTTCTCCTAAAAGGTCTGCAAAGAAGCCAGTTTTTTATCGAAGAAGAACATCAATTTTAGTAAGAAATTTTTTTCTCAATATTATGCTAAGAAAAATACCTACTGGTTCTAGACTGTTTTCTGGCCAGATGAATCAAGACTTTGACTTTTTTAGTTGTGTTCCCGATGCGCCCGAATGCTGCAATCGAAGAAGTGAAGAAATATTTTCGCTAGGTTGCATAAAAACAACAGTTAATATGGGAATTGAGGGATGATGGTATGGGGAACTTTTACTCCAGCAGAAGTTGGGGAACTTATTTGATGTGAAAAGTCAATCAATGCTAAGGAATACATTCGAATATAAGAAACAGAACAGTTACTACGTATTCAGAAGCTGGGAATATCCAAGGGTATTATTTTTCAACATGATAATGCCACTACACACATTGCTAATAATTTTCTGATAAGTAAATTGATATGATATTTTGGTCAGGTCAAAGCCCTGATTTAAACCTAATCGAGAAAATTTGGTTTATAATATCTCGTGCATTGGTCGGAATAAATTTTTGAACAATGGCAAACTTTGTGAAGCTGTGCAAAGCGAATGGAATAGCATTTGCGCTTTACAGGGTTCCATTTGGTTGAGAGTATATCTAAAAAGAATTGATCTTTTAAAGAAATCAAAAAGGAATACGATTCCATCTTAAGCATTTATTAAAGTAAATGCCCTATTCTTTGTTATTAGTCTCGTTTAAGTTTCCTTTTTCAATTGGTCTTTGCTCAATATAGTTTTTAGTGCAATAAAATGTAAAAACAATGTTTGCCCCATTTTTTTTTGCTCACTAGTGAATGTCTTTATGTTTTGATTTACAGAATTTAACTTTAACCATCTAACTTATATCTGGCTATGTTCTTAAAATATATAGCTTTACATATTTGGCTGAAAGTGTTACATCAATGTAATATCTGATAGGATGATTCCTTTGATCTTTAACGTGTGATTTATCTCATTTATATATATATATATATATATATATATATATATATATATATATGTAAAATGTATGCACGCATACATACTCAGGACATGTGTTATTTCCCTGCACAGATATAACTGTGCGAAGACGCACACATATACACACATCAACACGTGATGTTTTCTTAACGTTTATACATAAAACATTTGCATGAGACGGGCATAAATGTTCCGATACGTCTATCTACGTATATATATATATATATATATATATATATATATATACACACACATATATATGTATATATATACCTGTATATAAGAATAATTGTTCTTATAAATATATTAATGTAAAATAAATTTGTTATACACACACATACATACACATACATACACATATATATATATATATATGTTTGTTACCTGTACATGCATACTTATGTATATATATATATACATATATATATATATATATATATATATATATATATATATATATATATATACCTATATCAACTTTTGATATAAAATATTAGCACAGCCTCTGAACACACAACCATTACATAATTTCAAATAAATTACCGACATAGAATCGCCTGCATCTTGGCAAGTCCTTATTAACAATATATCTTCTTTAAACATAGGCCCACAAACAACTTTGCCTATCAAACCATATCCCCGTAAATAAGTACGCTTAATACCACCTATTAAATTGCAACCAAACCGCTAATATAACACGATGAAACGAGAATATAATCTCAACAATATAAAACCTAGGCCCTATGATAATATAGCTTAGAAACCCCCTCTTAGAGCTAAAGACTTAAAACCTAAATTTATAACCATCTAACCACTACTCCTACAACCCACTGGCAAGCCGACCCCCAAATAAGAAATTATTTAAAAATCAGCGCATTTGGTCTCCACTATTAGATTTACAAAAAGCCCTCCTCCCAGTAGTATTTACATTAAAACTTTTAAAATGTACCGGAAATATAACCTAAGAAAAGCTCCCCCGATTCAACCCAATCCACCCCCGTCACCCATACAGATATATCCCCATCCCTCTTCTACCCCCTCCTATTATCAGCCAAGCGCGTTCCCTACCACTCACAAGTAAACACGTGTATTTTCTAATTTCCTTCTAGCTGCCACTTCCTACTGATAATATAACTTGGATTTGCACACAGTTGAACCAGTCCAGTTTCGGGTAATTTTCGTTACAAGAGTATCCGTTGAAAAAATACAGTGTTTTGCCATCCAAATCTGGAGAAGAATTCACCAGACCAACACATCTACGCAAAACCACTCTAATGAAATATTTGGAGAAATATGCAACTTAAACGGACAGCTTATAAACTATGCTTCTTGTATCTCTTGGAGATTAGAACTAATACATTAAGTAGTTACGCCGATTGGATGGACCTGCCCCTCGTGTTCATAAACGAAAAGTATGTATTCAATTTTCTAGGTCTTGCTTGTTCATAAAAACATAAATTTGATGGTTTTTATAATCGAACTTCAAGAAATTTAAAGTTTTCAGGTGGACTCTTGAAACTATCGTTCGCAGTGAAGCAATCCTTTAATTTAATTTAACCCCAAAGGCTTTTTGTTCTCCGCTTTCCCGGCTATTCTACATCTATTTTTTTATCCATGTTTGTGTATCGGGATATATGTATGTATAAGTGTACACACACACACTCACACACACACACACACACACACGCACACATATATGTATATATACTTTTATTTTACTTTATTTTTTTACAGGACAACTTACCCCTCACTTCTCACCCCATTTCCTGCTACTCTGTCCGCCCACTTGTCTGGGTTCCTTTTTTACGCACCCCTAATAATTATTATTAAGAGTATTTTCATTATTATTATTATTAGTAGTAGTAGTAGTAGTAGTAGTAGTAGTAGTAGTAGTAGTAGTAGTAGTGGTGGTTATGGTGGAGGTAGCGGTAGAAGTATTGTTACTACTACCTTTATTATTATCATTATTATTACTGTATTGTTTTTATCGCTATTATTATTATTATTATTATTATTATTATTATTATTATTATTAATATAATTCATGTTATTATTATTATTATCCCCGTTATTATCGCCGTCATTGCTACCATAAGCGCTACCATTATCTGCATTTTCACTGTTATTAGCATTAACTTTGAATTTACTTTTATCACAACTATTGGTAATATTATCTGTAATGCTTATTTTGAATGTTTATCTTTAATTTTGTCTTCATCATTATCTTTGTTTTACCTTAACTTTACTTTTATTTTTTCATCATAATTATTATTACTATTATTATAATTTTCATTATTATTATGTTTAGTACTATTATAATTACCCTACTATTATTTGGTATATTTTACCACTCTCATAAGTAGTAATGGTTTCCTTACTCCTGCATTTGACATCTATATGTATACTAAACCTTGTGCATCAAGTTAAAACGCACTCATAGTCATCCTAATCTCCGATCGCTCCCTTATAAGCATACTCCTTATATCATAACAAAAGAAACTTATAAATATATTGCCGCATATTACCTTTCAGTTTTACAACCTTACATACTCCCCCCCTAAAAAAAGTTTATAGGCAATTTTATAACATTGTATAATTCGTCTTAATCTTTTTCGTCCCTAATAAATCTTACGCAAGACGCCGCATCTTCCCCATGCTACCTTCTGTATTCTTCTGATGAGAAGCATTAGACTTCGAATGCCCTGGCATAAAGAATCCCTTCTATACCCCAAATTGTGCCTGTACTCCATTATTCATTAAATGATCCATTCTTTATCTACCAATATATAGTTTTGTGTCTTCATGTCATACCCTTGTTGTCCTTTATATACATATATATATACAGTGATGATCATATTTATTGGCACGGTAAAATAAAAGGGATTAAATTAAAGAAAATAACAAAGTATATTATGTATTTTTAACTGGCCTTTCCGATGCAGCAATCGGATTTTAGAAAAAATAAATAACAAAGGAACAACAAACATAATTGCAAAAACCCCTTGTTCAAAATTATTGGCACGATTTATTTAATAATCAATTGTATAGCCTTTGGCCTTGATCACCTTCCTCAGTCGCTTTTCATAGTTTACAACCAAGTTGTTGCACTCTTCAGTAGTAATTTTAGCCCACTCTTCCTGACAATAATCCTCCAATTGAATAAGATTCTTAGGCTTCCTTTGCATTACCCTCAATTTTAATGTTCTCCATAAATTTTCAATTGGATTAAGGTCTGGGCTTTGTGATGGCCACTCCAAAACATTAATATGATTGCCCTCAAGCCATTTCTTAGTCAGTTTAGCCGAATGCTTTGGGTCATTATCTTGCATGAACCACCAATGACGACCAAGTGAGAGCTCTTTAGCAGAGTCTTTCAGGTTTTCATCCAATATTTTAACATAATCTTCCTTTTTTATGCTACATGTGACCTTAACAAGTCGCCCTGGTCCAGAGGCAGCAAAGGATCCCCAAAACATCAAACTGCCTCCACCGTGCTTCATGTGGGTATGGTGTTCTTAGGCAGGAAAGCTTCGCCAGATTTTCTGTAAATATAAGACACTTTATTATGGCCAAATAACTCTATTTTCGTTTCGTCAGTCCATAGAACACGTTTCCAGAATGCAACATCTTTATCAATATGACGTTTTGCAAAGGCTAGCCTTGCTTTCAGGTGCATAGGATTCAATAAAGGAGTCTTTCTCGGACGACATGCTTTTAAACCAGCTCTCTTCAAAACTCTACCAACTGTATGTCGAGATACATTCACTCCAGAGGTGCTCTGTTCATGAACAATCTCCCCAACAGAGATCCTTGGGTTTTGTTTACTTGTCGAACAATTTTCCGTTCATCTCTTGGGGAAAGAATCCTTTTTCTCCCTCTACCCTCTAAACTCATAACGTGGCCTTGCGATTTGATTTTTATTATGGCTCTAACAGTGGATTTGGGAAGGTTTAGCTTCTTTGAAATCTTATCATAGCCCTCCCCATTGGTATGGCATGCTACAACAAGCTTCCTGACGCCTTCGCTGTGTTCCTTAGTTTTAACCATGGCGATTGAAAATTATAATTTAGTCACTTATAATAGTTTAAATAAATCGCTATCTAAAAATTATCTGAAAAAAATTATTCACTGAATTAGCGTTAAACAAGCATAATATGGCCATAAAAAAGTTCAGAAAGCACGTAAACCGGAAATTGATTGATATTATACGGATACTAAAAGAAAAACAAAGCCGTGCCAATAATTTTGAACAAGGGTTTTTTGCAATTATGTTTGTTGTTCCTTTGTTATTTATTTTTTCTAAAATCCGATTGCTGCATCGGAAAGGCCAGTTAAATATACATAATATACTTTGTTATTTTCTTTAATTTAATCCTTTTTTTAGAATTTATTAGACCAAATTTAACTTTTATTTTACCGTGCCAATAAATATGATCATCACTGTATATATACTTATATATATATATATATATATATATATATATGCGTGTTGAAACATTCAATATGTATATACACATATATAATGTTGGATTGAACTTTGATATCTGTAAACTACCTTTTATAGTCACTTTGATCAAAACAGATGGTCGGAATGAGGTTAAAAGAAAACAATCGAGGACTGAGAGTTCCGTTTTTCTGTACAGAGGAACCTGCTGACAATGTGTGACTTTATGGAGATCTCGAGTCAGACTTTTTTAAGTTGCACATACATCAAAGGACTAATGTTTTCGTACGTGCAGTTTATTTTACTCTGATATTAAAAGTTACAAAGCAAGTTTTCAATTGTTTTAAAGTCTGTTAACTCGCATCTTGACCCCCTTTCTTGAATACAGGAAAAATAAAGTAGATGAGTATATAGTTAACGCAAATTTGTTGAAATGAGATGCGACAACCAAACGCGCAATGGCATATTTTAGGATGGTAACTGTATTTATATTCCGATTAATAGCCTTTAAAAAAGCTTTTGGACCTTTATCTTCGGATAATAAATTTTACACAATGAATGTGAAAATCACACTGATTCGATACGTTACTTTTCATGATATAATTCAAACTAGTTTCTAAAGTAAATAGAAAATGGCTGAATCATTATACTGCTGTTACATATCCGACTTTTAGGCAATCATCTGCGTATTTTTGATAAAATTCAGTTACCATATCTCTGAAAGTACTGCTCATAACACGGTTTAATGTCTTAAAAGGGCACATAACAATCTACTCTTTCCTACATCATATCTATTACTAAAAGGGGGGATTGTCTTACTGTGTTCTATTTTTCTTTATACTGTAGGTGCTCAGCTTAGCTCTAGTCTATGGTGCTTAATATAAACACTCCGAATATAAAAACTATAATCGCTACCAACAGTTGTCATGTTTGCCCTCGTGTACTTAAAACTAAAGTGCACGTACCTTACTGGAGTGTCTTCCTTAGCACTTCCTGTCTTTAGAACATAATACGGTCGATCTGCAACTACGACATTGCCATTTTCAAGCCTAACGTAAGAACCGTCATCTGAACTAATCAATATTTTATCAGGTACAACACTCGTTAAAAATCCCCTTGATATTTCACCGACCACCTAAAGGCATTATACCCCTTATCCCCAAGTTGCCTATGAACTTGATAAGTGGTTGTTTAATTGTAAAATAAAGAAACCTGCACAAATATTAAAATATCAAAATAACTTACTCAGAATTGAGTCTCTAAAATATAGCACCTAGCAGTCTGACTACGACATTACCACTTCAAAGATAACGTAAGAAACATCATTTGAACTAATCGATTAATAACAGTTACACCAATCATTACAAATACTCTCGATGTTTTACCGACCAACTGTAAATTTCATAACCATTATCGTCAAGTTGTCTTTGACCTTGATTTCGTTGCTGGTTTGTAAAAGGGAAAGTCTGATAAGATTGTGAAATTATTAAAAGACGCTTATCTCTTAATTAAGGATGGTTGTATAAAGACTTTTTCGTATATTTTTTTTATTTCACAAAAGTGTATTCATTGTCAATTGGATGCAATTCTCTTAAAAACATTTAAAATCTTAACTATTTTCAATTAACTTAGTGTCTGAACTATCCTCTCATAGACTTTTCCATCACAATTTGTCAGTCCGTCGTTATATTTTGCCTGTGTTTTCCAGTACTCCTCTTTCCTCTCTCACTCTATAAACAGTTGAATGTAACATTTATGAGAGTTGAAAATTCGCCTTCACTTTTGTTTTTTAGACATCACATCGTATCGACGAGTTATATGGTGAAAGCTGAACAGTGCTTGTATTTACATTACACTTGTCGCCACCTAGACTTTAGCTTGCTACATTGAGCGACCTTATATCTTGTCTAGAGCTATTTCTGTAAAAGATAAGGCAATAAACATATCAGAATAGTCGTTTCTTACAGTATAGTAGCAATGAGAATGGCAGCATATAGTTAGATATACGAAAATAAGAAAAGCAGCAGGTAATAGTTAGGATAGAGAAAATAGAATAAGTAATGTGAATTAGATGTTTTTGTTTTAAATTGACAAATAACATTCTTTTTTTCTGATACATAGGTAATTATGCAAATCCCTCGCCATAAATAAGTTTTAATATAGTTTGAGCCTTAATAAAAATATTCACAGAAGATTACACAGTTTAGAAGTAAATATCTCTTTATTAGAATCATAAAAATTACGAACTATACATAATCTTCCAGACTAAGGTTGTTCTTGCATACTTTACAACAGGAATTATTATTATTCAGAAAATTCCTATTTTTACTGTTTTCACAGCATTACGTTTAACTAATTACGTCATTTTTTAATGAGTGTTGTGTATCAATCAAACCATCTAACCATTACTAACTTTAAGCCATCTGATTCATATTTCTTATACAATATACTTTGCTCTGTCAGATCAATCCTTTTCTCTTTATTAACAGTCAAACATACACATCACCTAGTATGAGATTAAACTACAAAAACAAGTATAAATAGTCGCATAATCAAAGCAATTAAAATAGTAATGGTGAAAGCAAGATGAGATTTTCTAAGATTAATTTTTATATCTTTAAAATGTATTTGTATTTTAAACTTATTTTATACATTCTAAATACCTATCCTGAGCCAAATATTAGATTCAACGGATCATACTTTTCATAGTTCACATGTGTATGCTGTATATGTGCATATAGAAATTGTATAACATAGATTATACTTCCAACTAATTTATTGATCGATATCAGATTTTGAAAAAGAGGTACGTAAATGATAACGTTTTGAGCTATATATAATTTCATTAAGTTTTGTGAAAGTATGTATGATCAGGTTTAAGCAGTTTGGTCAATCTATGAGAGTGTAAAAATTTTTGTATATTTAATACTTGACTAAAATTGTGTTTTATTGTATGTTTAAAAAGTAAATTATTTAATTTAAAATTATTTTATTTTGTGTTTTTTTTTATTTTTAATTTTCGGTAGTAAATTATTAATCATTAGACCTATGACAACAGCATATTTTTCATTGTTTTGAGTTCGAGTGTGTATACGTTGATATCTTATATGCTTTTATATAGTGGTGTTTGTCTGGATGTATTAACTGTGTCTAACTGTGTCGGATATTTATTCGAGACTCAAAACAATGAAAACATATTCTATTGTCTTTAATTATTATGTTGCCCTATTAATTATCATCGAAAATAGTTAAAGCATAATAAATGTTCTGTCTTGTACTTTGTATCGTAATTAGAAAATTGTTTGTTCCGTGTAATGTTGTAAGCCGTGGTAAGATGTTCTGAAAGTATTTATAATGGAAAACTCATAATTATATGAACGGTTGAATAACCATGTATAACTGCAAGGTAAGAAAGTGAGCAAAAAAAGGTAAAACGTAATATTATAAACATATTTCTCGATGGATGGTATTTTACTATCGGAAATATGTAAGAAAAAATCTACATAAAATATTTAACGAGTTTTAATAAACAATTTTCATCCTTCAATAAGATTGTTTCTATTTCTTCGCAGCTTAAAATTCTACAATCTTTCGGCCTTATATTATTTCACTAATACTTTTACGTGTCTAAAAGCTTCATATAAAAAAGTGTTCTCTATGAGGAATTGTTTTATAGCATCGTACCGCCGCATAGCAACAGCATCGACAAATAATTATAAAAATCAAAATATAAACTGTATCGAATTCAACGTCAATCGTCACCACCGCTCGCAATAGTAACAGAATAACCTCGTGACTGTGAACGACACTGACCCTTCCTCTCACTCAAACTTGCTTTTTATGCAGTTTTTCACCTTGTCTCATTTGCATGTATGCCCTCTGTTTTCTTGTGATCTCGCAATATCGCGAGATCACATTTTTCTCTTTTCCCACCCAACACTTCCCTGCGGCAAGTCCACCCGTTCTATGTCACGCCACCGTAATACATAAACACAATACATAAATACGCGGACGCTTGGTACTCTGGTGAGTATTAACATTTTTTTTATTTAGTTGTAATCCTTTCGACAAGAATAAATTATTTCCATTCACAATTAATAAAAAAAAAATGTCAGGATACAAAGACTAAATGTGAATGACAAATAATTGCCTCTAATGTTGCGTGTAAAAACTATGTTTATTCCAATGTTTATTTCTATAAGTTTAAAAATCCATTTAGTTAAATACTTTATATGTGCCGTTAACATTACTCAAAATAGAACGAGAGGGGGTTTAAAAACAAATTTAAGCTAATTACCGGATAAAATACATTAAATTATCTGAAACACTTAGATGTGCGTAATATTTATTAATTGGTGACCAATACTTATAATTAAAATATTACAAATCTATCTACATATTTTGAAAGTATCCAATTCTATCAAATACACAATAGCCTTTTTAATGACCTAGAAACTCTGTTACCAAATACATACTGATAGGTAAAGATGTGACAGAGGTATTACACGATAATATATATGAATAAAACTTGTACAAGAATCTATAAACATACATTCCTAGTATCTAATTATCTATACACATGTTTTTGGTTGCTGTACTATGCGTCAGAGCTGCTATACTAAGCAAGGTTATTAGCCATGGCCAATAATATACTAATATTTATTTTTCATCGTAGATTATCCTAGACCCGTTGAGTCAGTATGTGTTATGGCTAGTGATTGAATAGTGAGTATATTAATTATGGCAAAATATATGCGCTTGCGGGTAAAACAGAGGCCACCACTTTTTACATATAGAATTACATTGCTTAATATCCGGAAAACTACTTATTTGCGGAAAATTTATATGCGATACAAATGTTCAATATGTTCAAAAACTTTTAAAAGTCTTCATTTTAAAGGCAAATGTTCAGGTACAAACAAAGTAAAAATTGACCAAAATTTCTATTTTTATATTTCCTTTAAAAATAATGACAGTATATACAGTGTTGGTCATCCAATGTGTTTGACGTCATTTCTACTTAATTGCATTGTAAACAAAGCAGTTCGACAAAGCACTTATCTCAAATAAGCGGCTATAATTTTGCCGGCGCTATTGGCTATGCCTCATTAATCTGCCTGAAGCAACTTTACTAAGACATAAGCGTACAGTGAGCACTCGCGTTTTGCCACTTCAGCTCTTTATTTCGTATGTTTGTTTGTCTTATTAGTTTTTGTGAGAAAAAAACGTATATTAAAGTTTATTTAAAAAAAAAACCCTGATTTTTGGGCTTGACAATGACATTGCTGGAAAAGTATGCGACGGATTTTGCAACATGAAACATAATATTCATTAAACAAGTTCAACGAATGTTTTTAGTACGATTATTTAATAAACAAAAACATACTTCTACTTACTTTTTTATTTAATTATTAAGTTTTTCTTAAAGTTTAATTTTTTGCTGGGGCGGTTCAAAACATTTTTAATTTCGTTATATTTAAAATATCTATTTTTCTTATTTCAAAGAATGAAAACGAGCTGATATTTGAACGTTTTTACATGTAAGCACTCTAAATTATCTGTTGAAAATATCAGCTACTTTTTTGTCATTAATATTTTTGTAGTATTACATGTTTTGTTTTTGTTTAGCGTCTTAGATTGTAGAATGAAACAATAATAAATGAAGTTCAAAGATGTAAGCAAATTAAAATAAAAGAGTGTTTTCTTTTTAATTAAAGGATTGTAGTAAAAACATTTTGTGTGATTTTCTGAAAAATCCTAGATCGGAGTAAAATTTTGATTCTTTTAAATAAAAAGTAATTGACTGATAGCGATTTTAAATTTCAATGAAAGTTTATAACACTAGTTAAAACCGGATTACCTCAAAATCAAGTTTTAAAAGGTAAGTTTTTAGCTGGTCCTATAGAGCGTTTGCACGTAATGCTCTAAACGTTTATTTCCTTTTATATAAATATTAACTGATTGAAAACGATTCCGACTTCCTATGAAAAACACAAATAAATTTGTAAAATGCTGGGGAAAAAAGCAGAAGGAATTTACTTTTGTTTTTATTTCGATGTTTTAAACGCGAAAATAATTTCGATTCAAATAAAACTTTCATAGGTCTCTTTTTATTTAATTACGAATGCGCAGAATTTTTACAACCGGACGTTGTAGAACAGAAACACGGTTTTAATGCCAAAGCAGGAAAATTTGAGTTTTATAATATATTAGATATGTATGAATAGACTGCATAGATTTTTACGTACATGTGTGGGCACCATACATACAGTACTTGGAGCATTTCTCTAAAGTACCACGCTAAGCTAGGAAGACAAACGCAAGCAATAAATAACCAGAATTTGAAAAAACAAACATGTCAGTCTGGGCTTGGTTAACATGAACCCAGGTTACAAGAATACAAATATTCAATACGAACAACAATCATCCGATTCATAGGTCGCCTTAACTTTTATACACAAAAGTTTAAAAAGTAAGAAAAGATACAAGTATTACAGACAATTAATCAATAGCAAATTAGAAAGGTTAAATGTATTTATTTGAACATAATATTTATTATAAAGCGTCACTTACGCATTCCTATTAAATGATTTTAGATTTTTTGTTCAATGCCGCAAATAACGGTGGACTAAAGCTAGAGATTTGCATTGAACTTATATAACTATCAGAATAAATTTCTTGTAAGAGAAATTTAAACTTCGCAAAAAGAGATGTGTATTTTGAACGTTTTGTTGTATTAACAAAATGAATCATCATTAAATAAGACTGTTTCATAAAAAAACATTTAAGTAAAATATAAGGTATGAGTATATCTCATATTATATATTATTCGATTATGAATATAATGAAAATTACAGAGATAAATAGTGAAAAGGATGTATAATTACACAATCCTAAACGTAAGTAAAAATGTTCGTTTTATGATTTGCCTGTTTTCTATATAAAATGAATATAGAGAAATGTGAGAGATTACAGAAAACTAAACGCATGAATGATAGAAAAAGAAATATTACTGAATCGTTTTTTCACAACATATCACGCGAAGGTAACCCTCACCTTTTGCTACTGTATCTTGTCTTACTCGGAAAATCATTCGGTGTACCTTATATGTAAAATAAATTAAGAAAATAGTTGCACACTATTTGAAGACACTTGTTTTTAATGGAAATTTGAATGTTTTGAAAACTTGTGTCAGGAAAATGATAAAATCATTTTTATGTCCTTTTTTGGTGGTGTAAGTCCAATATTTCGCTAATAATAGATTCATCAGGGTAGTTAGTCAGTTCGTATTTTTTTTCTTCATTTTGTTGGTATAGAGGAAGCAAATCCTGGAAAAGAAATTTAAAAGTACGAGCTGTACATTTTTGACATGTGCGTTCGCTCCAGTGTCGAGCAGGAATATGAAATAAGAAAATAGTTGCATGCTATTTGAAGACACTTGTTTGGAATAGAAATTTGAATATTTTGAAAACGTTAGGTGTCAGTAAAATGATAAAATAATTTGATGTCCTATTGTTGGTGTTGTAAGTCCAATATTTCGCGAAAAATAGTTTCATCAGGGTAATTAGTCAGTTCGTAGTTTTTTTTTGTTTTCTCCTTCTAAAAAGCTACGAACTGACTAACTACCTCGATGAAGATATTTTAGCGAAGTATTGAACTTACACCACCAACAAAAGGACATATAAATGATTTCTCATTTTCCTGACGCCTAAAGTTTTCAAAATATTCAAATTACTATTTAAATAAATTGTTTATAAGTTAAGACTTATGCATGGTAATAACTGACAAAACAAGAATATGCTATCGCCATGAACTACTAAAGTTTCTCTTCGAAATTTCGAGACAATTTCAAAGCTCCACGAGTTCGACAAAATAAGCTTAAGGAAGCGTGTGTGTTACATTGGCTGAACCGTTGTGAAAATAACACTTACATGATAACAGTGTTCAAAACAAATACATTCATGCAAATAATGTGCCTTTATAAATTCAGATTCATAAAAACAACCAAAAAATTTTACATTTTTCTTGTCGAAATCTGTTCTGCTAGCATGCTTTCCAGTTGCCTATAACATAGTCAATTTCAAGTCAAATATAAACAAGTTCCTCCTGAGCCCTCAAATAAAATAATAAAATTATACCAAATTCATACGACTAACCATTACTGCGCTGTTGTCCCGATGATTATCGTATACACATTTACCATTATACTCGAGTGACATTACAGTCTTAAGTGGTGACCCCAACGTAAAAAAAAGCTTTATATACCGAATCAAAGAATATGCTGATTGCATCTATTTAAAACTGTTGCGTCACAAACATGATGGGAGATCGGTATCAAATAATGTTTTAAACAATACGTGTTAAAAAACATTAGTCAGATATATTCTGCTTACGCTTGAGAACGTAAACGTTTCTTCAAATTCTCTTTGGGTGTTGCTTTGAATCAGCCTTTTTTCAATCTAGAGACACGATAATACCCTTATTAGCTTAGCTTCGCGTGTACTTCTAAAATAAGAGTGGCACAATCTCGAACTGCATCTTTGCTGAATCGGTACTATGGATCTGCAAGTACAAGATGCATTATAGGAAGACTGGGAAAGATACAAAGATAAGCAAAAGGCTCATTAAACACCTGTTATTACCAAATCGGCAACTATTTTACTACTGGCCAGATTAACGTCGTATAACCCTGGTGATTTACTAGGAACGGTGTGTCAACGTTTTAATATCTTACTCATAAGTTTCGAAGTAATCCCGAAGTTGTGTAATAAAAACTGTTTTTTCTACTGTTATCAAATAAATCACGTTTGAAAGCTTTTGCTTTAGAAATTTCATCGATACAATTTTATCGAAAACGTGATCAAATTTCTACTATGCACAATTTCAAAATTGAAATATTAAAGGCTGTAATCCGTAATGCATTAAATTTATATGTTTCTATATCCATAAAATAACTGTAATAAACCATTAATAAACCATTAATAAACCATGATACGCAGAACGACTTTGTCGTAATTTACTTTACGTGTATAAGTTATGAGCTGGATGTTGATACGCGATACATTTCAAATTTATTTTTGTCAAAAATATTTATAGAGAGTGTAGTCTGTTAATCCGTAAGGTTTAATAAGATAACAACTAAATAAATTCAAATATTCTCACAGACACAGAAGCTGGAATTGTTAACATTTATTCTCGTTCAAAAATGTCCCAAGGTTGTGTATTTTGTCTCAGCTTTCTAATCAAAGAACATGAAAACGATACCTTTATTGATTCAAACATGAATTTCATTGTGAAACAAAGAAATCTCTTTTGAATGTCTTTTAAATCTGCATTTTCTTGAAGGCAATATTGTAAGATTATTGTATAACAGATGTTTATTTGTTTTCCAGAAATTTATATTATGCGTATTAATAATCATGCAGACATTTTGTATGCTAATATCTCAAAAAACTTGTGTGATGAGCCTTTTAATACCCATTCTTATTGAAAGCAGTAACCAACCGGAGTTTGCGTTTCATAGAATAAACAGCATGCCGTATCTATTCTGACAATGCACTTAAAGTTCCCTGTTATTTTGCTATCCAACATAACGTAAATCCCCAACAAATGCTACTTAGAGAATCGTTCAACTCGCAGCCTTTTCTGCAATTCAACAAAATTTGGTAAAAAAAAAACCCAACATTTCAATCCGTATCTATCATCTAAACAAGAATTCTGCTGTTTATGTTTAGGAGTAATAGTTCAAAAAACAAGTAAAATCGTCCAAATTCTTGAGACAATCCTAGCATTTGGGTGTTGGTGGTTATCATCGCTTTCGGAATACTCTGATTTTTTTCAATAGAAATTATCTCTGCGATAGACGTACACAAAATGTTTGGAAAATTATACTCAAACCTATTTATCATTTTACGTGCTCATACAAATGGTGTGCTTAAACTGTTCTCATGTATCATAGGACGGTGATAAAAAAAAACATTGCTGGACAAACACAGCTTAAACGTTTAGGACAAACGGAACATATACTGATATTTATACGCATGGAATATAGTTAAATTACATAAAGCATCATGATTATAATAAACGATCACATAAGAAACATACTGTGAGATACAAGCGTTACTGGGTAAAGTCATCATAGTATGCGTGCTATATACTGAGAGTATATAACTGTTGTATAAGTAATGTGTCTATGTAATCTATATTGGAATGTTTGCATATCCTGTATATACATACAAACACGTGCAGGCACGCACGAACACACGCGCACACACACATACACACACACACATATATATATATATATATATATATATATATATATATATATATATGACAGTGTCTTTATCATCGTCTAGAATGTTAACTGTATTTTGTGCATATGTATACTATAGTGTAAAATATTCGTAAGCATCTAGTTTCTCTGGAGATGCTAAAGTTGATGCGTGTATTTAATGTGTGTTTGTACGCATTGAAATATATATATATATATATATATATATATATATATACATATAAGTATGTGTGTATGTGTGTGTGTAAGGGTGTATAACGGATGCATACAGTTCAACATCGTGGACATTTACCAGTTTATGGCACAAGTCTTTACAAAACAAACTGATTGGTTGCATATTTTGGGTGTTTTATAGCAACCATGTAGTTAATAAAAATGTTTTCATCTTTGGGTTTTCTTTGATTGATTGACAACGCTGCAACGAGGATTTGTCTTAAAGAAACGATCAGAATAAAAGCTTATTTTGTCGAACTCGTGGAGCTTTGAAACTGTCTCGAAATTTCGATGGAAAGCTTTAGTAAATTCATCGCGATAGCATATTCTTGTTTTGTCTGCCATTACAATGTATAAGTCTTAACTTATAAACAATTTATTTTAAATATCAGATTTGTCTTTACGAAACGATCAAGGTTGTATAATCACAAATTTCCAGAATGTTACACTTTGGAAGCTGCACGCTTGTTCCAAATTTATCATTCTGAATATATCATACGTCTAACAGCGTTTTCCAGTATACAGAGACTACAGCTTTTGGTAGATAGCTGAATCCAGTCATCTATTCCACTCGACTGTACCATTCAAGTAAGACTGATTTTGTTGACAAAACTCTGCATATATATAAAAACATCTTCCACGCCATTATTACACGTAGCATTAAAAGACCAGCACATGCGGCCAGTTTTTTATTTGTGATTAATTTGTAAGCTAAAAATATTTAACTGTTTATTAACTAAAATTCAATATCCAAGTTATTTTTTATCGAAACTAAAATCCTTGAACTTGTATCTAAACTTCTATTTTATCAATTTAACAACCCTGGTACATGTTTAGTTGAGAAAGTATTACCACTGTGAAACAACAATCATAATGAAACTAATATTAATAATCTACTTTAAATTCTGGCATTTTCCTGGCAGTAACAATGCAACACGCATAAGCAATTTAAAATCCAGTCAAGATAAGTTCATTTATCATGTAGGCTTCTAGATAATACGATAAGAACTGATAGGTTTCTATTCTTGATCGGGCTCACATAGAGTATCCTTTATTACTAAATGGACCCGGTAATGATAATCACCGGATTTAACGTCGTTTCATTTCTGGGATCTAATAAGACCTGTTGTCTTAATGGGATTATGACATATGGCATTTTGTAAGACAGCAATTTATTAGTTTGCTAAAAAGTTAATCTCGTGTTAAAAAATTAAAATCAAATTTATGTAAATGGGAGTGTTTATTTTTAAATGAAATTTCAAATCATTGTAAGTAACCAATATACAGTGTTATTTTATTTTACGCACTTAATGAAACAGTTTGATCTTTTTAATCATGTGTAATGTTTTTCATTCTTGCGCCCATATGTAAGCCATACGTATACCCACTACACTTAACCGAAAAACGTTTATTGTTTTTTTAATGGACACACACGTTTCTCGCATAAGAAATATGTACAAAACAAAGTACTTTAAGATTGTCTGTATAACATAAATTATTCGTTTAATGGAACCATTTTGTTTTAATCTTGAAAACAAGCCATTTAGTAGAACGCGATACTTCAAAATCGGTATTTAGATAAAACCGACGTTAAAATAGTTTTGAGTGGGTGATTAGAAATCTTGCATAAAATTAGATTACATCTCCTTGAGTAGCATCATTTTTCATATTTTTGATCTGTTCTTTTCTCATATATCGAATGGCCCAAACAAAAATCGTATCTCATTTTCAGTGTTTCACAAGGCTCGTGATGACACATCTATCATCCAAAGTAACTATAGAGAATGAAGATGAGAGAAACATTGTTTCCCTATGAGAGATAGCCAAACAGATGTTTTTTTAGGGGATCGCATAGCCATATTTGTAAATGCATGTATTGTCGAATACTGTCGACGTGTCCTCAATTGGTACTTAAGTATAATTCACCTACAAAAAATAATCTAGTATCAGACGAATTATACACAGGTGGGTTTTAATGAGCGAGCTAATGTGAGTCAGTTAAAGAATATCAAACGCGCACATATAATGAAAGAAACCCGCTTTTGATCGCGATATAATAATGTGTAAATCGGTATCTACCACAGATATGCTTAATATAAACATAAATAATAAAAAAATTCTATTCGGGTGAAATCTAAAAGATGGTTGTTTGCATGAAGTATATGCGCAAAAACACCGAATTTATTCATGTGTCGAATAGAGTCAGTAACCAGAGGCATTTATCAGCTTAGTTTAAACGTAATTTCCTGAACTTCGAAAAGAAACATTCTCTTTACAAGACAGTGTTTTTCTCATATGCTATGCGGACGCATGTGGAATGTTATCTTTGTATAATAATTTTGAAAAAAACAGGGTTTGGTTATCTGTTTCTGTTTCATAGAAGCGCTTCTACGATTTAGTAAAATGGGCACAGAAACATAAAGAAATATGGAAAGAAGATAGATAAAAATTCTATCATGTTAATCTACTTACCGGCACTAAAGAAACTTATATACACTTTCTGATTTTTAACGTACAATATTGAAAGTAGTTTTCCATCGCAACGGCGAGACAGAATTCTCGAGAACACTTTCGACAAACATTTTGTCCAAACACAATTGTTAATAAACAAAATCTATAGTTAACTAGCAATATCTACACAAACAACTTTGTAATAAAACTGCTTATGATAAAAATATAAAATCTCTTATTTAAATATACAAATTTAATCCATAGATTTAAATGTTTAATAAATATTTAGTTTTAAAGGAATATATATATATATATTACCGTTTTATCTGCTTAGTTACATATGTTTCGATTACCGAATCAATGTATCTCTCTCTATATATACACACATATATATGTATATATATAAATATATATATATGTATATATATATATATATGTATATATATACATATATATATATATATGTATATAAATATATAACGCATTTATATGTTGGTGATACGCATTACTATACATAACGAGACATATGTAATATAATATTCAGAATTTTTATATATGTTCTAAGATACAGGTTCTAAGTACACGTTTTTTAAATGTTAAGATGTTATATATCGCCCTCAATGTATATATATATATATATATATATATATATATATATATATATATATGCGTTATTATATTTATATGTGTATGGCTATGCGTCTATATAAGATCCATATATGGGTTTATGCATGGACGTATGAGTATACATTCATAGATGCATATGCATACATATGTCTGTATACAATTTTTTCTAAGAAAAAAGAGCTGTATTATAGTATACATATTTTTATGTACGCGGACATTGTTGAAATAGTTTTGGAATGACGGGATGACGTTAGATTTCGTACTAAATTGGAGCGGAACGCGCATATATATATATATATATATATATATATATATATATATATATATATATATATATATATATATATATATATATATATATACGAGGCATTAAAATTGTAGCGTCTGCGTACGCTCCTGGTCCACAAAGTATAAGATAAAAAAATTAAAAATTAAAAAAAAAACGTTTACAAATGTTTTTGATGTAGATGTATATAATGATACTTTGATAAGTATGTTTTAATTTAAATAGGGATGATATAATAAAATTGTAGGGTCTGCGTTCGCGTCTGACCTCCATAGAATGGAAATAGATAAAAACATTAATAAAGATTTTTCATAACTATCTCCGTAAGTATACTTTGATAATTATGTTTCAGTTTGAAGAAATATGGTATAATAAAATTATGGGGTGTTCGTTCACGCCTGACCTCCATAGAATGGAAATATGTCACAAAGTTTAACAAGGTTTTTTTAATATAGATCCAGAGAATATTGTGGTAAGTGCTTCAGTGTGAACATGTATGGTATAATAAATTATGGGGGTTATCTATTTTGTTTTGACTTTTATCATATTTTGTTTTTGTTTTATACCACCAAATTCGACCTTTCCTTTTCATAACCTATCATACTTTAATAAATCAGAATCCATTTCCTGTAGGCTGTTTTTGAACCCAGTCAACGACGGATACTTTTGATAGTATATATATATATATATATATATATATATATATATATATATATTTATATATATATATATATATATATATCATTTTTATTAAAATTCATCGAACAACTGATCCCATCTTGTGTGCCATTTTCACAACATTTAGGACGTATCTTGTCGAACGCTGGAATGTTTCTCTCGAACTCAAGATATTGGATGATATTTTGAACGGAACTCTTTATGAAGTTCATGGGAGAATCGTGTCATTGTACTATCACGACTAGATAGAGGCCATAATTAAACCGACATTTTTTGCTCGGTCACCATGAGAATAGAACTACCAAACTTCAAGAGAATATCACTTTTACAAGTGACATTTCAAGCACTTTAATCATTGCACCACGGGTCGTTGCGGACAGTTCCAAACGAATTTTTAGTTCTACATATTACTATTTATTAGTGACTATCGTGTGTACACGGCGTTGCCCGTGTATGGATAGATGGTGTAGTAAGTATATATATATATATATATATATATATATATATATATATATATATATATATATATATGTGTGTGTGTGTATGTGTGTGTGTGTGTGTGACTGTGTGTGTTGGGGGTTGTATAGACAGTGGTTGATACATGTTTCGTGTAGGCAGTACAAATATCGCCCTTGTGAATACCGATGAAACATATAACTGCGAAAAACATAGGTTTTTGCATGTGCTACTGGTATTTTTTTTGCTTCCGTTATTCGTTTCATGTAAAATACAGGCCTTTATTACATACTAGCGTGGGTACCCGACGTTGCACGGGTTTCTGGAGGTAAATAAAAACTCCGGGGGAGAGGTAAAAAAAAAAAATTGGGTAAGTGGGTATGAGGATCGAACCCAAACCCTTGAGCCAAAGTTGGAAATTTAAGTGTGAAAAAAAACATGCTATGTTAACCATTGGACCACCGCGACATGCTAACGGTGGCATGTTTTAATTTACTTAATAATGTAGAAATTGCAAGTGCACGTTTTAATGTCTTAATGAGGTCAACTTTGACTGCGGGGTTTTTATTTTTATTTTCTCAAGATGTAAGGGGGGCAGCTCTCCTTGTCTAATTTGAATATCAATTGTCTGATATGAGGAAAATAATTCCACATTGATCAAAGCTGATTCGTACATTTCCGGCGATGGCGATCGGAAAAATACCGCCAGAATTAGTGTCGCTTTTGTTATAGAAAAAAGCCTAATCCACACGCGACGAGCGAAAACTGTTGAATATTTATCTTCCCGAAGTCGAGCAAATTAAATAGACTGCCGGGATCCGTTGTTAACTCGGAGATATTATGATTTATATGTGATATAAAAACGTTTAAAGAAGTTGCGAGCCGACCGAGCGCTTCTCTGAAAAAAAGCGTTTCTTGGGCATACACAAAAAGCTAGCATACATACGCACATTTTCGCTTTTATATATATAGATGAGTTCGCATCGCTAGCGACTGTTCTATCGACTTTTTGGACATAGTGCATTTTATCGACTGCTTCCTGGCATTTAGGCGGATATTTTGACTGTAGTTGCTCAATAGCTAGTTTAGTAGGACCCATAGGTCGTGCATATACATATACTATAATAGTTCGTAAAACCCGAAAATATTATTTTGTAATATTTTTAGTAATCTGCATATCTTTTATATCTGTGTTTTTTTTCGGGTCTGGTTTTCTACTGTTTTGTGTATCAATTGTTCCATTTCCTCCACAAATAAAGAACTAATTTGACGTGATTTTCAAATCATTCATTTTTATCGTAAACAAAACTCATTAATAACATAGAAATAAAATAAAATATTGAGGTATACCCGGGACATACAGCCATTCAATTTGTAGCCGAATGGTTTAAAACTGAACTATATCGCCAGATAATCAGGGATCTGTTTTCTGAGAAGAAATGATTTGCTGATATTTTTATTGTTCACTTGACCGGTGTACCGTGAAATATTTTCCTTTACTTTTCATTTTGTGTGAAATTTGCAAATAATAGCCACAGCCGTTTCGGTGTCAAGGAAGAAAAGCCTGACATACACACACAAACTGACTTTTATATAATAGTAGAGATACAGATAGAAATATTTCCTCCGTACAGCTTAGGGATAAATACTTCAGGTGCATCAATTGTGTAAGACAGCCTTTGAGTATTGAGTTCAAACTAGTTTTTAAGTAAGCGACAACGTTGTTTTTTTACTTCATTCTGGCATAGACACATATATATATATATATATATATATATGTGTGTGTGTGTGTGCGTGTGTGTGTATGTGTGTGTGTGTTTATTGTAGTCTATTTCTAAAATATGAGTAAATGGATAGAAAACCGACAACAGATAAAAGCCAGTATATAGATTAGATAGAACATACGTATTAGCGATCTCATCATTTGCTGAAAACCTCATTGTACATAAAAAGTTCACCTAATTTTTTTCACGTAGCTTATTATCAAATACTTGAGAAGAAGAGTTACTTTTTTTTCCAAATGCTCGAGCCTAAATGTAGTTTAAAATTTGCTGTTTTAAAAATACAACATAAATTTCGTAAAATAAATGACATTAGCAAAGAAAATAATGAATAACTTGATAATTCGATGTATCTGTGCTGTTTTTTAAACAAGGCCGATTGCCATTAGTCGCGCGCTCTTGTGTAAAGAATGAATGCGTGACTGTAGGATTGGCATGAAATTCTTAAAGATGAACTAAAATGATCGAAAAATGGACTGAAAATGACTTAAATAAATAAAAAGTTAATGACTTAGAATGACTTCAATGAACTTAAGGATGCATTGAATGACCTTAGGAATAACTTGAATGCTTAAAAATAACTGGAATCCTTAAAAAAAACACTTGAATGATCTGGAGAATGACTTGACTGAATTTGAGACTGACTGGTTGTAAAGTGGGTGATCATTTTATATAAAATTATTACAGAAAAGTGATCCCCACTTTATATCACAAAATTACAAACGTAAGTACAGCATGTAGCAAGAACAGATACTACACTTTAATCTTGGCAAAAAGGCCAAGAAAAACCTAAAAAGCTAAGACCAGCATCTATTAACAAGAGACCTTTGATCTTAACAAAAAGGCCAAGCACAAAAGTGTTACCGACCAACCGACCGACCGACCGACGGAGTGACTTATAGAGTCGCTTGCACACGACTACTTATTTAAATGATTGGTTAATGACAGTAGATGTTAAGTGCATGCATTGGTTTCGCTTGTGTGTATAGAAGATATCTCATGGCAATGTGTATAACTAATAGACATACTGAGTGTGATAAACTGTCAATGTTTTAATTTGTTTGCTCATGAGCTCGAAAGTATGTGTAGTTCTATGAAAATCCCTCGAAAAATAATCACTCCTCATGATTGACTGTGACGTACATATGGGTATATCCTACGAAAGGAAATATATGTGATAGAAAGAAAAACTGTGTGGCTAGGGTTTTATAGAATGCCCGGATTTTCTACGGTTTGTTTATAAAAAGCTTAACCATACATTTTGTGAAATATATTGTAAATATATAAAAATAACATGCGCTATGGGTTATGATTTTATATATAGCCTCTAGAAAGAGACTCCATTCTGTAGAGCTAAAGTTCGGACAGATTGCTATTCTAAAAATTAAAAAAAAAGTGACAATACCTCTAAAGCATGTATTGTTAATCTTAATAGCACGCAAAAATATATTATACCATACTTTTGATAGATCAAAATATAGAAGTTGTTGCTGTCTAGTTACAAAATGTTATTAATGATTGCAATGATTTGCAGAATTTTGTTATATGGGACATTTTTCAGTCACTTAAACCCGATGCCGCCATATCTGGCTATAAATAAACATTTCATTTTGAAAAGTTAATTGAACTCTGATCAATATTGCACTCAACTGAGAATTGGCGGTGTCGTGCTTTTCTGCGTTAATGCATTCTGATTACGATCTGATTACAAATGTCTAGTCACTTGGTTCTTGTTTGTATCTTCGCAACTGTGCTGGCGCTAGGTCAATTGATTGACACATATCGTAGTGCTTCATAAATTGTTTGATCGCTTCTTTGACTAAAGCTTGGTCTACACGTATTACAAGATGCAACATCCTCTTGAGGCAGAGATGTTGACAGAGCATCTAGCTTCCTTTCATATGTGTCTAGCTTATCACGCTCAGTCTGTTATAGATTCACTAACAAAATGAACCAAGGTCTTTTTACCGAGACTATTTATGATCGGTTCTTTTAGTCGCTTCGTTTTTACACGACTTTCCTCTCGGCTAATTATCGCAGTTTAGTCTAGTGTTTGGTATAAAAATAAACCTTATTTCATCTACAATAAACACAAGTATACGTTTGGTGAGCATATCTTGAAGGTTTCAGTTTTGGGGAATATTCACTCATCAGATTAAGATAGAGGGACTAACTTTCTTGTAAATGATTGATAATTTACCTTTTTAAATTAGTTAAAATTGTAAGCCGATAAGTCTTTATGTCATTTCATCCGAAGCGATTATTTAAGCATTCAACATTATTGCTTAACCGCTTGGCACAACCAATGGTACATCAGCATTTTCGAGAATTTCTCTATCGAGTTCATCAGACGGAAATCTATCATCGCAGCCTCCAATATACGGTCTTTACATAGAGACTGATTAAAATTCTTACAGCCCTAAAAACCTAACGTCTTTCGCCATCTCGAGTCATAACTTTGCTTTATCTAATTCATCTTACATATCATTTAATTTTAACTTATAATGCCAACCAGCTTTGACTCGATCCCGGAAATGATTCTATCTTACAGATTAGACGTATTATCACGCACTAAGTGTGACCCTGGTCAAAATAAACACTAGCAGATTTTATTGCCATTAAGATAGGGTCCCGAACATGTAACAAGTCTAGCTACGTATATTTGATCAACAGACACGCCACACACTTTAATGGCATTGCACGATTGTTTAGTCACTCGTATAAGCTCGACAGCACAGTTGCAGTATGACAGGTCTAATGTGAACCTTACTATCTGATTATAGTCCAATAATAGATTCCTTATTATATCATCAGCCCATTTTCTACTTTGCTGCGTATTACTACTTATCCAAGTAGCGTGTTGGACATCAAATCGTTGACACAGATGCAAGTGCAAACATTTTGGTTAATGACAGTATTTAACCAGATGTTTACGTTGTTCGCAGATGTAGCTAACAAGCGTTACACAACATGAATCCATTAGTCTCCAAGTGGATGCTAGTGAACTGGCGTCGACATATACAATTTTTTTCGACGTAAGCCGATAAGGTTTCCCGAAGGTTTCTACTCAAGATCACAAAATACTGATACATGTTTTCATTGATTACAGGGCCACATTCTAACTAAAACCTAATTAAGCTATATCTCTTCTCATAGTCCTAAATGATCATTAATATTGTACGATCGCACCTTCTGATACGCTTACCTAAACAGTTTATTATGCATTCGATGTTTACGTTAACCTTTGTCCTGTTCAGACATACACCGGAATCAGCCGCATACGCCGCAACATATTGTTTGAGCTCATATTTATGTTATGCTGTACTGTTGCAATTAAATTGACTTACTGTTGGTCAAATGTCTTTATTGGAGAACATGATCAAGCAGTTACGTGTCCAGTTCTTGTTCATATTCAGCCTACTTAATCGAGGCTGCGACGTTTTCTATGATGCCATTTCGTAGATTATCAAATACGTCATTATTCTTCCAATTCCAACTCAGTCTATAAATGTTGGCGTTTGTAAGGCACTGGCATGAAGTCTCGACAATCAATGAATGTACAACACACACCGGCATAAAACCATTTAATGGCAGTTCTAATCAGCAGGTCGCAACTCATTTCACCACTTCAAGGGCATTGACGTACACAGATACATGTTTCCGTTCTAATACCTAGTAAAATTATTCCACCGAGCACCTGCGTCTAATGATTCATTGTCGTTATTTCCATGCTTTTTGACAGCGACTTGAATGATTTGTTATATTTTTTTACATCTAATAAGAGTGGCAAAGCAGCACTGGAATCTAATCATCTAGAGTTAGAGCAATGTGTCCGATTCCGTCAAACGTGAAACAACATGTGTCATCGTATTCTGTAAATGTAATCATTTGAAATGTGACCATTCCTGCAACAGTGGAACTAATCTGTTTTGGAAGCTGAACTTCTTAATGTCTGATGCCATTATCCGATGACTGCCCGGCAATCACATTATTTAGTTAATTTTTATTTTTGTACCTTTTCTCCACGTAAAAAAAAACGACCCTGGTGTCTTACTCTGTCCCGTGGGGAGGCATAGTAAATAGGTTCATTATTTAGTTCATGATGACGACTACGTATGTTTAAGAAAATATTTAATTGGCATTGCCTTTACCCCCTAGATGCTTTCGGAAACTGCATCTTTCGAGATTGGACTATTGGTATTTATGTGTATAGGAACGTTTGTTTAGATAACCCTCCCAACTAATCAACCAGATTTTCCCGCAAAGACGTGATCCCCTGCCAATAGTTTCCTGTTCATTAACCATGCATATGACGTACAATTTTCTAATTTAATAGTTAACTACAGCTTCGCAATCGTCAGCTCAGAATTGACGTGGTTTAACTGGGGGTAGATAACCAGAATGTTACTCGTTAATCACGAGAAAATGAATAATTCAAACAGATATATCCCACACAAGCAACCTAATAGATCCATATATTAAAACCATTAGCCCTAGACCTTGGCTAGCAAACCTCAGAAATGAATTCCAAAGCGAATTTCGCATAACCCATGTTTCATAAATAAACATAAATTAAAATGATGAAACAGGGCGTAGTGGCTAAAGTTGAAGAAGAACGAATAAAAAATATCTTATTATACAAATGTATTAATTCTCGCAAACTAAATGCAACTAGCTCTCAAAAGTTACAAGCTTAAATTGCATTAACACGTATCAAAGTCAGAACTAACTTTTTTTCTCTCTTCCAACATTAAAATTTCTTTTTCTGCTCAATTCAATGATAACTCGACCATGCGAGTGAATGTTAAAAGATTAAGATTTAATCATCGCACAAAAAATAACAATATTTTATCTGATAAGAACATTATTGATCGCATCCCTGATAGGAGCAAAGCAGTGCAATTTGTATAGATCTGCGTGTTGGTTGCTGGAGGGTTTGTCTTAGTACCAGGAACAATCCTGTGATAGAAAACCTTTGATAAACCAAAACACACTGCATATAGTTATGTCATACTATTTTTATCTATATATTTATACGATAGTGTGTCACGCTTACATCTTTTTTATCATGGGTGACTGCCGTTTAATTGCTATCACATTCTATTTCCTGTAATAAAGAACTTTACCAAAAACATTCTTCATAAGTTTTAGTTTCGGTTTCGATGATAGCTGGTGGCACTCAAGTCATCTAATTATTTTAGAAATATTTTTATCATGCACTCATCATTTGTTTTGGTTTAGATTTCAATTGTAACTGAAGGAACTCGGTTTATATATATATATATATATATATATATATACACACACACATATATATATATGTATATATATATATATATATATATATATATATATACTAGACTAGACTACTCGTGACTCGTTCGGTCAGAATGTTATATTATATACTATACTATATAGATAGACTTCTATGAGTTGTTCTGTTTATAATTGTTGATTTTTGAAAAAAAAAAACTTACAACCCTTGAATTATAAGAGGTTTGCCATACTTATGGGTAAATGTACACTGAACATATACTATAATACTTAAAGTTTAATTCAAATTTTGATATCTTTTTTCAATGAAATTATTAATTGAAAGTACAGAATAGTTAAAAAACCCTCTCCCCACGTTAAGAATGGCTTTTTTAAATAGAAAATGAAAATAAAAAATAACCTTTTTTCATTTATTTAAAAAAAAAACAATTTAGTTTATATGTTAATAATAGGACCATAAAAACTAATAAAGGCAATGCGGAAATAGAATGAGGTGAAAAACGTACACAGTAAAACAATATGTTTTATTGTCGCGTTGATTATTTATGTGTAATGCTAATTAAACAAACACATATCGTCGGACTTATTTACTAATGTTGATAGTGTAGAAGAAAATTCATGCATGTTTTGAAAAAGGTGTATTAAAAAATGGAGATTAAATGAAAAAAGGGAAGGTAAATCCCCGTTGTAAAATCCTCTAATGGTTGTAAACGGGTTAAAATAGATTTATTTGTAAGAAAATTGCGACAGTATACTTGTAATACAGAATAGTTGCAAAACATCCTCACAATGCTAAATAATAATTTCTACATAATAATGTTAATATTTCAATGGGAAGGTAAAATTCTGCAAAAGTATCAATTTGTCTTTATTTGTTTACGCTGTTATGGGTTTATGTTTATGTACGCATGCGCAACCGGAAGTCCTTAAACGGATGTAGGGTTACACCACCCGTTACAAGGTCATTTGATTTATTTTATTTTATAAATACATATATATATATAAATATTACAATACACACACATACATATATATATATGTGGGTGTGTGTATGTGTGTGTATGTGTGTGTGTGTGTAAAATAAATAAATAAATAAATAGATTTTACCGTCACTGGATTATTTATCTTCTACCAGACTATCCATTCATGTGTAATCACCATTTTCTTCACCATATTCCCTGTGCACTTGTTTTCTTTTCAAGTAAGATCTTTGACTTACTCGTTGTTTCATCAAATACTTTTGTATGCAAAATCCGATCCCGTATTTTGCTAATTCCTACCCTGTGATAAGAAGGAAAGTATTTCTTCGAAACTCCGCGGATTAAGGACTATCCACTTATCTAGTGTTTCCTTTTTAGATTAAATGTTTTTAACTCATTTCAAAGTGTTTTAACATGTTTTATTAACTGTTTGCTCTTATATATATATATATATATATATATATATATATATATATATATATATGTATATATATATATATATATTTCAATATACATATATAAATATACATATCTCTCTCGGGCAGTCCGTCGATTTCGACGATGACGCGGCGGTCGGTTAGTGTCCGTATCGAAGGTGCAACGCGAGTCAGATCGGAGCTCTGAAAGCCTGGTCGCAGATGTGAAACCTGATGGCAGGAAATCCGGGTAATGGCGCCCGTATTCGCCTCTTTTTGCTTCCCAAGCAGCAATGCTTTGATATCTAATGGCATCGGCTGCGCCTGATACCACACTTGTTCAAACTATCCGATCTTCAGATTTTCTGCTCTAGTCGGTGAATAGGTTTGTGTTTTTCAAATATCTCTTGAACACGTCTTTCTAGCGCAGTTTCGATCCGTCTAGGGGTCGTGTACCTTCTTTGATATCACCAAAGAAAACTGCTTTCTGTTGTCTGGCATGCGCGTGACATATCCTGTCCATCGCAGTTGGTATGTTACGATTATTTCTTCAGCACTGGGCATTTTAGCCTTTTCTAGTACTTCAAAATTTGATAAATGGTCTTTCCAAGAGATACACATTAGATGACGTAGATGCCTTTATTGTAGGAGGTTTAATCTCTTGAAGTGACGTTCGTAGAGAGTCCAGGTTTCTGAGCTGTACAGGAGTTATGGTAAGACAATAACTCTGTACACTTTCATTTTGGTCTTTTATCTGATCCCTCCCTGATTCCATAGATGATCACGCAATTTTCCGAAAGCTGATGCGGACGCTTGGATTCGTTTTGACAGTTCTTCATCGATTTTTCCATTGTTCATAATGGTACTGTCCAGGTAGGTGAACTGTTCAACTTCTGCCAATGGGGTATCATTCATGAGTATTTCTCTGGGGTTAATATTTTTGTCACGGGTGTCTTGAATCCAAACTTTGTCTTCTTGATGTTGATTGTCATTCCAAATTCCTTGGATGCCTCGGCAAATGCTATCACTAAACTTTGCATTACTTGGGGGATGTGAGTCACAAGTGCTGAATCATCAGCAAAGAGTATTTCCTTGATCACTAACTCATGTGTCCTGGTTTTTCTCTCTCAATCGTCTGGCGTGGAAGGTCACCATAACTTCTGGTTGGGATGTAGAGTTAACCGAGTTCTTACGACATGTTTTTCAGGACATCACCAAGGAAGATTGTAAACGGAGTTGGCCCGAGGACATTACCTTGCTTGACGCCGTGTACAAGGCTAAAAGGGTCTGAACATCCGTCGACCCTACAAACGCGAACAGTCAGGCAATCATGGAAACTACGAAGTACTCTTTTGAAGGTCTGGGAGGAACCATAGCGTCTCAGTAACTTCCAAAGCCCGTCTCTATCAACTGTATCGAAGGCCTTGATAAAATCTACAAAGGTGACAATGAGAGGTTGACGTTGTTCAATGGATTTCTCTTAAAATTGTCGGAGGGCAAAAATCATATCTTGTGTGGATATGTTGGCCCTGAATCCACATTGGCTCTCCGGTAGAATGTATTCAGCCAATGCCTGTAGTCGATACTGTAGGCTTTTGGCCATAATCTTCCCAGCAACAGACAGAAGGGAGATTCCTCTGTGGTTCCCGTATTCCGCCCTGTCCAATTTACTCTTATACACTGTCACAATCTTGGCATCTTTGAAATCCTGGGGAACTTCTGTTGATGCCCAGATGTTGTAGGAAAGTTGTAATAATTGACTTCTCAGGGCTGCTCCACCATGCTTCCAAACTGCTGGTGGTATTTTGTCTGGTCCTGCAGCCTTTCTTTTCTTTGTTCTCTTTACGGCCACGTCAAGTGCATCTGCTGTTGATAAATCATCCATTTTGTGTCAACGAGGCAGTTGAGGTATGTTATCTGTTCCATCTTCAGCACACGTTTCTGTGTTCAACAGAAGTTCGAAGTGTTCTTTCCATCTCTCGATTATCTTGTGTTTCTCTGTATCGAGTACACTGCCATCAATGCTCTTCACTGGGTCCAAGCAGCCACCCTGTGTTCCGTACACTAGCTTCAACTGTGCAAAGAACGGTTTATAGTAATTTCTGTCTGGCAGCTTCTGAAATTCAGCTGATGTTTTTCATTCTCCGCTATTCTCTTTAAAGTTTAGATGTGTCACTTTTGTGTTTCTCCCTTGCTGCTCGTGTGCATCTTTCTCCCAGGGTATTTTTAAACATCCGGGTTTTTTTCTTTTGAATGAGTGACCTGATCTCTGTTGGATTCATCAAACCAGTCTGCATGTTTTCTACTTGGTTTACCAAGGACTTCAAACGCAGAAGTGAACACAGCATTTTTCAGTGTTTCCCACTGTGGTGCCAGTTAATGTCGTAAAACTATCAGCTATTTGGTGTGCTAATTTGTCTTTCACACTTTGGTCCTTTAGTGATTCGGTATCTAGTTTCCTAGGTGGTTTAGGTCCTTTCTTCTTGAACGGAGGAGGCTTTGGTTTTATGTTGAATTTGGCACGGATCATGTATTGATCAGTGCAACATTCAGCTACTCTCATAGCTCTGGTACTGCAAAATTCCTCCAGATCTTCTATTCTTGTGATTAAAAAATCCAACAGAGTGGGGTCGCTTGGATCTCGAATGTTTCCACGATCAGTGCCAGTTGTCTGGATGGTTGAAGAACCTTTGTTATAGCGAGTCCCTGTGTTGAGCACTTTAATAGCAACAGTCTTCCATTCATGTGTGTGGCCCTGCTGCATGATCTTTCCGACTCTAGCATTTGATCACCGAGTACAATGAGTTTGTCAGCTGCAAAGATCTTATAAAGCAGATTACCAAGAGACTGATAGAATATCCCTTTAGTCTTCAGGTCATTTGTCATCGTTGGTGCATATGCGGAGATAATTGCCAGGTATCTTTGCTTGCTCATGTGAATTCTCGTTGTAATGCGGCAATCACTTTTCCCTGTTGATAGCGATGTCAGTTCTTTCACAAGGTTGTTTGAGATTGCAAATGCAACCCCTGCTTCTCTTCGCTCGCCAGAAGGTTTGCCAGACCAGTAGAAGGTATGAGTATTTTCATTTAGTTGTCCCGGGTCGGGAAATCTATTTTCCTGTAGTTCTGCAATGTCAATCTTATAGCGGTCCAGCTCTCGAGAGATAAGAGCTGTTCTTCGTCCCGGGCTATCATCATTTGCAATCAGGGTTCTGACATTCCACGGTGCCAGAGTAAGGTTTTTAGTTGATTTCTTTGTCCTTGTACCGCTGTTGTGGATACCCCCCACCGCGGTTAGCCGGCCAGGAGTGTGTGTGAACGAGCAATGTTTAGTCCACCATTTTTAGGACCCTCCCGAGACTGGGACAGGCAGTGCACCTATAAATAGAGCTGCCCGGTCACCGAGACTGCTGGCTTTCAATGATGTTGCTTTTCTACAAGAGCATGATCATCATACACAAATCGCCTGAGTGCACAGATCACGCCAAGGCTTCTAGTCCATCAAACCTATCCGGTACGCCCTCACTCCATGTCCACAGAATTGTCACCTCTCTCTCAGCCTAGGCAAGCTGAGAATAATCAGCTTGCCCAGTACTGCTAGCACACACCCCGCTGAAAGCAAAAGTACAGAGGCAAGGACGGGCCAGGACATTCTGCGCACATGCAATCAGCCGCATCCTAGTGCTGAGGAAGACCCGAGTCGAGTCGTACATCACCCTTGTTGACCGCGTCGGCACTGCGGTGCTGGTTAATATACTGCGCCAACCGTTGGGATCCCTTCCTCATCCGCCAAAAACATCGTTGACCAGGCTTGGATTTTTGTGACCCTAAAAAGGGGGGGGGCTAGTGGGCACTACACCTTGCCCAAGGGTGACTCAGGACTGATACGATTAAGGGGTAGTGACATTCTCCCCAAAACCCCAAAAATCAAATCATTTCTCTCCGAAAGGCTCAGAAAGAGTAGTGTTAGATGGACGAAAATCGGAGGCCTGCAATATAAATGTTGGAGTCCCTAAGGGGTAATCCTAGGCCCAACTCTCTTCCTGATCTACATCAATGACCTCCCTAAACACATACTTAAATCATTCGGTGACATCTGTGCTGATGACACGACCATCTACGGCAACACATCAAAGGCTGTAAATGACAATTTTCTCTCTGATTCTCTCTCCTCTGATCTCGAGCGTGTGGTTCAGTGGGGGGAAGATGTGCCTGGTTGCCTTTAATGCATGTAAATCCAAACTCCTATCCTTACATCATCAACGCTCTGATCCCCATCTGTCATCAATTGTGATGGATGGCTCTCGTCTGGGTGAGGCCCCGTGTTTTGACAAGCTTCTGGGTTTGACCTTTACTCCTGATCTGAAATGGAACACGTACATCAAGTCTGTTGCCAAGGTCGCTGGAAAGATGGTGGGATTCTTCTACCGCTCCAGAAGATATCTCACTACTGATGCAATTCTCTATCTATATAAAAGCCAAGTACGTCCAAGGATGGAATACTGTTGCCATATCTGGCAGGAGCTGCTAAAAACGGCTTATCCTGCCTTAACAGAGTACAAAATATAATTCGTGGCTTAGTGGGGGATGCCCTTTTCTCTACCCTGCAACCTCTCTCCCACAGAAGAGACGTTGCGAGCCTATCCTTGTTTTATCGTTATTTCCATGGCAGGTGCTCCTCTAAACTGCAATCTCTGGTCCCCCTCGCCAATCTTTCACGAAAAATACCCGTCTAGCTGAATCCACTGTGAAAAATTTCCCCCACTCTATATCTTTGCCTAAATCAAAACGCGGATTCCATGAACAAAGCTTCTTTCTTAGAACTGCATGCCTGTGGAACTCTGTACCGTCTGCCTGCTTCCCACCGGACTACAACTTCGATGTGTTCAAGTCCAATGTTAACAAATTCCTAATGAACCGGGCCCTTAAGTAAACACTTCATCAAATCTCCACACTAACGTAATGTACTTGCAATAACCCTTATCCCTGAGTGGCTTCTGGGCCTTGATAAGTGGTCATTACTGTGTAAAAAAAGAAAAAAAAACCTGGAGCTCCTGCACCAGGGACTCGTTGCCGAATGTAGTTTTATATCATTCCCAGAAATATATATATATACACACACACACACACACGCATATATATATATATATATATATATATATATGTATATATATATTTATATATTTAAATATGTATGTATGCATATTTTAATAAACATACATATATATATATATTTAAATATAAATATTTATATATTAAAATATGCATATATATTTACATAAATATTTAAATATACATACACACACACACACACACACACACACACATATATATATATATATAAATACGAAATAAAGACGAAGCGTTGGTGAACACATAATACGGTTTGTTCCTTTTTATTTTCTCTATTTTGTCGGAATACATTTCCATTATTTTCATCATATATATATATATATATATATATATATATATATATATATATATATACCCTGCTAGTTTAGATAAAATTTTATGCAGTTTTAACAAAAGGACTCCAATAATATCAGGGCTTCTTTTATTACGCTGACCATCCACCGATTGTCTAGCAGCAATATATTACATATGAAATATGCCGCTATAGAATTTCCACAGATCTGCTAGTTGCTATTATTTAGAGAATTTTCTTCTATGAAACAATTTTCTATATTAGTTTTATTGGCTAGTTAAACATATCACTGTTATTTCTGCCTATTAATATTCCTATTTTGAAAATTTAATTGAACTCGTGTTAGCATTTTACTCAAGTGAGAATTGTCGGTGTCCTGCTTTTCGTCTTAATGAATTCTGATTACGTTCTGATTACAAATGTTTGCTTAGTCAATGACGGCCGGGGAATGGATTCTGTAATAGCACGTCGCATATCGACTTTCATCAGATAAGATACTAAAAAAAGACGAGTATAATTTAGCAGAGTGTGTAACTGGTTTAATAGTTACATTCAATGATGATAATAATATTTTAGTAATATTTAGGTCGAATTTATTTTGAATTTTTGCATAATAATATTGCAGAGAAGAGGAGTTATCTTTAAATGTGAGTAAAAAAACATATTGATTTTATTTAGTTGCACACAATCTCCTATATTAACGACGTAGAATTAAGCTATTATACTCAGAAAACTACGTACACTCAACATAAGAATCATATTATTGCTGTGAAATATGCAAAACTATTAACTAAGAAATAAACAATTTCATTCCATAAAGGTAATGAACATAAGCAATATATATATATATATATATATATATATATATATATATATATATATATACACACACAGAGAGAGAGAGGGAGAGAAAGAGATTGAGAGATATATAGATATAGATATAGATATGAATAAAATAAAATAGAATTGATGTTTGATGTTATGGGAATGTAATAGAAAACCCTTAAATATATAAATTTTAATCAATGTTTCGTCTGTATTTTAGGAGGCATCAACATGGTTTGGCTAAAAAATGACGAAGAAAACGGGTTACAATCCACATGCGAGTGAAGGAGGAAATAACTTTACGTTATATTTACTCTGGAAAAATATAAATGTGCGTGTATGAAGCTGGATTATTCTCTCTCTCTCTCTCTCTCTCTCTCTCTCTCTCTTTCTCTCTCGCTCTCGCTCTCTCTCCCTCTCTCTCTATATATATACATTAAACGTCTTTATATATATATATATATATATATATATATATATATATATATATATATACATGCATATTTACTGATCCGATAAATGTTTTTGTTTGTTTTATGTATTTTAATTTATATTTATTTTTCAGTGAATTAATGCGTTATTAATTTTGTTGAAATTATATAAGGGGAAATGGCTAAAGATATAAAGAATAGCTACATAGAATCTGCATTCAGCTTTTGCACTTAGATTATTTTGATTCCTATAATAGGATATATTTGTAGAATCTTTTTCTCTGCGTGATGGTGCTAGTATTTGAAATTAGTGCTGATTCTAGAAGTCTCCGTTTAGCTCTATCTTGAACGAATTTGACGATTTTTATATGTGCAAATCTGAAGTAGTGGCTATGTTAAGCACAGTGGGAGAAAAGTGGGTTTAAAGGCGTCGCCGTTCTTTATATCTTTTTTTTTTACATAGGCATCACCACATTATCAAGGCCAAGAGGTCACTCAAGGATAAGGGTTAAAGAGTGTACAGTAGAAATTGGACAATATAGTAATCAGTAGTAATGAAAATTTGGTAAATTTGATAACTTCTATGGAACGGCTCATCAAGAACTTATTTACGATAGTTCTAAGAAAGAAGCTTTGTTCATGGAATCTACGTTTAGGTTTAGGCACAGATAAAGAGTGGGGGGAATTATTGATAGTGTTTACAGCTAGACGAGTGTTTCTTGTGAAAGTTTGGCGAGGGGGGACCATAGATTGAAGCTCAGTCGAACACTTTCCATGAAAATAGCGATACATCAGAGACAAACACGCAACATCTCTTCTGTGAGATAGAGGTTGCAAGGAAGAGAAAAGGACATCTCCTACGAGGCTACGAAGTCTATTTTGAACTCTATCAAAACAGGCATAGTCCTTTCTAGCAGCTCCTGCCCAGATGTTGCAACAATATTCCACCCTTGGACGTACTTGGCTCTTATATAGATAGAGAATAGCATCAACAGTGAGATATCTACCGGATCGATAGAAAGATCCCACCATTTTTCTAGCGGCCTTGGCAACAGATTTGATGTACGCGTTCCATTTAAGATCAGGAGCAATGGTCAAGCCAAGAAGCTTGTCAAAACATGAGGCCTCCTGAAGACGAGGGTCATTCATTTCAATTGATGCCAGATGTGGATCAGAATGTTGATGATGTAAAGAGAGAAGCTTGGTTTTAGATGCATTAAAAGTAACCAGGCACTCCTTTCCCCATTGCACCACGTGCTCAAGATCAGAGGAGAGAGAATCGGAGTGATTTTTGCCCCTCAACTACTACTCTTATGAACCTATCAGAAAGAAATGATTTAATAATTGAGAAGACATTTCCAGCAATACCATAGCTAGAGATCTTATGAAGTAAACCGTTATGCCATACCCTATCAAAGGCCTTAGATATGTCAAGAGCAATTGCCCTAGAAAGGTTGCCTCCGTCGAGAGATTTGCTAATCCTATGAGATATAACTGTAAGCACATCTGCTGTAGTTCTAGCAGAACGGAAACCATATTGAGTGTCACTAAGAAGGTTATTTTTGTTGAGATGGTTGATTACTTCTCTATTTAACACAGATTCCAGCAACTTACTCATGACGCACAGGAGGCTTATTGGCCTGTACTGAGAGGGGGATGAGCGATCACCTGAATTCTTAAATACAGGGCATACTGATGAGATTTTCCAGGGAGATGGGAAACTATTTTCATGAAGACAACGTTTAAACAGTTTTGTAAGTATGGGCGCTAGTTCAGGTTGAAGTTTTTTGAGTACTATAATTGGAATACCGTCAGGGCCAGTTGCTTTACTGGAATCAAGGTTTTTGATTAGCTTGGCAACATAACGTACAGATATACGTATATCACATAACGTGTTTTCTGATACAAGAGGAAATATTGGGGGTTGGCGGCCTTGATCGCAAAGGGTAGAATTAGCTGCAAAGTTCTTGACAAAGAGTTTGGCTTTGTCTGATGCTGACGAGATTACCTCAGGTCCATTGATAATAGTTGGGATGGAGCACACGCTTGTGTTCAGGATTCTCTTTGCTATTTGCCAAAACTGGTGGGAACCAAGCCGCTGCTCAGCTACTTTGGACTTAACAGATTGAGCATACAACTCTCTTGTATTCTTTATTACTTTCTTACATTGGTTGCTGGCAGTCCTTAAAGCGGCTTTAGTTTTCATACATCTATTACGTTGGTAACAGTGGAAAAAGTGATTTCTGTGCGCAATGGCAGCAGCACATTTTGGAGAGAACCATGGACGGCTGTTAGGTTTTTGCTGAAACTTTTTCGAGGGTATGAAACGGTCAATACCTACAATTAACCATTCCGTCAGGTCTAATACTATAGAGGACACATCCTTTTTAAACATGGAATGCAGAGGTAGATCAGATATAATGTACGGAAGCTATCCCAGTCAGCCTTAGTGGATCGATATACTGTACGATGGAGAGGTACGTCTGGGGACTTATTACATTTCATTTTTATCTTAATTGATACAACAGAGTGGTCGGAAGATCCAAGATGCGACAGAACAGAAACTGAACATAGTTCAGGGCAAGTTGTGAGAAAAAGGTCTAGTAGGTTGCATACTGGCCGTCATTGTCGCGCACACGGGTGGGTTTGTGAACAATCTGACTGAGGTCATAAGCAATGGAGAAATCATGACAGAACCTCCCCTCATCATCGGTCTTGTTAGAGTGGATCAACCATTCGACGATATGAACATTGAAGTCACCACATACGTGAATGTTAGCTGAAGGATAAGCAGATAGGACTTGGTCAATTTTCTCAGATATGCTTTGAAAGATAGTAACTCCGCTGTTATGGGGGCGATAGAGAGTAAATATAAATGCCGTAGTGTGAGCTAAAGCTACCCGGAAGCACATATAGGGTAAGTTAGGATCTTCCCTGGAGATGTCTTTACCACATGGAAAGTTATCCCTAATACAGGCACTTATTCCATGCCCATGGCGATCTTGGGGGTCAGATTTAAAAGTTAAGTTAGAGTATCCCTTAATTGCGAACTCCACTAGGGAAATAGCCTGTCCAATGCCAGTTTCACTTAAAAATAAAAGGTCTGGTTTAGTCTCCTGGAATTGGGGTTCAACCTCTGGAAGGTCAGAACGTAGACCCCTGATGTTGTAGAAGGAGACATGGTAGTAGAGGTCTACGCTGGAAGTTGGAGAACCGGGTTTAATCCTGTATTTTTTCTTGAAACTTGTCATGATGATTTTTTGGAATTTGTGGACTAGGTCGTCAGGTTTACTTAGAGCAGGATAGAGAGTGGGAACTAAAAGAGAGAAAGAAACGAAGAATTTTTTAAATTTTTTTTATTTGTAGCTAATGATAAGGTAAAGCCGTAACAATTACCCACTAGTATGGCATCGATAGGCCCCACCAGAAGCTACTGCATGGTCCAGAATACATTCACTAAATGACAATACAACAGCCCCAGTACTTTGCACCTGCTGATAGGACAGCCTCCTTGGTGGTTAATCCAAGGTTCGGGTCCCTGACTATCAGGCGGATAACGCCAGTCCAGACAAAACGTTTACGTCCAGCACCCTTACTAGTGACATGGCTACGAGGATAGACATAGAAACAGAAAATTTCCGCCATCTCTGCCAAATGTTCGCGCAAAATACTGCCAACCTAGAAAACAGCTTTTTCTTCTCCCTTTGTCAGAAAAATCACTCATTAAAAATGAGGACTGAGGGACAAACAAGAAGAAGCGAGAGTAACAGGAGCTGCCGATAACGCATCCACAATGCGTTTTCTACTCTCCATTAAAAAAAAACAGAAAAATACATTAAGTATTCTACTTAATAAAAGTCCAACAGACGTGTTTAAGGGAAAGTATGGTGATAGATTCCTCTCTCACGAACTAAGAATGTGTACAAATTCGTAATCTATTTTTGCAATCAACTTGGTAGATAAATACATATTTATGGACGAGAAAAAAAAAGCTAGCATTTAATAAAACAGAAATACATAAATTAAATACTGAAATAAAATGGAGTTATTAATATTTGAATCTAAAAATAAAAAGTATGATTAAAATTGAAATCACTTATCTCAACAAAAGCACGTCCGTCTCCAAAATGTAAACTGAAATGAGGAATTTCAGTTAACAGCGTTCAAAAATATATATTTTTTAAATTAACCGTTAAAAGAAAAGCGTGATTTTATTCTGAACTTTAGCTAGTCACGTTTTAAGAAACTTACGATATAAAAGAAAAGCGGATGAGGGGGGGGGGTCTTCCGAAAGTTAGTTGGTGACGTTATAAGTAATTGCGAGATAAGATGGAAACCAGCGTAATTAAGGGGTGATAGACTGAAAAGGATAATATAATGGATTGAGTATACAATATTTAAGATCAACTCGGTAGATAAATAAACATTTATGGACGAGAAAAAAGAAGCTAGTATTTAATAAAACAGAAATACATAAATTAAATACTGAAATAAAATGGAGTTATTAATATTTTAATCTAAAAATAAAAAGTATGTCTCTTCTATGCTTATTTAGTAAGAAATAAGCCTCATGCGTATGTTAGCTGTAAACTGTTTTCTCATCATATTTTAAACCAAATCCTGATAATGCCCCCTGAAATATAGATGAAACATTGATTACCATTTATTTAATTTGGGGTTTCCCTTTTAATTCGCATATATATATATATATATATATATATATATATATATATATATTAAGCTAAACGTCTGCGCATGTATCTGTAGGAAAGGTGTACTACGCCTGACTCCCAAAGTATGGAAATGAGACAATAAAAAGTTTACCAAGGGTGTTTAATACAGATGCTCATAAGAATAAATTTATATGCATGTTTACGCTTGACAGGGATAGTATAATAAAATTGCGGGGCCTGCGTTCGAGCCTGGTCTCCATAGAATAGAAATCTTCCAATTTAACAAAGATTTAATATATTTTCGCGTAAGTATAGTTTGATTAATATGTTTCAGTTTGATTAAATACGGTATTATTAAATTATGCAGTCTGCGTTCGCACCTGACCTCCAGAAAATGAAAAAGTTTAACAAAATTTCTTATAATTGATCTACATAAGAATATTGTGATAAGCTTGTTTAATTAAAGTGTGCACGTAATGTCGAAAACAATTTAGGTGGCCAAAATAGGTTTTGAACTCATGATAAAAATGAAGGGTTGAACTGGTTAATATTATTTCCTGTCTGTGTGTTCTTGTCCCAATTGATGCAACTGATTTTTTAAAATATTAAATTAAGTTTACTTACACTCTTCTATGTTTTATCATGAATTAAATATAGGTGCTAAATCCTCTTTTAGTCACATGGATTTGTTTTTACAATACTCCCAAACAAATTATTCTACTTAAACTATATTTTAGAAAAAGAAAACAACAATTATTTAGGTTACAATTCATTAAATATTATTAAATAAATAAATTAATCAAATACTGAGATAAATAAAGTATGCATAAGTAAAACGCAGGGTCAATTTTATTAAGTATAAATAAAGATTATTTTATTGCTTTGATAATATTGGTTCTTTTTGCCAATTGTCATAAAATTTAAACAAAAAAATTCTGCAAGTTTTGATGTAGTTTAGTCTATTAGAACCAAATATATTCGCATTTTTAACATTTTATTGTACTACGAGTATATATATATATATATATATATATATATATATATATATGTATATATATATATATAATCTTATCAATAGTCGCCGAGATTTCGAACTTAAAAAATTGCCCCTCAAAAAGCTGTATATATATATATATATATGTATGTGTGTGTGTGTTAAAATATTATTTTTTTTTCATTTTTCCCACTGTTCCTTATTAGTTTCAATATATTTTTATGTTTCTTAAAAGTGTCATTACAATTTGGAAGCTAGAAATACAATAAAATTACAGTTTCAAATTGTATTGCAAATGTTTGCGGGGCACTATATATACACATATATATTTATATTTATATATATATATATATATATATATGTGTGTGTGTGTGTGTGTGTGTGTGTGTGTGTGTGTGTGTGTGTCCTTCATGATTGTAGGATTAAAATTCTAGATATATTGTAAAAGTCAAATGAAGCAATTTTATAACTTTCATCCTGTTTTGTTTGTAGGGCGTTTAATATGTATTTTGGGGATTATACTTTACTAGGTAGATTAAGGCTTTCAGTTCATTTATGATTCCGGTAAAGGAAAAGATTCAAGGAGGTATTTGTGATATATTAGCACGGAGAAGAGATGTAGGGAGAATTTTGCATACAACAACAAAAGAAAACTGTAGTCGCAAAAATATATATAACGGATAAATCTTATCAAAGAAAAGATAAGTTTTATTTCTAACTACCTGAAAATTTGTCGTGTTTTAGCTTCGTTTATACTAGTGACATATCTTAAATTAGAACAACAAAATTGCTGACATTAAACTTTAGAATAGGGAGTCTGAATGAGCGCTCGAAAAAAAAAAGCAAAGTGCTCGCAGAATTTTAGATAGTCACACGATTCGTGACATTTATAATTTTGCTTCTGCTGTAATTTTATTTAATTTTCTTTTCTTGGATGATTATCGAGAATCTTTAACTGACTATTATATGTCGACCGTTTGCCTTGTTCTAGCTTAAGCCTTAGCACATCTTGTAATTTTATTAAAACAACATTTACCATACATTTTACATGTAGGTAGAATTGTAGGTATAACACCTTTTTGTAATATATATTTGTTATACATTAGTTCGGTTGTATTTACTATAAATGCTCGAATTAGGTTTAGGTATTTTAACTGCTTCGTCAATATAAGCACATATGTATCTTTAATTCTTTTATGAAGTTTTATTATGCTACAGTAATTGATGAATTATTTTTAGAGTGAATCACATCATCAAATACTTAATGAAATAGCTTAATATATATAAATATAGATACGTGTAAGATAACAAAAATTTTTCATACAAATGTTACAGCTTCATATCGCACTTGTTAATGGGTTGTTGGTGGGGATACTTATCAAGCAAATTGCTAATCTATTTTACACGAACACTTGCCTGTTTATCGACATCTATTCTGTGTGTTAAAGTAAATAACTGCTAATCAATATATCAAATATGTAAGTTAAAGTTATACTTTCTTAAGTTATTCTATGAATCAGATTTGTAACACTTAAATAAAACATTTATAATTGCAAGCATGTTCAACTGCTATGCCAACCTTTGTAATAATTGTATAATATATCAGCCTTATCTCTTAAAGTGAAATCAAATAAAATGTAACCTTATCTTAAGTCACCGTTTGAAATTGCATACATATTAAGTTATCCACTCCGGTTATTATTCAGTAATTTACCTCGTTGATCCATCGTCAGGCAAAATAGTAAAGAAAATATATCCTAAGTATCTTTACATCAGAGACTGTTATTGTTCTCTACGTGGCTTAACGCCATGGTTTTTTCTCCACGTTTTTAATATCAGCGACAATTTCCTTGATCACGTGTGAGGCACATCGATTCATGCATTTTGGCACCCTATTAAAGTCATGTTTTCGTGTCTCTACCACATTATAGAATATTAAACAATGATTGTATAAATCAACAAATTGTTCGAAATACCTAAACACTTCCTCTTTTACAATGTTTGTTTATCTCAGGTACTATTAATTAAAGTTGTTTATATATGCTGTCGGTAACGAAGTAAGTTGTTCTTCTAGTAAAAGTAAGTTGAGCTTCTAGTATTTGTGTCTCAGTCACATTTAGTATGAAGGTTTTACTCATTTGTCATAATTTTGCTGGTTTGGCGTCTCACAGATATCTGCTGAAGTAACTACTGTAATGAATATTACGTGTTGTTCAATGCTTAAGCGACAAATTGGATAGGGTGTCTATGCCTCGATTTTTGTAAGTCTGCTATCACACCAGCTATGTTTTTATCATTCGGGCCAAGATCAAAGTGTAGTATCTGTTCTTCAGATGCTACACTTCAATTGCTTGTTCTCTGTCAGTGGAGGAGAAATCCTTCACGACTGAGACAATTTTTATTTTTGTTCCTTTTCTCCACATTAAAAAACGACCCTGGTGTCTAACTCTGTCCCGTGGGGAGGCATTGTAAATAGGAACTATATCTATCTCTGACATTTTTAGCTTGATTTCTTTTTGTCAGCCATTTCTAATATTTGCTTGCTTCTTCCATTGTTTATAGCTTTATTACCAAACAGACATCCCTATCAAGCTTGTGCTTTACTATGGTGATTTCAACTGTTACCAAATTTACTTTGAGCAGTCATATTCTCTTGCTATCAAATGCTTGATATTTCTGCCAAGTGTTGGAAGTTTGATTTTTACATTTTTATAGTTTCCTTATTTTTCTATTATTAAAAATAAAACATTAAGATAAATTTTTCTACATAGCTTCAGTTGTTTTTGATGCTTTCGTTTCGAATGTGGTGTTTTGTTTGGTGTTCTAGCCTTCCATTTATATATATATATAAATACTTATATACAGGGGTTGGACAAAATAAGAGAAACACGTAACACTTTTGGCATCACTGTTTAAACGTATTTTTAACAATCAAATCTTGGCATATTTTTATGCTTTTCTTATTTATGCCATATGATATTTTTAATTAAAATAAATTTCTTTTACATATATTTATAGATATCAAAAGCCGTTCATAAAAAATGGCAAACCTTACAGACTTCCAAAGAGGACAAATTATTGAACCTCGTGTGGCAGGTGCTAGTGTTACAGAAGCTGCACGAAATTTATGTCTTTAAATTAATGGCTGCATCTAAAAGAGAAGGAAAGACGTCCTCAGAAAAGCACAAGTCTGATAGAAAGATAAAGATAACTGAAAAAGCCCGTCGGACTCTTAAACAGAGTGTTAAAGAAGGTCACAAGACCACGGCTCCTAAAATTACTGCAGACCTCAATTAACAATTATATGGCACAGTTTTCACAAAAAAAAACGGTTCCTTGAGAGCTGCACAAATCTGGATTTTACGGAAGAGCTGCAATTAGAAAACTTCTCCTCCCGAAGACAAATGTTTCAAAGTGATTAGACTGATGTAACAAAACTCCAAAATTGGTCCCTCAAGCAGTTGAAAAATGTGATTTTCATTGACGAATCATCGTTTTCCTTATTTCGAATCACCGGCCGCGTCTACGTTTGGAGATAGCTGAAAGAAGCATTTAATCCGGACAACTGTAAAGTATGGCGGGGGCCTGTGATGATTAGAATTGTTATTTCTTGGAAATCCGGTGGAACGATGATTACTCTTTATGAAAGAATTAACAGTCGAGACTATTTAGGAATTCGGGGGGGGGGCAACGTTCATCCTATTGTTCAAGAACGGTCTCCGGAAGGGAACGCCATCTTTTACAATGATAATGCCCCAGTTCATACAGCTAGAAGTAAATATTGACGCGAAGAGCATTCCAATGAGGTTGAGCTTCTGGTTTTGCCACCACAATCCACAGAGCTCAACATTACTGAACATGTCTAGTCGATTTTAGAGATTCAAGTATAAAATCGATTTCCGCCGCTATTTTCTGTAAAAGAACTGGAGGATGTTTTAGCTCGAAAATTGGTAAAAATGTATGAATCAAATCCTCGGAGAATCTGTAATTGCAATAATAATGGACGTACACTATATTAAAATAAATTATGTGGACTTTATAGGTGTTTTTATATTTTTCCAAACCTTATATATATATATATGTATATATATATATATATATATATATATATATATATATACACACATACACACACACACACATATATATATATATATATATATATATATATATATATATATATATATATATATATATATAAATATTGTGTGGGTGTGTCCATATCCTATTTTTCATGATAAAAGAATATTTTCTGATTGGTTTATTTAAAACCCTTTATATTTTAAATAGATTTAAACGCATTCTGATCAAACATTTTATTTTATTTTCGCCTGTTATATGTGAAACCTTCTTTACATCTTTCAGCACACAAATTTAATATACACACGCTTACTTTTCCTACCACCCCTTTCCCTCTTTTGACATAGCCGTCAGTGATTAAATCATATACTTTACGATAACAATTTTCGTTTGATGAGTTCATACAGGTTTGAATCTAAATACCAGACGGTTAATAAAAACAAATTTCTCTAATGTTGATCTGTTTATATATATTAAACCGATGAAAAAAAAATTATGATTAAAACGTATCGTTTCAATAAAACAAAACACGTATTTATATTGTAAATGAAAAATAAAGAATTAATACGAATGCACAACGTTAATATTACGGGTGCTGTTTTATATTAGAGTCATTGAACACGAATCTGCATCGGATAATCAAAAGAAATAAATAATTCAATAGTTTAAGTTTGGGGTAAATAATCTAAAAACTGTTTTCCAGATAACGCCGAGATAAAGGTACTCTCTCATATAATACTATATTTTTCTATAAATGTAAAGTCTTATTTACATATATTCGTGAATGCAAAATAAATAGCAACCTACGATTGAAACTGAACCGGTTCAGTCTCCTGACATTTTAGATGAATAACGCGCATTATCTTTCCAAACTGAACGTTATAAAATAAACAAGTATTATACAACTGTTACTGTTTGACTGAGCATTCAGTTTTCAGTATGTGTTAATCATCTGATATCCAGGCATTTTTATTATGACGAATATTTTGTATGTTGTATATGTTAATAGTGCAATATTTCCACAACTTGTCGCTAATAGTTGTGCCCACATTGACACTTCGCTAAATTATATCTATATATACATATATATATATATATATATATATATATATATATATATGACCGCTGTGTCAGTATAGCACCGCTGTGTCAGCTATGGAATTAATGTATGAGCGTGACACGTTGGTTCAGCTATGGAATTAATGTATGAGCGTGACACTTGTGACGTCAAGAAAATAGTTTTTTTGTGACATAACAGAAACATTTCTATGTAAGTATATTAGAATGAAAAAAATATAGATAGATTTTTTGTGGAATGGTTGACCCACCCAAATAAGACCGATGATGATGGGAGGTTCTGTCATGATTTCTCCATTGCTTATGACCTCACTCAGATTGTTCATGAACCCAACCGTGTTCCCGACAATGACGGCTAGTATGCGAGTCTTCTAGACCGTTTTCTCACAACTTGCCCTGAACTATGTTCAGTTTCTGTTCTATCTTCTCTTGGATTTTCCGACCACTCTATTGTATCAATTAAGATAAAAATAAAATGTAATAAGTCCCCAGACGTACATCTCCATCGTACAGTATATCGATACACTATGGCTGACTGGGATACCTTCCGTACATTTATATTGGATCTACCTCTGCGTTCCATGTTTAAAAATGATGTGCCCTCTATAGTATGAGACCTGACGGGGTGGTTAATTGTAGGTATAGACAGTTTCATACCCACGAAAAAGTTCCAGCAAAAACCTAACGGTCATCCATGGTGCTGTCCAGATTGTGCTGCTGCCATTGCGCACAGAAATCACTTTCTCCACTGCTCTAACGTAATAGATGTATGGAAACTAAAGCCGCTTTCAGGACTGCCAGCAGCCATTGTAGGAAAGTAATAAAGAACGCAAGAGAGCTGTAGGCTAAGTCCGTCAAGTCAAAAGTAGCTGAGCGGAGGCTTGATTCCCATCAATTTAGGCAAATAGCGAAGAGAATCCTGAACAGAAGCGGGTGCTCTATCCCAATTAACATCAATGGACCTTAGGTAAGTTCGTCAGCATCAGACAAGGCCAAACTCTTTGCCAAGAACTTTGCAGCTAATTCTACCCTTTGCGACCAAGGCCGCCAACCTCCAATATTTCCTCCTGTATCAGAAAACACGCTATATGATATACATATATCTGTACGTGATGTTGCCAAGCTAATCGAAAACCTTGATTCAAGTAAAGCAACCGGCCGTGATGGTATTCCAATTATAGTACTCAAAAAATCCAACCAGAACTAGCGCCCATACTTACAAAACTGTTTAAACGCTGTCTTAATGAGAATTGCTTCCCGTTACCCTGGAAAATCTCATCAGTATGCCCAGTATTTATGAATTCATTTGATTGCTCATCCCCCTCTCAGTACAGGCCAATAAGTCTCCTGTGCGCCATTTGTAAGTTGCTGGAATCTGTGTTAAATAGAGAAGTAATCAACCATCTAAGCAAAAATAACCTTCTTAGTGACACACAATATAGTTTCCGTTCTGCTAGATCTACATCAGATGTGCTTACAGTTATATCTCATAGGATTAGCAAATCTCTCGACGGAGGCAACCCTTTTAGGGCAATTGCCCTTGCCATACCTAAGGCCTTTGATAGGGTAGGACATAATGGTTTACTTTACAAGATCTCCAGCTATGGTATAGCTGGAAATGTCTTCTCAATTATTAAATCATTTATTTCTGATAGGTTCATGAGAGTAGAGGTTGATGTGCAAAAATCAGAAGCTCACAGTAATATTGCTGGAGTCCATCATGGGTCCATCCTGGGCCTAACTCCTCCTGGTCTACATTAATGATCTTCCAAATCAAATCCTTACATCATTTGTAGACATCTATGCTGATGACACTACCATCTATGGTAGCACATCTAAGACCGTAAACGACCAGCTTCACTCCGATTCTCTCTCTCCTGCTCTTGAGCACGTGGTACAATGGGGAAATGAGTGGCTTGTCACTTTTAATGCATTGAAGACTAAGCTTTTTTTCTTTACATCATCAACGTTCTAAACCCCCATCTGGCATCAATTGAAATGGCTCGCTCTCGTCTTGAGGAAACCTCAAGTTTTGACAAGCTTCTGGCTTTACACGTACATCAAATCTGTTGCCAAGGGCGCTAGAAAAATGGTCGGATATTTCTATCGATCCAGTAGATATCTCACTGCTGATGCAATTTTCTATCCATATAAGAGTCAGGTACGTCCAAGGATGGAATACTGTCGCCACATCTGGGCAGGAGCTGCTAGAAAGACTTGTCCTGCTTGATAGAGTTCAAAATAGACTTCGTAGCCTCGTGGGAGATGTCCTTTTCTCTTCGCTGCAACCATATCTCACAGAAAATATGTTACAGGTTTGTCTCTGCTTTATCGTTATTTTCATGGAAAGTGTTCGACTGAACTTCTGTCTATGTCCCCCTCGCCAAACTTTCACAAAGAACACTCGTCTAGCTGAAAACACCATAAATAATTCCCCCACTCGTTATCTGTTCCTAAACCTAAACGTAGATTCAATGGACAAAGCTTCTTTCTTAAAACTGCACACCTGTGGAATTGTCTTCCGTTTTCCTGCTTTCCAGCTGACTACAATATGGTTGTCTTCAAGTCTAACGTAAACAAGTTTTTGATGAGCCGTTCCATATAAGTTAACAAATTTACCGAATCTCCATTACTAACGGTTACTATATTTTTCAATTTCTACTATACACTCTTTAACCATTATTTTCGAGTGGCCTGTTTAATTATTATAAGCTCTTGTGTTACATAGAAGGACTAATGAATACTGTAAATTAATAAATTGTTTCTAAATCATCAATTTTGCATACACGCACGCAGGTATACTCACGTATATGCATATATAAATACATACATATATATGTACATATATATTTATAGGCATATATATGTATATATTGTGTATTTAAACAGCATGTTTTATTACAGGCATGTATTCTCTACACCTCTGCAAAACACAATCAAAAGATAAAAACATTTAGACGATAACGACTATAGAACTTTGTTGGAAGGATTCGACCGTGAAATAAAAGCAAAAAAATTAAAAAATTGGACAATTAAAAAAAAAATGCTTATAAAGCAAAGTCAATCTGTACTATGCACATATACGTTTCTGCATATATATATATATATATATATATATATATATATATATATATATGTAACCATTTCTAAAATGCAAAATCGCGTGATGAAGGAATTTAAGGTATTTGCAGCTTCTCTCCAATTTCAGATTTGTTTAATGATGTCCGAACGCATTTTATTTCCTTGTGGTGAATTGCGTATTGCTATTTCTACTGATGAGTTTAGGACAAAATTAATTCACTCATTGATATAATTATTGATTGTTTTTCTGTTACGAATCAGACAATATCCAGAATCCTAAGTGCCCACTGAATTAAAGAAATAAATTGTAAGATTTCAACATCATTAAATTTTGAATATCATCTTTTGTCATTCATATATATATATATATATATATATATATATATATATATATATATATATATATATATATATATATGGGGTTCTCTGTGTGTGTATGTGTGTGTGTGTCTATGTTCATGTATTTCAGGTTAGGAATATCCAAAAAGAAAAATCATCGAATTTCACCGAGGTTGTTGATAGTGCTCTATTGACAGAGCAAAATATTACTTTATTCATTTAAGCTAAAGAAAACTATCATAAGTCACTACCACAAATCTACTGTTTTAGTCTTAAAAGACATAGTTTATTTGAAATATACTTTTGTTTTCACACAAAGCAATCATGTTATCAGAGGTTTGTTAAAGAGGTTTTTTAAAGAGGTTTGTTTTATAAGACTGAAGAACCAGATTTATCGTTGCGACTTACTGTACTTTGTTTTTCCTAAATTGAATAAAATAATATATATATATGTGTATGTATATGTATATAAATATATATATTTGTGTGCTTCTTTGTGTTGATGTGTGTGTAATAATATGTGTGCGTGAGTAAGAGAGAGAGAGAGAGAGAGAGGGGGGTAGACTGGGAATAAAGAGAGATGTTTACTTGTTTGAATCCTAAATCCGGGTAATCGAACATTTAAAAACGATAAGGTTCATTGAATTTGATACTGGTCATAATAGAATAGATTCATTAATTTATCTACGCAAGCTATCATTGAATAGCATATTTATATTCACCTGATCTTGTAGACAATTTATTTTTGCTTTCAAATAACTTGCAACATTTTACTCCGTACGCAAGTTTGTTGTTTGTAAAGCGTGATTAATATATAAAATAATGAAAGTGATTTCGACAATGGATTTTAGCGTCTAACAATTCGACATGACTTCTGTTCTCCATTAGCAAGTCAAGTCATTAGGCAGGTACAATAGATGCAATAGAAATGTCTAATCGAAAATTTACAAGGCAGCCATTGAAGTGAATCAAAAGTTTGAAAATGAATAAAAGCGATGAGAAGGCGAAAGGCTAGTCTGTGTTTCTGTGTGTGGGTGTGTTGGGTGACGGGGGATTTGACGCGACAAGTATTTCATCGATTTTATTCGCTAGAATTCTATTCGGAAAGATTTATTCAACTCTTCGCAGTCAATGGACTTTCCAAATTAAAAATCACTTTAATAAACCAGAAAATAAAGATGAAAAAGTACATTGAAATAATTATTTTCTACGACTAAGATTTTCGTCCGATTGAATTCGAAGAAATACGATGACATGTGATATTATTCAGCTGCTTTGTGTTTCTTTTAATTTATTTACTAGTTTTTTTGTTGTTGTGTATTAGAGAAAAGGAAAAGTGTTAGAATTTAAAAAAAAAACTATTTCCTTGGAATGCACACTCTCTCTCTCTCTCTCTCTCTCTCTCTCTCTCTCTCTCTCTCTCTCTCCATCCCTCTATTATCACTCTAAAAAGATTTTTATCACTTTTCATATATAAAAACAAGTTTGTCTGCGTGTGTGCGCGCCTGTGAGGTCCTTCATTGTGGGTGCGAAAAGGGCTGAGCCGATTTTTATGAAATTTCACACAAACGTATTTTACGTGCGAGGCAATGTTCTTAAATAGGTTTTTATCGAAATATCTTTGATAAGTATCGATAATCGGTAATCGAAATAATGTTATGAAAGACAGAACAGGCAATTTACACCAAAGTTACGACCTTAATAAGCATAATATCACAAGTGCATTTCAGAAGTTTTATTACCAAACAAGCAGAAATGGCCTATTTATAAAATCAACAGTGGGTACATAGATAAAACAGGGTGTGTCTGAAATGAATATTTTTGTTTAAAGCATTATTACACAATGATACTTGACCTTTTTAACCTTTACTTACATTACAGCTCTTATCATTGCACAAGTAGTGAAGCAAGGCATGTAAATGCAATAGTAAGCTCTTTAATGTGATAGAGACACGTTCAAAATCATTTTTTTTAATGTGTGTGTGGAGCACAATTGAAGCGCAATACTTTTTCGTTTTAATTTTAATTCGGGCGATTAAAACATAGCATTAGGTTCTCTACAGTGCAATTTAAACTTCACTATAGTATGAGCTAAGACACTTCGGTTAGGCATGCGAAGCTTTTTCTGAGTGCAGCGCGATTGTTCCCCAACTAGAGCAAGTGATTTTATTTCAAAAGTGTCGATTTTACCGATTTCAATGACAATAAAAATATTAGAGTGTGAAATATTCGTTGATTATTCTTAATCCCGGTTAACGTCAGATACCTGGTAGTATATACATAAACACAAACATACGTATACATATCTTTTTATAAATGAAACTTTCCAAAAATAAGACTTTTTTTTACGTGTTATTCTGTTATTTTGGATCATTGGCTATAAACTCTACAAAAACAGTATGTAATTTATTTGTTTTTGCAAACGTTACACATTTCGATTTTTTTACCTTTATTCTTCCCCAAACTTTTTCATTGTATATAAAGACAACTTTCCAATGTTTTTTTTAGGAATATACGTTTGTCACGTGAAGGGGTGTTTAGTACCCTTCAACTACTATAAAAATTACTTATATTATCTACTACATAAAAACATGTATAAAAAAACTTATGAGTGTGAAAAAATGCATCATCTAATTTTAAAGTGGTAATTAATAATACATAATTGCATGTGTGGGTGTTTCTCCGTCGGAAGGACAAAAACTGTCTGTTCATCCTGGAGGGGTTATATTGAGCACGCCTTAATCACTCAGATCATTAGTCGACGCTGCTTGTTTGTCGTGCAAAGGGAAGTCCGAGTCGACTGGAAACAAAAAAAGGAGATTGGAGGAGAGCACATGTGGCACCTACAATTCTCAGATGGTCTCACATATATGAACTAACAAGGACAAAATATGCTTAACTTCTGTGAGCGTATAGAAGTATGTATACCCACGTGATTGAACCGTATGCATGCACGTGCGTATGTTTTAATAAGATAACTGGTTTCCTGACGATAAACCCTTTAAATAATCTTAATTGCCGTTTAAGTGATGTGTACTAGCAATGTTTCCAATATAATGTAAATATGGCGTATAGTAATTCATACGGATTTAACTTCAAAATTAAATTTTCTTTAAGCCTTACAATATTGATAACAGAACTGTTAAAACAGACGTTTTATTGTTGTACTACGGGAGAAAATAAAACAATTAAATTTTAAAATGAGGACGAAAAAGACTATGACAAAACAAAAGACTATGGGTTCAGTTAAATCGTCTAATTAAAAAATATTTGACTTGATAGAGAAAATAGGGTCTTGATAAAAGTGCATATTATAAGAAGTGACATAAGTACAAATAGAATAAAATGTAAAACTATTTAAAAAAATTGGAAAATGGATGAAGAAACCTAAAAAATTCTAACAAATGGTCATCGGAGAAATTAGATGATGGAATTGATAGATGATGAACGACTTAGGGAAAATATAGGTGATAGGTCAGATAAGGAATTAGACGTGTTGACCGCACATACATGAGGTAGATTTCCATGAGCTATAAGGTAACTGGGTTATTAAAGTCACTCTTAAAAACTGGTACATTAAATACTACTATTAGTGCTTCTTATCTCAGGAATCAACCTCAAAGCAAATATTCTCTATAGCCTACTCAATATAATCAGCCACACTTGGTGATTAGAAAATTCATGAGATCAATTTAGGTCCATTTACTCTGGGCTACGTCGTATTCTTTTGTAGTTTTCTTCCAAGCTGATTTTACGTACTAAATATTTTTAAATCGATTATCAGCATAATCTAACACGGTATTGTTATTTTGTTTCACAAATATTTGAAACATCTAAAATTTCACACAAAAAATTGTTACCATTTACCTGCTTAACGACAATGGAAGTTTCTCTGACATGATTTTTTTAAAGAAATTCCTGATAAGCAACAATGACAGCGCCTCCTAATATTCTTGAAAGACAAGATATCCCCTGTAGGAGCAACTGAGGGTGTAATTATGAGGCAAGTGTTGCCCAATCCACAACCCTGCCTCTCATGAATCATCTTTGAGTTCAGAGGCAAGGAAAACTCTCGGGCGACCGAAAACTACGCCGGGATAAGCGGAGAACACATACAGCACCTTGAATTCCCAAGAGGTCACCAATTTAGTACTGGCTAGGTTAAATGTTGCTTAACTTCGATGATCCAGTGGGAATCGGTGTGTCAACGTTGCTATGCCGTACAATGTAAAACGCGAATAACAAGTGCTAATATGCCTAAGGTTTTAATTCTAAAGGCGATTTTTTTGTGGTTCCGAAGAATAATATTCGAAATTATATTCCCAGGTGAGTTTTTCTATAAATCAGGAAAGAGCACACGATTGCCATTATCTCCATACGAAAAGAACTGCAGCTCTACATCTCACTGGTTTAATAGTTTCAATTGAGGGTTTTCTATTCGTATTGCTTAGATTCTTCAGACTTCTGTCCTCAGCTTGGTGTTGTTTTCTTAATGTTTTACTCGATTAAACTTCAAAAGGACATAGGCGTATTTTGTCGCACTCGGGAATTATTTTGTCGAACACACAAAATCTGCACAGGCTTTCGAGCCATCATTTTTAGTCGCAGTCGGTCGGTCGGTCGGTCGGTCTGTTGGTCTGTCTATAAAGCTTTTGTGCTTAGCCTTTTTTGTTAAGATCAAAGGTCTGTTGTTAATAGATGCTGTTCTTAGCTTTTTAAGCTTTTTCCTGGCCTTTTCGCTAAAATCAAGGTGTAGTGTCTGTTCCGGCAGATACTGCAAGCAAAGACCATATGTGGGGGCAACCTAACATATAAGGCCTTGGTCAATGTGGGGGCACCCCTTCATACCAATGGTTACTATCCAGCTCCCCTAGTCCCCGGGGAGTTGGTCCCCATTTCCCCTTCACTCCTCACATTAAAAATCGCCCCTGCGCCTAATTTGCTCGGTGGGGGAGCAAATAAATCCTTTTTTCTTGGCCTTTTTGTCCAAGATCAAAGTGTAGTATCTGTCCGGCAGATTAAAGTTGTTTTTGAAGGAATCCTTTAATTTTTTAAGCAGTCAAGTCATTCTTAAGTTCATTCAATTCATCTTTAATTTCATTAAAGTTATTCTAAGTCATTTACTTTTTTATTTTATTTCATCCCATTTTTCGTCATTTTATTTCATCTTTAAGAATTTTATGTCAATTCTACATTCACGCATTCATTCATTTCACGAGAGCAGGTGACTAATGGCTATCGGCCTTGTTTAAAATCCTCCTGTGGTAGCATACGATCAACTTCTGGCGTAGTAGATAAAGTTCTTGGCAAAATTCTTCTTGAGGTGTAATATGCAATTTGCAATGCAAGCGACAATTAAGATAAATTTGCGAATTAAGGCCTTGTACAATTTCTGACTGACGTGCACCGGTGACACTTCAAGAAATTCCGTAACTGGACACAAATTAGACTTTTATGTCAAGCAATAAAAATACTTCAGATCGGTAAAAACTTATTTTTTTTCTAAATACCCGTAAATAGATTCTCCTGTGCTGTAGTATGTTAAAGTAAGCACATCACTTGTAAATCGCGTAGGACGGTAAGCATTTTGTTTGTCAATGAATATGTTGTTGTTGCTCAAGTGATATACAACTTTATTATATATTATTGATTCAAGCAACTTATAAAAGTCAAATTTGTCCTTACCGAGAAGAGAAATACGATTCTTCAGTATTTTGTAATAATGGATCTTCCAATAAAGAAAATTGCAACGGTGTTGGAAAGCGTTTTTTTTTTTTAATTTTAAGGGGCGTTCGAACAGCTGAAAAAGATTGGGTGGTAGTGTTACACGAAAAGGACAAATCTCCCCTCATTGTGTATTACATACCGTGGGCTCTTCTGTATATATAAAGAGACAGGGTACATGTTAATACAGGAGAGCCGACGGCATGTAATACACAATGAGAGGAGATTTTATATATAGATAGACCGAGATTTAGTGCATTTGGCATTTACGTTTTGACATTTGTACATTTTTATAAACACAAAGTTCATATTAATACAATTTCACTTTACCTTTGTTTTGGTAGAATGATTTAAAAAACACCTGATTATACGTTTATTTCTTCGACCGGTCGGACATGATTTTGTATTTCAGGGGTTCAAATTTGTTTACACGGTTACCTCTAAAACCTCTCGCTTTTCAGAGAGTGCCCTGACTCTAACCGATAATCGGTCTGGACCCTTCTGCTTCTCTGATCTGACTAATCTCTGATTCTGGCTATATTAACTAAATCTAACTAAATTAATAACTCATGACGTCACTGCATGACCTAGCACGTGCATATGAACACATGGCACGAATCCTTCTCTATCCTAATTTTACGTAACTAACTTTACAATAACATTGTCCATTCTCTTGGTTTTACAAAAGAATTTAACCTACTCGTTAATTCTGTAACCCATATTTTTATTATGCATTTTTTCCTAAGAATGTGAATAGTTTCCAGCCAAATTTGTATTTATTAAATATTTTAACAGAATCAACAATTTAACGGGACATTTCATTTGAACCTATTGTTCTTTAAAACTTACCTACAGGGCTCAATCCTTGTTATATCTGATATCATTTTCATTTAATTAATTCTCTTTTATATTTAACTTACATGAAAAGGGGGCAGCCCTTTTCATGCAACACTAGTTTCTGTAGCAGTGTTATTTCGTATGCTCCAATTGCCCACGTAGCTCTTTTCTATTATTAAATACAATTTCTTTAAGTAAATCTTCACGCAGAAACTAACAGTTTTCTTTATTCAAAACACAAGCACAATCAAGAAACGCAATGTTTAATTTTTAGAATTAAATTACATTTTAAACCTAAAGATTGTAGAAATAAAAGGATGATAAACTTAGGGTACAATGATGTCTTGGAGTATAGGAGTGGGAAAATCTTAATGCATTTAATTATGGACAACGACTGAAATATACGATAACAATATCTAAAATATTAATCGAAATATATATTTTGTAAGCAGCAGAAATATATAAAAGGTTAATAAAGAGAGGAAAAACACAATGCGAAATCGCTGCACCTTCTATAATAGAAAAGAGAACGAATTAATAGGAAACAATGATATTATCTACGCTTGCTTTCTGTTTGTAAATTCTTTGTTTGATGAATGTGTACTCGGATATGAATAAAAATAGAATGGGTCAAACAATAGAACAGAAGCGCACAAATGCAGTCAAGGAACCAAAACGTTAATCAAACGAAAAACATTTTATGTGCGACATCGATATTCCGTGGATTGCGTGGTCCGATGATTCGTTTTTCAAAACTTAACATTGCAATATAATTTACGTGTTTAAATCAGTTTCTATGAATTTATCTTTTGAATAAGCTCTCTGAACTAATAAAAAAGTATCTGTCCGTCGATTTTCTTGAAGGTTTCAACTTTGAAATATAATGTTCTATGGTTTGTCACATATAATTTTTTAATTTCAGTTTACTTTGTCTTTAAAATTTTTATTCTGAAATATTCTTATATTATGCCATGTAAAATCTCTAGTATAACTTTCGCTTATCAGTAAGGTTTTTATCATATATATATATATATATATATATAGAGAGAGAGAGAGAGAGAGATAGATATAGATATATATATATATGTGTGTGTGTGTGTGTGCGTGTGCAGTAAAAGAAAATTTACATAACAAGTTAAGCATGCATGATCACTCAAGCGCACAGTGAACGAGGCATAAAAAATGAATTAGTTCAGCATTGGTTTCCCCCCATATAAACCCCAAAAGCCCAAGGAGACGTCAAATCATTGTGCAAATGAACAATCGGTGCAGTTTTAAGCCTTACCATATGTAAATTTGAGTTTTGAACTATACAAAAACTCCATCATTTAACCTTCTTATTTAACATACAAAGTCCTCGAGGCCTAAATATATTTAAATTTGCGTTCAGCACCATGCAGAACTGATAAATAGATATACGCAAAAGAATTTGGACAAATATGCTTAAATAATCACAAAAAACTGAATGTTTATATTAGCCTTGAAAGAGGACCTGGGGCACTCCAAAGAGTTATCACGAAGTATAGAAAACCGAATTATATAGAAATCAGTTAGTCACAACTTTTCAGAACGTTTTATAAAAATCCAAGGCATCATTTTTAGTAAGCACAAACGTGTTAGTTTTAGCCATTTTAACACGAAAGGCAAAAAAAAACAAAAAAAAAAACCGCGGCGGCAATCAGAGTTGTCCCGGAAAATCCGTTCTGTTACGTGTTTACTCATATCATGTTTAGTGTTTGTGCAAAATTTAAAAAAAATTCTAAGGCCTAGTTAGTGATAAAAGTACGGACAGAGAAAAAAACAAACGGACGAACGGACAAGGGTGGATTTACATGTCCATCCTCATTTTTACGGGGGGATCAAAAAGACAAAAACAATGTTACATGCACAATTTAAAACATAATCAAGTCAATAAGGGTAAAAGAAAAAAAAATAAGGGAAAAACCATAACATTACAAAGTTAAATGCGTCAGATTAGAGGAGAAGAAAAAGTCGGCATGATACAAATGTAATGGTAAAAATACAACCCCGACTTGAAATAATTCCGATTAAAAATGGAAACATGTTCGGAGATTATATTTGGAAAAAAACATTTTCGAGAGGTAATATTATAATGATAAAAAAAGGAGGAACCAAAAATTTAGGCTAGGAATTATACATATTACTATATATAAAAATAAAATATTAAAGAATATTTTAACATCTGTTTAAATATAAAGTATTCAGTACATTTTGATACAATAACACACACACACACACACACACACATATATATATATATATATATATATATATATACATATATATATATATATATATATATATATATATATATATATATATATATACCATCTCTCATTTTTATTTTAAAATATGTGCGTTTGTTGTCCTCGAATTCTGAAGTGTGAAATACTCTTTTACTTGGTAATTCACTTTTAAATTTCAAATATTTTGTAAACTTAAATTCTAAAATATTACTCTTTCTGCTCTGTAACATTTTTGGTGTGAACAAATTTTACGTCGATCTGTCACGTTTAATGTTGACATACTATTGTTAGTACCAATCACGTGCCAAGTTTTAAATGATATTATTGTTGGTCTGCAAGGTGTAAATTGAACACATAACGTAACGTCGTCTGGCACGGTGAACCTTGAAATGATGTATTCGTTCGTATTTCATGTTTATATTTTAACATCATTTTTGTTGCCTCCGATTTATAACTTTTCAGTTAAGGCAGACTTAGCAGATGGCCATTTTATATTAAAAAAATATAATTCATCAAATAGACCACACTTAATTTAGAGCATAACAACACGCATGAATTTAGAAGGATTTGTTCAACAATGACAATAAAATAGAACATATACTACATTTGATCAGTCGGTAAATTTATCAATATATTTTTATCGTTTGCCATTTTCAAGCAAGGACTGCTTTTATGTCTATCCGTCTCGTTGAATCATTATGATTATTTTTCGTTTGTAGGATTTAAGTTTTGAATGCCATACACATGTTGGAATCGTATTTGCATTGTCTCTTAAGTTTTAGTGTTCAATATTTTGGCTTCGGTCATAATAAAAATTGAAAAATATTTTCAATTTACTCATGAAATTATAAGTTTACATACAATGTTACTCTGTGTGATACACAAAATTAAATAAAATATTAATCGGTTTGGAAATTTAAAAAAAATGCGATAAATTTTCCTCAAAGCCGAATTCAGCTGCTTACTTATACAATCTTCAGATGCTTGCCGATTTCCCTACTCTAAAAAATTGTTTCCGCTTTTCGAATCCCCTTCCTACTTCTTGTGTTCCGACTGCAACAACATGCAAAAGTTTTAGAGTTATATAAATACATATACTTTTCATGAAAATTATTTGAAACATAGCGTGAAATCACGTGATTTACAAAAACGAAAGATGATTATTGTTATGATTAAGAACACCTGTCGATTTCTTGTTTAAAAAAGAGCCAAAAAATAGGAAGAAAAAAGTGAGCAGCAAGTCCCAGAACAACGTAAAACAACACAACTGAAGTAAGAATAGCCACAACTACTATCAGCAATTACCCAAAGTCTTTATCCTTACAAAACTCTAAACGCAGATTCTATGAACGAAGCTTATTTCCTAGAAATGCCTATCTCTGAAATTCTGCCCTACGTCCCTGGCCGATTTCAATATGCTAGCTTTCAAGTTCAATTTAAAAAGTTTCTTGTTTAGCCGTTCTTTTATAATGTCCAAATTCTAGCCAATATTCATCAGTAACGATTACTACGCTACCTCCTAACATTTGTTAACCTTTATGCTCAAGTGCTTTTCGGACCTTGCTAGGTGGCTGTGTCCCTGTTAAATAAGGAATTCTATGATGTTCAAAAGAGCAAATTGATTAGGAGCAATTGACAAACAACGGAAACAGGGAACAGATCATACTATTATGAAGAACGTATTCCATTATATTATTTATTAAAACCGACACGGATTTATCATCAAGGTTTGAGACAAATGTTTCAATGAACAAGATGGATGAGACAAATTAAATTAAGATATGTTTCTTCATTTTATCCCACATCACTTCTGCTTAACTTGTACTAAGATTAATATCATATAACTCTCGCCTTTGTAATAATAGTCTGTTGTACTATTCTTGGTAAACCAATTGCAAAGGATATCTAGACAATTGAACTTAAGGGAACAACGAGGATAAAAAAGAGCTCTCGGTTGATTACAATTTAAAGCACGGCAATGTTGGCTGCTAGTTGGCTGACCCATACCCAGCACTACAATCTTCGAATGAAAAGTTTTTTTATAATGCAATAATACTTGCGTGATATGAATTTACACTAGCATAATCTGTCATATTAAACTCAGAATAATTTTTGTTGCTCTGTCACACTTATAACTTACATTGAAGTTTCATCGATACGCGTGCGTATTAAACGGGCGCATCGTTCGCGTAAACGTATTGTAAAAAGGATATTTTCCATTGAAATTAAAAAGAGTGAACAAATAGCGAGAGATTTCTGAATATATACTGCTACAATTCATAAACGAATGACAAGGTAAGATGCAATTTAAAAGAAAGATATAAAATAACTCTACGTGCGGCATGTAGATAGGGATGGAATATTTAGTGGCTTTGTTTCCGTATTCTTTTCATCAGTATGTGTAAAGTGACCAGACGGCAATGAGAGAAAGCATTTCAGATTTATCTCCTACTTCTTTGCGTTCAGAGTTTGGGCAGTTATGAGAAGATAAAGAAAACTGGCTATTGTGACGGCGCTAAAACGAAATGTGTTTTTGCTTTGCAATGTAATTCTAATGCGTGAATGGTGTTACCACTTATTGTCTTAGTGTAGTTATCCACATATGTATTAACCGACACAAAAGTATTCATTAACGCAGACAGAAAAACGGACATGAACTCGTACTAAAATCCATACAAGCACATACAAGCACTTAAGATATCTTATTCATTTTATTTACCCCAAAGGTATCTGCTATGATAGAAGCAAGATTTATAAAAGGCAACAAGCATGCTGAGTTAGACGGCAATATATTTGTTGAACTTATATTGAAAAGTAGGCAGGATAGTCGGCAAAACCTGGAGCAATTAGGGAAGCAAAATAGCAATCCCTCTAAGGAAAGAAAGATGAAAATAGTGCAACGTCCACTATTAAGTCCTTTACGGAGAAAGTTTAAGATTCAGATGAAAGTGTTTGGTTCTTATCAATATTCAGCAAAAGAAATATTCTGTAAGACCTTGAAAAACTCTACTAGAATAAAGCACTCTTACAATACGCTATGAGTCGTAGCCTGTTATTGCGAAACCTGTTAATTTAGAAAATTTTCCGGCATCCTGTACCAGGGAAAAGTGACTAGTAGTCTGTGCAACATCCCAGATATTACCAATAATCTATCTAAAGACACATTGCTTCTTTTATATATAAACATCAGCTTCTATATAAGTGTTCTGTTTTCTGTTTCCTAAAATATCAAGTCCATGAGTTCAAATATTCTCGTGAAAAGGTGTTATCGGATAGGATGATCGGGAGTTCGAATTGTTTCTTGCAAATAAAAAAGACAATGATCTAATGCAAGATAACATAACCATACATTACTTTCTGTGAGGTGTACAAACCACACATGCAAAAAGACAGGCGTACGTCTATTGAATAAAAAAAAACTCACACTAACAAGAGACACATATTTACTGGTGTGTAGTGGAACATGCGTAAACAGGTTAATAAAAATATGCAAACAGACAAATAGATACAAACGAACATAAACTAAAAAACATATAAGTACACAAAATATATATATATATATATATATATATATATATATATATATACGTAGCCACACGCATCCATGTAATAATGTATGCCAGTAGACACACAGACCATTATTAATTAAAAATAACTATTAATAATTATAAATGTCTATACTCCTATTAATTAGTTTGTTACTTTTTGTGTATTGGTATTCATATCGAAAATGATTTTTTTCTATTTATTTAAAAAGAAAATACAACTTTGTTATATAAGGGTCGTTTAAAAAATATCTAGTTAATTCTTTTAAACGTTCATTGTTATTAATTCCATATTAGTTTTTTTTTTTAATTTTATGATAGGACTAGCGGGGGGGCTACCCGGCGTTGCCCGGGTCTTTGTAACTGTGTGTATGGGGGTATAAGTAATAACCTTGAAACGATGTTAAAAAAATCGGAAAAACCAAAAAAAAAGAAAAACAGCGAAAAAAAAACCGCTGTGTGTATAGGGGGTGGAGTAAACTAAAGAATAATCGAAGTAAAAAAAAAAAAACGTTTCAGTTTGTCGGCAAAAATTTGGCTGCAAAGAGATCAAATTTGAAAGAATTGAACTTTGCAGACTTTACCAAACTCTTCTGTTAAAATAGGTCTAAACACTTGAAATTTTTAATGTAGGTTACATGAACATTAATTAAACTTTTTAATACATATGTATATATATATATATAATTATATATAGATATATATATGTGTATATATTTAATTGCATATATATGTGTGTATATCTACATATCTATAAAAGTGAACGTGTCTGTCTGTCTGTGTGTCTGTGTGTCTGTCTGTCTGTGTACATTTCCCTACGCAATAACTCTGTCAATTTTTAGTCTATAGACTCGAAATTTGACATACCGGGTACTGAGATTTGGGAAAATCGATGTGACGGGTTTCAGCCAGAAATTTGGCTGTTAAGGGGTCAAATTTCAACGATTTGACCTTTAAGAACTCTACCAAACTCTTCCGACAATTTTTAGTCTACACCCTTGAAATTTTAGATATAGGTTCCGTGGACATGGATCTAACGTAATAACTTGATTTGAGGCCAAAACAATAAATTTTCAGGGGTCATAATAGGGGTTAAAGTTTAAAAAATTACCCCCTTTTTTTGTTGCTCAGCATACACCTCTAAACACTCGGGCAACGCCGGGCACCCATGCTAGTATATATATATATATGTATATATATATATATATATATATATATATATATATATATATATGTGCACATAAAGTTTTGAACAGTACATAGAGCCCGATTAAAACCGGGCTAAACTGCTAGTATGAAATAAATAACATTTTACTTAACATGTATAAAATATATAAAAACAGAAAATACAGACACTATCTATAAGGAATGGTGTAAACCTACGTGAATAAGATGATTAATTAAAAAATAAAATATTAGTATTGAAGAAAATATAAGTAGAGGACAACAATTGAGATCATTAAAAATTGCGATTACTAAAATAAGAGACTAATGATTAAAAGATATGAACGACAAAACAAGAGGAGGTAATAAAACGAGGAATATGGACAGAGGAAAAAGCAGACGAGATATACGGTGACGCATGTAAAAGAGAAAATATATAAGGAGTAAAGAAAATAATTGGTAAGTGGACAAAAAACAGATGCAAATCTAAGCTGCCTGAATATTCAAATGCAGGCTCATTAAAATGACATTACTCTGAAAACATGAAATATTCAGGTGTGACGTTTCTTTCGCGAGCGTCGCCTTATTACCCGACAGTCAGGTGTCGTTGCCAACGCGTAGACATGCGGCGCAAGTTGGAAATATTTTAGAATCTCGGCATGGCAACACGAATTAAATAAATTATTTAGCTTTGGATGTGCAGACATGTACGAAAAATTGAGGAAATTAAAAATTAGTCATATATTAAGCTTTAACAGGAAAGGATTATATCGACTCAGGAGAACCGCCAGACAAAGCGCGAAAAGAAATAAAATGAATTTGTTTTCTATAGAAGCACTCTTGAAAGAGAGGAATAAGAAAAACAACATATGCATCAAGTTATTGCAATAAGACGTGAAAATCCAATTTTTTTAAAATAAAAAACCGACTCGAAATTGGAGACTATCTTATTATATGAATATATCTATTGACCGCCGGTTTACATTTGCACATTTGTAATAATGTGTGTATCTACCCGAGGGCAGAATAAGGCCTTAGTTTATCCATTGAGGACAGGGAATTCGACATATACTTTGGGTTACCTGAATTCGACATGTCGGAGAAAGGTCAAATAGACTTTGCACATCCAAAAAACTTAACCTATTTGGATATACAATCAAAGAAAATGGTTGATATATAAATGTTTCTTTTTCTTGGTTAAATCGCGATATTTTCTGGTTGTCAGAAAATACTGCTGGAATATTCTTTTTTTCTGAGACTATCATTTGAAATCTGAATGACTTAAACAGCGGCATACGTCATCCCACGTAGTTTGTCACTGTATATCCTGCCTCACTCATGGTGACCTTGCGTCTCGATATGCTCGATATGGTATCCTGTAATGAAGAACTTTGGCGGTCTTTCGTTTCTTCTAATCATTATCGTAATTTCTATTATTCATTTTTATTTTTTTTCGTTTTGTTCGTTACTTGGTTACTTTTATAAAAACAAAAAAGAAAGGATATATAAATGATAGTTAAACTTCGAATTCCTGCTCTCTTTTTATTTGCGTCCATCGTTGATATGCATGTTTCTTTTAATTAACCTGCCTCAAACACTTCCAAGCAATACTGAGGGAATAACTCATGCACAGAATGGTATCACATGGAGATGTTTCCCCATAACTGTTAACTTGATGAGATAGAATTGGGTGGCGCATTTTCGCAAGTGTAATCCTCTACGTATGTTATGCAAATTTATATTTAGGAAATGTAATATCATGAGAATGTGATCCGACAGCAATATCTATATTCGAGTCTTGTGTAGAGAGATTCTCAAAATAACTCAATGTATTCATAATATACGAGATGCTCTTAATAAGCTTCTTGACGTTTTCTGCAGGCAGTTTAAATTGTCGTAGACTATTTAACATTCAGTATGTTATTGTTACATATCTCATGAGGTGACTGGCAAATTTTATGATTTCATGTGTAAATAAATAACTACAGCAAGCATTGGGGTACACATTCCTAAGGCTTGATTGTTACAACTGTGAAATTTTAAAAGATAAATCTTGACGTGATGATATTTTAGCAAAACGATATGCAATACAATTCTGTATTAAACTTGGAAAAATGAAACAGAAACCTATGGGATGCTTCAAACTACTTTTAGACCGCCTTGCCTTAATTAGTTATCAGTTTTTGAGTAATATAAGAGACCCATTGAACAAGGAGTTTATAAGGGATGATGATCGGTGCGGGATGAGTGAGGAAGTCAGCACGTTAGAGATTATTGGCCAAATAAATAATGTTATCGATAAGGATCGTCATGTGTCTATAGAGAGAATAAGTGTACAGTTTTATATCAGTGTGGAAAGTGAACACAAAATTATTAGCGAGAAATTGGAGATGCAGAAAATGTGTGCGAATGCACCAGCACACAAATCTTTTCTTGTCAGAGACTAGTTGACCAAGATGAGCATCAAGAAAGTTCTTCACACTCACTGCTTCCAGACCTTGCTCCCTGTAATTATTTATCATCTATTAAACTCAAGAAAATCCTTAGAGACTATCAATATCGAAGAATTGAAGAGATGAAAGAGGCTGTGATGATGGTTTCCATCGGAAACCTATCAAATTTGATAGAACAGTAAAACATTGCATTGCAGCCGGAGGACATAACGTCGGAGTTGACTAGAGTTTCAGGTGTGCATTTAAGAATAATATCCTGCGCAAAAGTATAGAAAGGCACTTCATACCTATTTTTAGGGCATATATGCATGTCGGAATTGTTGTGTCAATTAGGATGTAATATCTAAGAAAATATACGTAGTGAAAATTGAACATATCAGGTCAATAAGATTCCATAATATTCATTTAAATATGTATTCAAGAAATAATGTATGGTTGGGAATTATAATAGAAACTCACAATCAAGTTAAATATAACGTTTACATGAGAAAATACATAGCTAGAACCATGTAGAAAATCACTAGGAAAAACGCCTTCCAAACACACACACATACACATACATAGACACAGACACACAGACACACACACACATACATATATATATATATATATATATGTATATATCATATTCAAATATATCGCGTTTGCAGGTGCCAGTACACGTATATGTTGAAACCCCTTCTTGCGTTTGCCAATTCAAGTTCACTGTAAATAAGTATTTTGGAAAGCCGTGTTATCAATTTTGTAGACACGATCTTTCATCGCAAACCTTATTTACGGATAAGGGTGTATAAAGCGGGGATACCTGTTATGCTAACACGTTTTTATTTGCGACCTTGTTTACTAGGTTACACTAAGATGTCTGCACAGGCATTTCATGTATATCTGATGACCATCTGTCGCCGAGAAATTGTCTACTGTATAGCAAGGTGCCACTGACACATGCTTGATACATTTGATTTTTGTTTTTGATAGTCAGATTTTTTCCAAAACACTTTGGTTAGTTGTGCTATACTTGTTGTGGCGTTTACAATCATCTTATTGATTTCTTTGTCTAGTTAAGGAATGCCTGTTATTGTAAAGCCAAACAATTGGAATTGATTTAGACCTATCCATTTCGTTTCGATGTTCGATATAACAGGTAGTGTTGGTTTTGCTTATCTCAAAACTGGTTTCTTCTGTTGGCTTACGAACAGACAAAACGGGTTACTCGTATGTGAAAATCTATTTATTAAACTCTTCGAAGTGGCTACAAATAGTAGTATATCTGGAAAATGTTGTTTCTCCCAATGTTGTTTCTTGCCTTTGTCTTTGAGAGTAAATGAGTAATGCAAAATAGACTACTGCTGATTCTTGTGTGCTATAAACTCTACCGTATAACGGTTCGAAATCATGTATTAATAGAAAGGACGCATAAGTCGAAGAGTACGCTACTTTTTAATTCACACTTATTTAAGACATCACCATCAAACTATATTGCGCTCAGTGTGCCGTCATGAAAAGATATAATTGGACTCAGTAGTTTGGTGGGCAGCTAATAAGAGGCATCATCTTCCATAGACAGTCTCTTTTTACAAATTCGAAATCCTTGGTCAGATCGATAAAAGCCAGATACAATGACTTGTTCCGCTGTCTGCATTATTCTTGAAGCAGGCACAGAGAGTTCATATCAACACGCACCCTTATGACTATTAAGCCACACTGTGATTTAGCGTAGATTCTCTTTGCCAAAATATTAAGTTTCTGCAGTATTATGCGTGAAATCGATCTATCAGAAATGATCAGTAGAAAGATGTTCTTACAATTATTGCAATCATTATGGTCGCTCTGATTTCGCATAAAGTGATAATTACTTCAGGTCTTAAGGTACTTCTTCTTTCTCCGAACATTGGAGCAGAATGGTATGAAGATTACTAAATGGCACGTCCTGCCGCTTTTGATTAGATCAACTAGTATACAATCTTTTATATAGATCTTCCCGAAAAAATCGTGTCTATCACTTTGGACACATCCTCTAAATACGGTGAATAATCTATTTTGTGTCTATAAGGTCGAGCAAAGACCCTATCTCCCTCGCTTAAGATGCAACACGAGAAAAACTGCAACGTCCACACAGTTTCAAGTGTAGTCGCTCCTACGAAGATAGGATTGATATGATACTGGATGCAGCAACGTTCCGCTGCTCAAAAAGATAATTCAAGTTGGTTGATTTTCCTTATTTTTACTTCCAAGTAATAATAAAAAAAATATCGATGCATACTCAGAGTGTACTTTTTGTATAAAAATTAATTATTCACAAGAAGAGGAAAAATAATTATATAGACAGGAAAAAAATATCAATTTCTTTTTATTTTTCTGGTAATCTTCGACATTATTCAATCAGAGCTATTTCCTTTAAAACTTCCGGTTCCTTTATTATCGATCGGTCAATGGGTAGGTGCTTTCACGGGGGCTGGGTGGAGCGGTGGCCGACTTCCCAAAACTTCAAACTTATCAAACACTTAAGCTGAACTCACTTTTTTCTAGGTTCCAGTGCCTTATGTATGTAAGAGTTGGTGCTGTCTGACCAGATCTTGGGTCTCATCTAGTCGATAATTATGATCCACTCTGTTTGGATAATGAGCCACCTTCCCAATACATCTCAATCAGGTAAAGTTTCGTGGCCCAAAGCTTCTCAGAGACCGGTTGGTTTCCGTGCCTGATATCAAGGTCAGCCCAATATAAAGAAATAAAATAAATAAACAATGGAAATGTTTGAGTATAACCCGTCCACATGCCCCTCGTACGTCCTTGTCCCATCGCTGATTGGTCTCACATCTCATTAGGATCCCGATAATCAATGTCCAACGATACTTCACATTAGTTGATTCGTACAGACTATCTTTTCAACTACCAGTCCACCTGCAATAACTTTTTTTTTAAATCAGGCAACATTTTTTAATCCTACTAAAGTTATATATTAATGCAAGAAAGAGTTTTATACGTCCGTGGGTATAGTTCATTACAAAAGCAAAACAACAGGTTATATGTACGTTTATATAAACAGAAAAGGTTATATATCCTTTTATATAGTTCTTGCGGATTTTTTAAATTTTGATTTCAAACGATGTCCTTTCAAATAAGTTTTTGTTACGTTACCTTTATATTATTTTATATATCATTTTGAAGAACGTCTTTGCTCTATATAATCGTTTTTATTACATTCGTTTTATTCATGTCGTATTTCAGGACGTTGAATACAAGATAGGAAAAGGCAAATTCGCACTTTCCTCATTTCAAATTACGCTACGCCGTAAAATAGCTGAAACAACTCGCGATATCAACGAAACGTTTGGCCCAGGAACAACTACTGCACGCACAGCACAATTGTTCTTAAAAAATCCGTGGAAGCGATAAGAGTCTTGAAAAACATGTTAATAGTGGTCGGCCATCTAATGTTGACAACGATCCATTAAGAGCCTTAGTTGAAGCCAATACACGCTAAATTGTACGGAGCCTTGCTTCTGAATTAGACGTAACGTATACAACCATGTTCAATTACGCGAGTGTCTGGAAAAACAAAAGCAAATATTGATATATAGGTGCTTCACTAATACAACGAAAAAACGCCGCTATAAAGTATCATCTTCCTTTCTTTAATGTAATAAAAACGATATGTGGCTCGACCGGGTTGTGACTTGCGATTAACAATTAGTTCTTTATGACAACCGGTGGCGCTCAGCTCAGTGGTTAGACGTCGACAAAGCTCGACGATATTTTCCAAAGCCAGAGTTGCACCAAAGAGGCAATGCTGAATGATTGGTGGTCTGCGACCTATCTCGCTAATTACAGTTTTTCTTTTTGAATACGTATTGTCAAAAAGTGGATTCGATGCATCAGAAAGTTGAACAACATCGCCCAAAATTAATCAAAAGAAAAGAGCCAATATCCATCAACTGCATGTTTTGCCCGACCGCACCTTGCTAAACCGAACTTGCACAATTTGGACGAATTGAGCCACGAGACTTTGCTATATCCGCTATACTCTTCAATCCTCTCGCATGCTGAGTTCCGCTTTTTCTTGCATCTTGACAACTTTCTGCGTGAGAAAAGTTTCAAAAGCCTAAACGATATAAACCACTTCAGCAACTTCTAGGCATCAGAATGGAAGTTTTTTTTAAGTTACTCACATAAATACATTTGCGTTGTGTTGGCAAAAGTTGGTTAATTCTGATGCTGCTTATTTCGATCAATAAATTCTTGATTGACCCGATTTACGTTCATTTGCATTAAAAATATTAATACCACAAGAACGTTGCTGTCAACCTGATGTAATTAACAATCTTCGCATTATATGTATCTGTTTTAAGTTTATGCCATATTTCTATTGGAAGCCGGTTTCTGTCCATATTAGGAAGTGAATACAGATGCAAATTCCGTTACGGTTTTCTTTCTTTTTTATCTTAATGACATCAATTTTTGTTTTACCTGGCTGTTTAGTTCGGTAATATTTCTTCGGCTTGATTTTACTTTTGCAAAACACGACGGAAGGATACTTGTCGCAAAAAGCATTGTGGTAAGTTTTGATTCTTGTTAGACCTGTGATAAACCATTTACAACAAATTACGGGGTCTATTATGTGCCAATGGGTTGAACTCGAGTATCTCCATTACAAATGATAATATTTCTTAGTAGAAAATTACGTTTACAACACAGAGTTCATTAAAGATGCAGAATCCTCGGGATCTCTTACCGTTTTCATGTTATTCTGAATCTACCAAGACACTTGGTTCAGTTTCATTGTCCTTACCAATCCGCACATAAAAAATAACAAAAACCATCCTCATGTTTATTGAAGCAAAGCATAAATGAGAACACTTTCTGTAAAATATATCTTTTATTTCGTCAGAAGCTTCAAGTGTTTGCGTATATAGGCAAAGAATGATGATTTGACCACTTGAAGTGCTTAAATTTATTGACATAAGGCAACATTATCGTGTGTTATTCAGCTCTAGTCTGTTTAAATGTGTTTTGGTTCTTATTCCTCAATTTCCTTTCCAAGAGAATGTGTAGAAATGTTCCTTGATAATCTCTGAGTGATAAAGACGCGTCTCCTGCAATTCAGTAAAGTTTACCTAAAGCTGCTAAATCTCACTATTTATAGTTGAAGTTTTGCATATGTTCATGTTTTGTATTTCATAAGCTAGACGGCATTTCAGCACAGTAATGTAAGTGTAAGTGTTTGTTAGATGTCTTTGGTACACATATTAATTTCAAGTTGGTAGTGTGAACCTAAATTTTTTGCGTTGTATAGAGTAGGTGGCCAGTGGCGAAAGAGCACTATACAACAAATACTGAAAGAGTAGGACAGTGAACGCGTGATGTCATTACCAGATAAACATGGAGGTAAAGGCACGAAAGTGCCTAAAGTTCCCGGTGTTTAACAACGTGGCCATAAAAATATTTTTCGTTGCATTATATTATGGCTGTTTTCATTATATGTTGTTATTCTCCTAAAGAAAAAAAGCAATTCTCAATGTAGGTTATTATTACAATTATCATAATTGCATATTGGGATAATTTTAATCTAACAAAATATGACGGTAAGTGAACTGGTTTTCGAACTTTTATTTCCATCGAAGGAAGTCGAATATAACGTCTAGGACCACTCGGCCATATGTCACTAGGGCATATGACCGAGTGGTCCTAGACGTTGTATCCAGTTTTACAGTTACCGAAAGATGCTGAGTTCAATCATGAACGAAGGCAGTGAAAAGTAACATTCAAAGCAGAGAATCAGCAACTATCTCTCAGAGCCTAGCTGGAGTCCGAACACGGTACCCCCGTAATAATAATAAAGGGTGTGGTTCGAGACTCCTAACAAACGGTTCCCAGCTCGATACAAAACATCTGATGAAGGCCGGAGGGCAAAACTGCCGAAACGTTGTGACTATAACAACGAAGATGAGGAAGTCCGCCCGACAATCTCAATCAATGAAAACACCTCATCTCAAAAATACAGACAATTACAATGGTTTACATTGTCTCACAAAGTTTCATTGTCCTTTTTTACGAAACATAAAACACTAAATCTGATAACTTCAACAAGAAACGGATTCAACAAATATATTCAGAACATTTTTTTTTTAGTTTACGTTTAAGCAACAGAGCATTCAGATCTTGCTTTTTACAATAGAAATAATTCGATTGACAGCTTACCAATACAAGCATTGAAACAAATTAGCAGCATCCCTCATGATGCATTTGCACTGTGTAAATTTTGGCATTGTTTTTTTTTTTCTTTTCGGTTGTGACTGTATTTCTATAATTTGTGCTTTTCACATTGTCTTTCTCTGTGTTAATATTACATTTTTCTACGTTTTCCAACTCATTACACACTATAGCATATCGCAGTTTTATTAATGCATGTGTAAATCCTTCTTTTGGCGTGTACGGATGGTTTGTATTTGCTTTTATTTCTCGAAATACACCTCGATCGAGGTCTATTAAACCTTGACGGTAACAGCGTCGCAATTATTAAATTGACATCGTGCAAATGACCTTAGATAGTCACACGTCTGCTTCTTTAAAGCTTAACTTCTTACTATTGCACATACTGTGTTAGAATGGAAGACGCTTTTATATTCGTACGTGTTATTTGTGAATGAACCATCGTGACAGAATTCTTCTTTTTTTAGGACAGAGATTTATAGCTTGACTAAAAATAGAATATAGTCCATACCCATCCTGAACAACTATCTCTCTACTGATCCTAAATCGTTTTCCCTCCGTCAATAGCAATCCTATTTAGTTCCGGCTGAATACTTCTTTTTTACTGGATCCACACATGTCGCAAACAGGGAATGTCTTTACATATTATTATTTAACAAATCATTCGAGAAATTGTCAGAAAAGTAAAGTGCAACAATTTTTAGAACACAAATGACTTTTGTTCCAATTGTTCTATTTAATATAAAAATGTTTATAACATTAAAAGCAAGAATGTAGATTAGACAATTACAAAAAGACAGTAAAGAAATGTAGGCGACTCTATAGAAATATGATTCTATTACGAAACGTGATTTACTATTTTAGTTTTAAAAAAATAAGCAACATACCTATATTTTAGACATTGCAGAATACTTTGTTATACTTAGCATAAATATATTTACAAAGCTTTTTATTCTGCTATACATTATAAGAATATTATATTTTATTACATCTTTATTGATTTCTTTTTGTTTTGTAGAAAAATAGAATAAAATATATTTGGCTTTTCAGAGTTAAAACAATCAATTAGGCATTACATTATAAAGCTAAGTAAAAGGTATATATATATATATGTATATATATATATATATATACATATATATCTATGTGTGTTATGAAAACAAAGGGATGTAGTGTTTTTTTTTACCTGACATACGCAATGGTAACCTTCAAACTAATATTAATAACAGTATCTATATATAGAAAATTTAATCCGAACTAAATTAAAAAAAAACTCACTATGCAATAGAGAGTGGAGCTTATTATAAGAGAAAAAAAATGAAAACTGTAAAGTTAATCTTTACAATCCAAATTGAAAATTTACAAAGTCCTTATTCCGCGAGGTTTCAAAGAATGCTATCCTTGTTATTCTTCTCATCAGAGGACATAAATAAATCAGCAAATTTTATTCGTAGCAATGCAAGAATTTTCTAGTTAAGACATTAAGTGAAACCGCAATTAATTGTAGTTATAAATTTCCAAACAAAAGTGAAAAAATGTATGACATGTAAAATATATATATAAAAACAAACCGCGTATCATATTTCAGTATGCATACAAATCCTCCCAAGTTAATCCGAAATGCACAATTGTCTTTTAGAGAGAATGGATTCCAAAATATGCCCAGCGGGACGATGCATATAATCCGATTGGAAAGCCTTCAAACAGCTGAAATAATGAAATTTGTTTTTACGAGCAGTGCAGTAGCTCAAAAGAAATCCGTCCCAGTTAAATGAGACCTAATAGTAAAAAGAGATAAATCCAGTATGAGAACCTTCATCATCGGCTTAATAAAAAAAAAACTATTTATATTTATTAGCAACAGACGTGGGAATTCCACAAATGGAAAATACAAGAGATCAACAAATATGTTTTGTTAGAGATCAGTTTTTTCTGGGAAGCGCAGAAAATAGATTTGGAAAAGAAAAAACTAATAATTCACAGCAAATATGAGTTCATGTACATTTCTATAGAATATTGTATATATTTTTTTACACAGTGATCACGACTTATCAAGGCCCGGAAGCCACTCAGGGATAAGGGCTATTGCAAGTACATTACGTTAGTGTGGAGATTTGATGAATTGTTTACTTAAGGGGGGCGGTTCATTAGGGATTTGTTAACATTGGACTTGAACACATCCAAGTTGTAGTCCGGTGGGAACTAGGCAGACGGAACAGTGTTCCACAGGCGTGCAGTTCTAAGAAACAAGCTTTGTTCATGGAATCCACGTTTTGATTTAGGCACAGATTAAGAGTGGGGGAAATTTTTCACAGTGGATTCGGCTAGACGGGTGTTTTTCGTGAAAGATTGGCGAGGGGGGACCAGAGATTTGAGCACCTGCCATGGAAATAACGATAAAACAAGGATAGGCTCGCAATGTCTCTTCTATGGAGAGAGGTTGCAGGGTAGAGAAAAGGGCATCCCCCACTAAGCCACGAAGTCTATTTTGTACTCTGTCAAGGCAGGATAGGCTGTTTTTTTGTAGCTCCTGCACAGATATGGCAACAGTATTCCATCCTTGGACGTACTTGGCTTTTATATAGATAGAGAATTGCATCAGTAGTGAGATATCTTCTGGAGCGGTAGAAGAATCCCACCATCTTTCACGCGACCTTGGTAACATACTTGATGTACGTGTTCAATTTCAGATCAGGAGTAAAGGTCAAACCCAGACGCTTGTCAAAACACGGAACTTCTCCCAGACGAGAGCCATCCATCACAATTGATGCCAGATGGGGATCAGAGCGTTGATGATGTAAGGATAGGAGTTTTGTTTAGGATGCATTAAAGGTAACCAGCCACATCTTCCCTCACTGAACCACGCGCTCGAGATCAGAGGAGAGAGAATGAGAGAGAACTTTGTCATTTACAGCGTTTGATGTGTTGCCGTAGATGGTCGTGTCATCAGCATAGATGTCAACGAATGATTTAAGTATGTGTTTAGGGAGGTCATTGATGTAGATCAGGAAGAGACTTGGGGGTAGGATTGACCGCTGAGCGACTCCAGCATTTATATTGCAGGCCTCCGATTTTTGTCCATCTACCACTACACTTATGAGCCTATCGGAGAGAAATGATTTAATGATTGAGAAAACATTTCCAGTTATACCGACACTTATGCAATACCTTGTCGAAGGCCTTTGATATGTCAAGAGCAATTGCCCTAGAAAGGAAGCCTTTGTCAAGAGATTCACTAATTTTGTGGGATATAACCGTCAGCACATCTGCGGTAGATCTTGCAGAGCGGAAACCATATTGTGTGTCACTAAGAAGGTTATTCCTGATGAGGTGGTTGACTATTTGCCTATTTAATATGGATTCCAGCAATTTACTTATAACACACAGGATACTTATTGGTCTGTACTGAGAGGGAGATGACTTATCACCTGAATTCTTAAATACAGGACAAACTGATGAGGTCTACCAGGGAGTCGGAAAACACTTTTCCTTAAGGCATCGCTTAAACAGTTTCCTAAGTATGGGAGCAAGTTCGGGTTGAAGCTTTTTTAACACTATAATTGGGATGCCATCAGGGCCAGTTGCTTTACTGGAATCTAGGTTCTTGATTAGCTCGGCGACCTCATGCACGGATATTTGTATGTTACCTAGCTTGTTCTGCGTTATAGGAGGAAATATGCGGAGTTGATGGCCTTCGTCGCATAGGATAGAATTAGCTGCAAACTTCTTTGCAAATAGTTTGGCCTTGTCTGACGCTGACGAGATGACCTCTGGTCCATTGATAATGGTTGGGATAGAACGCACACTTCTGTTCAGGATCCTATTTGTTATTTGCCAAAACTGGTGGGAACCAAGCCGCTGATCAGCGACCTTTGATTTAACAGACTGGGCATATAGCTCTCTTGCATTTTTTATTACTCTTTTACAGTGGCTGCTGGCAGTCCTGAAAGCAGCTTTAGTTTCAGTGCATCTATTACGTTGGTAGCTATGGAAAAAGTGATTTCTTTGCGCGATAGAAGCAGCACATTCTGGGGAGAACCATGGCTGGCTGTTAGGTTTTTGTTGGATTTTTTTAGATGGTATGAATTGGTCTATGACTACAATTAACCATTCGGTCAGATCTGATACTATAGAGGGCACTTCCTTTTTAAACATGGAGTACAGAGGTAAATCAGATATTAATGTACGGAAGGTATCCCAGTCAGCCATAGAGTATCGGTATACAGTACGGTGGAGAGGTACGACTGGGGGCTTCTTACATTTCGTTTTTATCTTAACTGATACGACGGAATGGTCGGAGGATCCTAGAGGAGAATGAACGGAACATGAACATAGCTCAGGGGAAGTTGAGAGAAAAAGGTCTAGAAGGCTTGCATATTTACCGGGTGTATCGGGCACATGGGTGGGTTCACGAACAATCTGGGTGAGGTCATAAGCAATGGCAAAATCATTACAAAACCTCCCCTCATCATCTGTCTTATTTGAATGGGTCAGCCATTCCACGTTATGGACGTTGAAGTCACCACAGTTGTTGATGTTAGCCGAGGGATGTGAAGACAGTATGTGGTCTATTTTCTCAGATATGCTCTTAAAGATAGTAACTCCGCTGTTGTGGGGCATATAGAGGGCAAATATAAATGCAGTGGTGTTAGCAAGTGCAACCCTGAAGCACATATAGGGTAAATTAGGATCTTCTCTAGAGATATCCCTGCCACACGGGAAGCCATATTGTAATTTAAGTATAGAATTGACTCAAGTCTAGTAAAATAGTAGCTTTCTTCAGTGTTTACAGACTATGGATATCCACTGTAAAGGTGCCTGTACGTGAATTTTTATGGCAAGAGTTGCGCAAGCCCTAACCACACTCCCCTGAGTCGGCATTGTTAGTGGAGGTTCAGGACGACTAAAAAAAATACCGAGATAAGCGGAGAACACATATTGTGCCTAGAGTTCCTATATGGTACTATCCAAGCTCAACGTTTCTTTATTTAGTGATATGACGAGAACTAGTGTATCAACTTGATTATACCATTTATATGTGTTAAATGAGAAGTATTTTGTGTTTGATAAGTACTTCTAATATAACAAGTAACATTGTGCTTTATATGATGTATTTTAATAATAACACTACATCGTAAGGAAGAATATTTAACATATCCCTTGATTACTGCATCTTAATGCAGACATGTTCTCATTTAAGTCCTATTCATGTCGGATGTTCCAATTTTTTACATAATGTTTCGCGTTTCACTTTCTTCGATTGAGAACTGCTGCAGCCCAAATAAGTACAAAATTCTTTGTTACATAATCAGAAAAATTATAGCATATTGTTATACAGATATTAGAAAACGAGGTTACATTTAAGTAAAGTTACTTATATTTTTGTCATTGGTTCTCAGATAAGACTTTGTACAGCCACATTTCGCGAATTTGCTTTTTAAGCACGTTCACCTTCAAAAATGAATTTATTTTTATTTTCAAAGTATAATGTACGGACTTCGCCAAATGGAAAAAAGCAGAATGAACAAAACTATTTTTTCTTTCATAATATAAAAAAACCATTTCAAGTAGTGTGTTGTATTGCTTTACTTTTCATAATATTTCTTCAGAAACATTGTCATGCATTAGTTTTATTGTATTAGAAAGGCTTTGGCCGTTATGACTATATGCACATTCAAATACGCTAACTAACGTGCTTGTTAGCATCTACTTATTGGTGTAGACTATAATTATTAACTTAGCAAAACATCTTTCTAAAATACAAACAAATTTATCTCAGTCTAGAATGATTTTCTATGCATGAAAGAACATCAGAACTATCAGTTCCACAACTGCTTCAAATATGTCTCCATATACATTTTAGTTTTTTTTTTTTACTTTCTCTTATGAGCGGTTTTCTTATACGCCAATTAGGGTGATTTTTAACATTGCGTTTTATTAGTTGGGACTAGAATTCTTTTCATAAAAACCACTTCATGAAACAGTAGAAGCAAACTTAAACCAATCAAATATGATACGCTAGATATTTATATATCATTTCTTTTTTTTTTTTTTTATAAAATATGTTTTATTTTTTAGAGGGTTGGCAGATGTTAATGAATCTGTTCTTTCCTTTTTCCATCTTACCACAGGGTGAAACCTGTACACACGCCCTGCTAGTATATACATGTACACTAGCTGTTCCTGGCCACAGGTTGCTCTGGTGAAGTGTGGAAAAGCGAAACATGAAAGCAGAAAAAAGTAGTGCATGTGTGTCCTATTCGTAATTACACAAAACGTTTCGATACACAATATTTTCCTTGTTCTATTTTAGTTGTACGCATTATATAAGAGGCACTCATTGTGCTTATGTAAGCCACGCATTTGTAAAAGCCTGCTACTTAGCTCTAACAGTAATGCGGAATTATGTTTTTATAAGTTTACGAAGTCCAATATATGTTATTCTATTTTTCTACAAAATAAAAAATACAATAAATATGTAATGAAGTAAAATATTCATTTAATTTTTTAGCAGATTAAAAACATTATAAATGAATTAATGCAGAATATAGACAAATATTACATATTTCTGTAAAGTGTAAAATGTAGCCAAGTGTTTTTATTTTTCTTAATTAAAACAGGAAATCACGTTTTGTAATAGTATCATTTTGATATAGTGTCACTACATATATTCCGAACTTTTTTTATAACCAACATTCTTGTTTTTATGTTAAAAACTGTAATATTAAACAAAAAACAGTTGAGACAGAAATTATCTGTGTGTAAAAATAGTCGCATATTTATTTCCTTACAATTTTTCGAATGTTTTGTTTCATAAAAGTTACCGTTTGGGGGCAATTAACTTCGTATGGTCCACTTTTTTGTAAGGAAGTTACATTTGGCCGTGAAGGCAAAAATGAATAGTTTATTAAATTGTCGATTTTTTCTTCCGATACTGAAAACTGTGAAGTAGCGTTGGTTTAATGTCATAAATTAATATCGTTGAAAAAGTCCGTAATGATCATTCTAACGCGGAAATATATCAAAACAAGAAATTTAGCCATTTTTTGTTATTTATGTGAACGTTTAGTGTTTCCTCGTTTAAGCTCATCTAGAAAGCAGTGCAAAGAAAGGGATGATAATATACACGCAGTTATCAAAATAACAGGTGAAATGTATAAGAAGATAGGCGGTTACGTGCCTGGTAAAATAAAATAACCACCTCGTGTAAAAGTAAACACAAATTATTTATTAAATGAAACTTTAGTAGAACGTTATAATCAAAAATTGAATAATAAAACGCGTATTTATTCGATAAAATACTACAGCTAAATCTGAAAGTCGACTGGTAAAAAGTTGTGTATTTCTTTATTAGCAACACATAAACTTTAGATTTTTGATTTATATAGATTTAGGTATTAAATAATTGTCCAAGTATGATTGGTTGAATATATCTTTTTTTTTTGTATTATTGAATAGAGTGGTTTTGCTTACCTTTTTGATCGAGCGCTTTAAGTCTGTAGTCCTCATATAAAAAAAGTACTTTTTAGTTGTCGAAGAGACAGTTTTCGGTTGTTTCATGTATGTGTCTATTTTGACGTTATTCTAATTTTATAATTTCCTTTATTTATTTGATTATATTATTGTGCTTAATTATTAAGTTGGAAGTATTAATTTTCGTGTAATGTATTATCACTAGCGGGACCTGTGAAAATTCAACAGAGGCTGCATTTATATGTAATATATTGTTGCTTGGCATTCTCTGGGCATTCAGCATGATTACTGTAATAATATTACTCTATCTTTTTTTGTTAAACTGTAAACTATTTATCTAAGCTAATATAATATAATGTACCCAATATGAAGTTTTAATTTCAAATACAAAAACATAAATGACTTGGGCACTACTATATCGAAACTGGAGCCAAAACTTATGAAATGTTCTTGGTAAAATTATTAATTATATATTATATTGTACTCGGTATGAAGTAGCGATTTCAAAAATAAAAATATAGATAAATTGAGTGCTATCAGCTATAATCAATACCGAAACGAAAACGCATAGAGACTCATTGAAAAAATTGTTTATTACAAGAAATGAAAAGTCATAACAATAATAGGACAGTCACTCGAAAGAAAAAAAATGTAAGCAAACCACACAAAATAACAAACGCTATCAGATTAATATATAGATTTTATTATTTTTGTTCGATAAGTTTAGTGCATTGTTTTATGAGGTTAATAATTATTTTAGTCGAGTTATAGTTAGTATAAAATTAATATTTTTAATATAACGGGGAAGTATAGGTTGGTTTCATTTTATTATGGACTATTGTATGTGTTAATTATTTTATTATGAACATTGTTGTTTATTAGTTTTTGTTTTGTATTAGCTTTTTCTATGTAAACTTTTTTTTTATATTTGCGTATGCCGTATGCACGTAAGATGAAATTTATGAAGCATTTCACAGGGAGCAAGTTGTCAAGATATGCCCAAAGTATTAGTTACTAGTTGAGAGGTTGCGAAGTTATGGCAGATGAGGATAAGTTTCGAATCCCAAATCGTTCACTTTCTGTTTAGCAACAGCATCCAGCTTTTTTTTCTGTTGACTTTTGTTGGGATGTTGTTGTCGAAGCTTCTGATGTATTTCATCCATTTGTTTACAATATTTCACTGCTGTAAGTTCTTCGCCTACATTTTAAAAATTGTAATGGATATGACCGATCGCAGACCACGAAGCAGTCAGTATAACCTTCGTTTACTTCATCTCTTCCTTTCGGAAGTATCTTGAAAAATAGTTGACATATACTTACTGTGTTAACTGTCTGTTGTTGTAAAGAGCTTCTTTTCATAACAACATGGTCGCGAAACGGGACTTTCTTGCGTCGTACTGGAAAGGAAGTTGACAGGTTTCTTTTGGTTGTCGTTCAATTCCTGAGGCACCAGTTTATCAATTTTTTCGTCTTATAAATCTCTTTCAAGTGGTTGGAAAACATGAAGTTTAATTTGAAGTTTAATTTTAAATAATGTGCAGTTTAATACAAAAGAAAGTTCTTAAACATGTGTGCGTGGATTGGCTTCGACAAAGGCCCCTGGATGATTTTTTCAACATCCGATCACCTACAATTACGCTCATCACCTACCAGGCTCTTGTTGCCGACACGAAAGTTCTTTAACCACCATTGTGCTATACGTCCAATAGTGGTTCTTAGGACAAACGCTACGTTGATATCACGGGCTGTTTTCGCAACTTTTTTGGCCTAGCTTGAATTAAAATAAGAACAGTTTACGAATTTTTTTTCTTCCATCTTGTATCTAACGTTCTCAAAAGAATACATACTTGTTTTGAAACGAGTATAATATAAACGATTAGATAGAGCGAAAAACACCCTTTAAAATGATATATTAATAAAGAATTTATAACGTAAAGTATTTGAAAATACTTCATTTTAAATCAAAATTTAAAAAAACGCAAGGACTTCCTTCTCAATCTGATACATATTTTGTATCGCATGTGCAATATTTTAGAAAGTGACATTTGTCTTATTTTTTCGTTAGCAATAGTAATGTGTATCTTTCTTAAAAAGAACATTGTTCTCATGATACCTGCCTATCCCGCAGCGTATTACTTTCTACACAAACGCCATTTGCATTAAATAGTGAAATCAATTCTCTACCATGTTCTTCTGTCAGCCAAATGGTTTTAAGTGTTCGAAGACAAATCGCCAAAGCTTCCAGCTAATTTAAGTTCCTATCTGCTGACCTGACGAAGAGCAGCGGGTCAACGCGACACTTTCACTGGCCCCGGAATTTGACCTCTATTAACTTTTCTCTTCGTTAAACTATCGAGGAAGAGGCGAGGCAAATTCGCCCATTACCAAGCGTAGGAACTGTCATTGATTAACACTTCATATCGATGCAAACAGACAGCGAGGTTCGGAAAGTCGTTAACGCGATCATGCTTGATAAATCGCAGTTTACCACGCAGTTCTGCCAGCGATGCTCGATTTTCGATTTTCATAAAAGATGCTAGTTTGGGTTCCTATGTCTCGTTCACTGTCCTTAGATATTTACACAACACAACCGGCCCCTTTTACCTCAATCGAAACTACATTCTTCTATATGCGCATAGCGCCACGACAAAGTTTAATCTCAACGGTTTCTCTGGTGACTTCTTCGTAATCATCAAATCTAATGAAAAAAATACTTGTGAGAAACCGTCACATAGAAAACCTAATGTACTTTATTATAATGATCAATTATGACTGACAATCGTTCAATCACGTATTTCCAAATAACACCTGAATGTAATAATCGATTAGAAATTAATGTTAGATATTTATTATTGTTCGTTTCATTGATTCTTTTCATGTCTTATAAAATGTTTTAGTCCTATTTAAGGCCGAATACATTAATTTATTTTAAATATTAGGTTTGAAGCCCTTTATACGTTCAAATATCAATCCATAGTGTTTGATTTAGTTGTTTGGTTTACGACATATGAAATCTTTTTCTGGATTCTAAATTTCGACTACGTTAATTTTACCACAGTTTATATGATGTTTCGTTTGGTTGTTTTGTAGTGGAACATTAATGTATATGTTAATGACTGTTAAGAACATTATTTGGTTTTACAAATGGAAAATTAAGATACAATAACATTAATATCAGTAATTTTGCCCACTCTTTATCTTTGCCTAAATCAAAACGTAGATTCCATGAACAAAGCTTCTTTCTTAAAAGTGCACGCCTATGGAACTCTTCTGTTTGCCTGTTTCCCGCCTGACTACAGCTTGGACGTCTTCAAGTCCAACATAAACAAGCTCCTGTCGAACCGTTCCCTTAAGTAAGACATATTAACAGATCTCCATTACTAGCGATTACTAGGATATTATCACATTGGTTACTGTACACCCAATAGCTATATCCCCGAGTGGCCTCCGGGCCTTGATTAGTGGTGACTTCCTTTAAAAAAAGGTTAAGTAAATATTAGAGATCGGAAGATTTCAATATTTTTTTCCGATTCCGATGCAATTACCGATTCCGTGCTAAATTCCCGATTCCGATACAATTGCCGATTCCGATTCTTTATAAATCTTTAATTATTAAACTAGAAGATTTGTATTTTCCGCCGATTTTCGTAAAAACACGTGTTAAATATGCAGGTATTTTTCTAAAGGTCAAAATACAGTGGTGGACGATGACCCTTCGATTTTACCTTTGCTGGTAATTTAAAACAAATAACTATTTATCATTTTATCATTATTACCAACAATGGGAGACTTGGGTTTAAACAAAATTAAAAAAAATACAATTAAAGAGAATGGTTTTGGCATGGGAAAATAGGAATCATTTTTTCCGATTCCGATACCCCGAAATCTGTCGATGTTTCCGATTCTGATTCCTATTAATCGTCCCAATACTAGTAATTGCACCAAGAATAATTGTGTTAGAAATACACTGGGAGAATCATTATCGATTATGTAAGAGTGAATGTATTTGAAGAAAATGTTTATAGAGAATAAACTAGCAGATAACTCTCAGGACAATGACGCTAAATCATTTTTAGCTATGCAATAGAATCAGTAGGTTGTGGTCAGGTGCGTTGTAGCGGTGAAAAGGGTAATATTACCAAAACACGTGAACAATACAGGGGTACTTTGAATGATAAGATTAGTCACAAGATAAAGTTTAGAAGAGACACAAACCGCATGTGTTTCCTTGATAAGTCACATGGATATTCTTTCCCTCTTATTTTGCATAGAGATATTATTTCATACAGTGACAGTAAACGAAATCAAATATAAAGTAAATACGGCCTTTCATTGCGATGACATTGAATAGATTTGCAGCAAAGATAAGAGACTTAGTAGAACAAACAATAAATAGAACGTAAAAATTATGAATAAAAATGAGCATGAACTTTAAGTAATAAATAAGGTGATTTTACGTTATAATACATATAAGCAAGAACACACTATTAGCCGTGATATACGGAAAAGTTTGCACAACCCAAAATAACGTAAACTAATCTAGTAGTGTATTTCATTGTTTTCGCATATTGGTAGAATACAGTACATCTACCATATTTCTTGAGTAAAATTCTGTACTCCTCATATTATTGTGAACGCTAGGGGGGATGAAAGGGGTATAAGGAGTCAGTCAGGAAAATGGCAGAAGCAGTTTACGATTTGAATATCACTTTATTTCATATACAGAGGTCATCTCGTCAGCGTCAGACAAGGCCAAACTATTTGCAAAGAACTTTGCAGCTAATTCTACCCTATGCGACGAAGGCCATCAACTCCCCATATTTCCTCCTATAACACAGAACAAGCTAGGTAACATACAAATATCCGTGCAGGAGGTAGCCAAACTAATAAAGTACCTAGATTCCAGTAAAGCAACTGGCCCTGATGGCATCCCAATTATAGTGTTAAAAATCTTCAACCAGAACTTGCTCCCATACTTACGAAACTGTTTTAGCGCTGCCTTAAGGAGAAGTGTTTTCCGACTCCCTGGAAGACCTCTTTAGTTGGCCCTATATTTAAGAATTCAGGTGATAAGTCATCTCCCTCTCAATACAGACCTACAGGTCTCCTGTGTGTTATGAGTAAGTTGCTGGAATCCATATTAAATAGAGAAATAGTCAACCACCTCAGCAGGAATAACCTTCTTAGTGACACTCAATATGGTTTCCGCTCTGCAAGATCTACCGCAGATGTGCTGACGGTTATATCCCACAGGGTAAGTGAATCTCTTGACAAAGGCTTCCTTTCTAGGGCAATTGTTCTTGACATATCAAAGGCCTTTGACAAGGTATGGCATAAGGGTCTACTTCACAAGATTTCCAGCTACGGTATAACGGGAAATGTTTTTTCAATCATTAAATCATTTCTCTCCGATAGGCTCATAAGAGTAGTGGTCGATGGACAAAAATCGGAGGCGTGCAATATAAATGCTGTAGTCCCCCAGGGGTAAATCCTGGGCCAAACTCTCTTCCTGATCTACATCAATGACCTCCCTAAACACATACTTAAATCATTCGTTGACATCTTTGCTGATGACACGACCATCTATGGCAACACATCAAAGGCTGTAAATGACAAAGTTCTCTCTGATTCTCTCGCGTGGTTCAGTGGGGGAAGATGTGGCTGGTTACCTTTAATGCATCCAAAACCAAACTCCTATCCGTATATCATCAACGCTCTGATCCCCATCTGGCATCAATTGTGATGGATGGCTCTCGTCTGGGAGAGGCCCAGTGTTTTGACAAGCTTCTGGGTTTGACCTTTACTCCTGATCTGAAATGGAACACGTACATCAAGTCTGTTGCCAAGGTCGCTGGAAAGATGGTGGGATCCTTCTACCGCTCGAGAAGATATCTCACTACTGATGCAATTCTCTATCTATATAAAAGCCAAGTACGTACAAGGATGGAATACTGTTGCCATATCTGGGCAGGAGCTGCTAAAAACAGCCTATCCTGCCTTGACAGAGTACAAAATAGACTTCGTGGCTTAGTGGGGGATGCCCTTTTCTCTACCCTGCAACCTCTCTCCCACAGAAGAGACGTTGCGAGCCTGTCCTTGTTTTATCGTTATTTCCATGGCAGATGCTCGTCTGAACTCCAATCTCTGGTCCCCCCTCGCCAATCTTTCACGAAAAATACCCGTCTAGCTGAATCCACTGTGAAAAATTTCCCCCACTCTATATCTGTGCCTAAATCAAAACGCGGATTCCATGAACAAAGCTTCTTTCTTAGAACTGCACGCCTGTGGAACTCTGTTCCGTCTGCCTGCTTCCCTCCGGACTACAACTTTGATGTGTTGAAGTCCAATGTTAACAAATTCCTAATGAACCGCTCCCTTAAGTAAACACTTCAGCAAATCTCCTCACTAACTTAATGTACTTGCAATAACCCTTATCCCTGAGTGGCTTCCGGGCCTTGATAAGTGGTGATCACTGTGTAATAAAAAACAAAAAAAAGAACCTTTTTTGAGAGTGGAGTGTTTGGTGTAACTTCCTGTAATAACTGAAAAATTTACAATCTAAACATCACCTTATTCATATATATATATATATATATATATATGTGTGTGTGTGTGTGTGTGTGCGTGTGTGTACATGTGTGTACATATATATATATATATATATATATATATATATATATATATATATATATATATATATATATATATAAAGTTGGGGGACTATAAGGTGTCAGTCCCGGAAATGGCTCAAGCAATTTATGATCTAAAAATCATTTTTTTATCTGACAAATTCAGGTATTCAATTTTTAAATGAATTAATCATATTTGTCTTATAACATATATATATATATATATATATATATATATATATACATATATATATGCAATTATATATATATATGTATATATATGTATATATTTTTTTTCTTTTTCTTTTTCATTCACCAAATTCAACTTATCTCACTAGCTCCTTATTCATTTCATGTTCCTACCATTATCAAAAAGTTGCAAAAGTTTATATGTAATATATTTCTCTTAAATCGTATTACTTACATGCCAAGTTATTAAGAAAAAATTGTTACATAGTTATTACTTACTGATATACATTCACCTTGATTAAATTTTAATCTTTGGAAAAAGTGATGCCATTGCTATACTTCTCTTTCTTGTTACAATACACCTGAAGCAGTTTTCAATATTAGAATAGAAAAAAATGTTTATTCTTTTAATTCATGGTCTAATCGGAATGATTATTCTATTGAAGGACATTCTATTGTTTGCTTAGGTGATGATTTTTTTATTCCCACGGGTTTTGCAAGTATTATCATTAAAGATATGAGATTTTAGAGATATACTTTCTAAACAAAAGTATTAAGTTCTGTTCTCAACAAAATATCCTATCTAAACAGATGTAGTCGGTTCATGGAGAGCAATACGCGATTAAAAGCGGTCTAAACAGTATCATAATATCATAACAAAAAGGCTCGAATATCAAGTCCATGAAACAAGAACACGGTGGCCTTTTTACACGCCAAACAATGCGGTGAAAAATAAATATTCAATAATGAAATGTTATCAAAAATCCAGATAACTTATTTATCTGCTTACAAAATTAGATGAGCGTAGGTTTTAATAATATTAAAGCGTGTTTTCTTTAATAAAATACGCGTGTTTAATATATGTAGTTAAAACCAAAAATACCGGACATGAGCATTGCCATTAAAACTTATTAAAAGGTCATCATAAAATTGACTACACAAGCCACTTTGTATTTTAGAAAGGATCAAATATCCAAAAATAACAGAATACTATAATTCTAGAGCATTACAGTGCCCTACAATTGGTGGCATTAATTGGATGTTTCTAACAGTATTTTTTAAACTTTGGATTTTCGAGCGAGTATCGTGATTTCTCACGCAACGCGATGTTTTGTTTTCTTACTGAAAACATTAGTTCAATTTTGACCCGGGGACGCTTTAAAATATATTAAAATACACATACTCTTACATGTCCAGAAAGTTAGTGCAAGAACATACTGATTTTGGTAACATTTATTTTTGTATATTTATTTTTAACGCTTTTTTGTTAAGTGACCCGAAAGCATTGTATGAACAGATACACCCATTCAATCCTGTACATACAAGTCATGGAAATGGCAAACCTTTTTTTAATAAAATAATTTAACCATGTTGACATAATTTAACAATAATTTTCATTAGCAGCATTCTCACAAACTACTCACACGTATAGGTCTAGTATTATTTTGTAGGAGTAGTAAGGATTTAGAAAAGATATATAGTTCTATATTCCAATCTGTTAAACGTTTCACAACCTATAATGGAAAGAAAAGATAACAAAATATATATTCATATTCATGGTTAGTAAATAAATATTTAAATCCCGAAATTTATACAAATTTGTAGCCTTAAACGCATTAAAAGTGACCAGTATATTTTAATAGTAGTTTGCAAAAGGTTTTGTTTGGTTATACTTACTCCTAATTAAAGGACTGGTTTCAGCATATTAATGTATGAATATGAATATATGAATAATTATAGGCAATTAAACGATTTCAACTGAGTTGAATTATAAATAAATATAAGGATGAAAAATATCAGATGTAATGATTAGTAGAAATATTTTACATTAGACGTGTCATCTGTTTAATAAAAGAGAACAGTGTAAAATAAAAAAAAAACATTGAACACTTGTAAGTGATGCCGTACTATATAAGCTAGTCATCAAAACTTAATAAAAGTCATCATGCGATTGACGACACTAGCAGCTTTGATTTTTTTAGAATAGATAAATTGAACGAATGATATGAATATTAAATATCACGTTTTATGGAATATATCAGATACTAGCTGTTTATCGTCGGCGTTTCCCGGTGGAAATATCTTGCCGGCCGAAGGGATTAGTCACATACTATAAAAGATATTTAAACTTGTTACGAAAAGTGGCCATATACTATATTTAGGTAAGCATGAAAAACATTCATCTTGGTCGATGAAAATCAAACACGAAGGAACTCTCATAACTTAAACGGGGAAAAACTTCAGGTTAAATAAATAACGTTACTTCTCGTTTTAAATGCAATTGTTACCATCTATTATTAATTGAAAAAAAAAACAAATATGAATAAAAAATTATATTAAATAAATCAACTTGAAATAATGTTTCAAAATAGCACAATTTAAACGATTTAATTTTAACAAATAATCTATATCATCTACCTAATTAATAAAAACATAGTTTCTTTAATGCAATATGCAATTCAAGGTTTAATGCATATTTCTTTTTAATACATAGTACATATAGAAATCATGATTAAATAAGAGCGTTTATATGTCCGTTTTTTTGTATAAGAATTAATTTTGGAAACATTATAGCTTTAGCATAAAATTACTACATTGAGAACTAACAGAGAGGAATCAAGCTAATTTATCATAGATAGTACGGTACAACCATTAGCGTTAAACTTGAGTAAATATTCTACTGATAAAATAATGTCAGGTAATGTCATACAATAGTCTAACATGTTGTTATCGTTAGTATAGTTATCTAATAATAATTAGTTAGACTTTTTAATAGCCTTATAGTCAATTATTCGACACATGCAATTTAAGCATCAAATAAAGCCGCTGTATATAGATAGGGACTGATATCTTTTATTTCATCTTTTACACTATTGCCTAGGAACTTATAACCTACAGCGCAAAAGCAAATACTGAATTTGTATGTATATATATATATATATATATGTATATATACTAGCAGAAGTACCCGTCGTTGACTGGGTTCAAAAACAGCCTACAGAAAATAGACCCTGAATAAACGGCCGCGTGTATACTTTATGTATAAGAGTTGGCGGCCGTATTTTTTGGGGCAGTTGTAAATCGATTTAAAAATATGTAATGTTTAACATTAAAATGTTACTTTTTTGGGCCCCCTTCAGAAAATCGATCAGTTGACGCACTTCTCATGGTCACTTTGGTCTGATTTCTCAATATTTGTTGTCCGGAAGGTGGGGCTTTGATATGAGACCAAGTTTGTGAATTTTTGTTGGTCTGTCGAAAGTTTTTAGCAGACACACAAACATATATACATACATACAAACACACACACACATACATTTTCGCTTTTATATATATAGACTAGCGAGGGGTACCCGTCGTTGCCCGGGTATTTGTAGGGGTGTGTTGCGTTAAATAAACAAGAAGCGGGGGGTAGGATCGAAGCCGAACCCCTGAGGCGAAGTTTGAAAATAAAATCGGCCAGCCAGAAGTGAAAGATGTTTGAAAGTCGTCGAGCGTTACGACGACGACGATGACGATGCAAGCATTGTTATAAGCGAAGTAAGAAAAGGAAACAACGTTTTAATTAAGGGGGGTAAACACAAAAAATAACGTACGGCAAATGTTACGTTAAAAATGGCTTAAATAATACAGGGTTCAATATTTAAATTTAAAAAATCCCAAAAAAAAAACAACTCACACCATGATTCGAACCCAAAAGGTTTAGATAATGAACCAAGCCCTTAACTACCTGCGCTAAAGCGGCGTATATAAAGTATGTTCGGTTTATCAACTATTTAAAATAAATAAGGTCACGACGTCATGACGTCATCTGACGCATGCGTTGTTGACCCTCCCCCCTGTTGAATCTGTCTAGACATCTCTCTCACTCTCTCTCACTCTCACTCTCTCTCACTCTCTCTCATACACTCTCTCTCTATCTCTGTCTCTCTCACTTCGTCTGCCTTACTCTAAAGACTGGAAAATGGCGTCTGGCTGTTTTTATTTAAAAAAAAATTTCGATCGTTAATATTTTTTGTAAGCGTATTTTTTTTACTTCACTTTTTTTTACTTTATTTTTCGTTTAACTATCGTATCTATCTATTTTGAATGTGGTAATAGCTTTGGTAACGTTGCCATTGCGTAGAAGTTCATAGTTTAGCTTTAATTATTTTTTTTTACCGATAACAACATTTTTAAATTGTAAATTCCGACGGCCATTAGAGGTTGCTGACGTCAAGATCACGTGACATGACTCAGCGGGTTTTAAATACAAGTTGACCCAAAATAAACGGCCGCGTGTATACTTTATGCATAAGAGTTGGCGGCCGTATTTTTTGGGGCAGTTGTAAATCGATTTAAAAATATATAATGTTTAACATTAAAATGTCACTTTTTGGGGGCCCCCCTGCAGAAAATCGATCAGTTGATGCACTTCTGATGGTCAATTTGGGCCGATTTTTCGATATTTGTTGTCCGGAAGGTGGGGCTTTCATATGAGACCAGGTTTGTGAATTTTTTTTCCGTTGGTCAAAAGTTTTGAGCAGACACACAAACATGCATACATACATACAAACACACAAACACACATACATTTTCGCTTATATATATATATATATATAAATTACTAAACACACCATAGTAAACCTAATGAGTACATTTAAAGTGGGGTTTACTTGAAGTATTATTCAATAAGAAACGACAAAGAATATTCACCTGTCATTTTGTTTGATTAAAGCATATAAGAAAAATTGTTAGAGGACAGATACTACAATTCATAGGAGATGTGAAGAGAATTACATTAAATATAGATAAAATGTTTTATTTGTGGGCTATTTTGGTAAACGATGATTTAGGTCAGTCTCATGAGACAATAGCCACCCCAGTCAGAGTAGCTGCGTATGTAATTATGAGACAAGGCTTGTGCAACCCCAAATCACATCTCTCCTGCATCAGCACTGCTAGGGCCAAATGGCAAGAAAAAGCCCTAAACTGACTGGAAGCAATGCCGATGTGTGCGGAGGGGACATACACACCTGTAATTCCCAAATGGTCGCGCCTGTTTGTACTGATCAGGCTCAAAGTTCGCTGATCTGATGGGAACTGGTGAGGCAATGATATTTTGCCATATATCTAGGTAATATGATAAAAATATTAATAGTTGTATGGCGTTCTCTATTTCAATATATAGTTTGAAACTTAAGTTTCCTAAATATGAGAATATATCAAAACGCTGTGCCGAGCATGTGCGGAAACGCACAAGCGTATGAGTCCGGCCTACCTGCGGTGAAAAGCGAACGTGGGACCTTTCGGTTACAAATCAAGTCCACTAATAAACTACACCTATCTTACCTCAAAGTGACGATGTGGTTTCGCCCTATGGCTATAAAATTACATGCCGATACGTGATTGGCGGGTTTTGAAATACACTTCTTTGGTAACGTGTCTCGCCTTATTGCAATTTTACGTGTCGATTCGTCATGATTGTTTGGTCCTGCTCAAGAACATGTGTGTTGATCTAACGATATTTTTTCGTGACGTGGTGTGTCAATTCAGCGGTGGTGTTTGAAATTGCGTGGACGAATTTGTTAAAAACTGTGCAGTCACATGTGAAAACAAATATATATATATATATATATATATATATATATATATATATATATATATATACATATGTGTGTGGGTGTGAGTGTGTGTGATGTCAGCAAATTCGTTTTCGAACATTGCCTTGATATAGAAAAAAGGTATACAGAAACACAAAAAAATTCAGTTATGGGCCGCACAAAGGTGGTTTTTAAGCCCTGCAGGACTCCATTATTCTTTGGCACACATTGTGCAAACATGTGCGCCATTAGCAGCACGTTGTTGATGTTCTCTTCTATGTATAATCAAATGCCGCTTCAAACCACCTATGTTGTGTACGTCCGCCCGCAGTTGACACAGGTTAGCTCTGGAAACACAAGACTGCTTTGTGGCCCACTCCGCCGATGAGTCGCTTGGTGGCTCATCAGTTCAGTTCTGCGCAGACATAATCTTTCGCACACTTCAAACTCCAGACCAATTTGACGCCCTAAAGTTACAACGGCTCCTTTCACTCTTCCTTTCCGGATATCACGCTTCAGCCGTTCATACTGGTTCGAGCTGCACTAAACGAGCCCACAGCTCCCCGCAAGGTCCTTCTCCACCCTCCGCGATCCAAAGTAAGACTCTCCCAGGTTCTCTCATCTATCTCACATTTTTTAAGGTGGACCTCAAACAATCTTTGAATCTCAGTTTAGGCTTTGACGTCAAACGTCTTCCCTCGGCGAGCTCGCCACAAGGGAGTTGTTTGGGAATTCGACTTGCTAACATCAGGCTTTTTGCTTTAAAGATACACGAGATGGTAAAAAGTGTCTCTAATTTGTATTGAGCAATACCTGCGCATGGCGCTTTTCTATAGTGAGGAACGGCTTTACACTCTATAAAAAACTGACACATTCGACCAAAAAGAAGAGCAAGTAAACATCATTGGATGCAGCAGGAACCGCAGGGTGTACATGAAAGTTTTTCCTTCTCCTAGACGGGTTCGCTTCACCATGGCTTACGGGAGCCCGGTTGTTGAGTACCAGAGAATATTTCACACGCCGGTGGGTCGTATATGTCGAGGCTTACAGGACCTAATCTCCTATATATATATATATATGCATGTATATATATGTATGTATATATATGTATGTATGTGCATATATGTATGTATATATATGTATGTATATATATGTATGTATATATATGTATGCATATATATATGTATGTATATATATGTGTGTATATATGTGTGTATATATGTATGTAAATATGTACGTATATATGTCTATATGTACGTATATATGTATGTATATATGTATACATATATACATATGTATGTATATATGTATACATATGTATACATATATACATATATATAAAAACACATATATATGGACGTATATATATAAACGTATATATATATAAACATATATATACATATGTATACATATATATACATATGTATGCATATATATACATATATATTTTTAAATACATATATATCTATACATATATATACAAATACATATATATAAATACATATATATAAATACATATATGTACATATATATACATATATATATATATGCTAATACATATATATAAATATGTGTATATACGTATATATACATATATAAAAAACATACATACATGTGTATATACATATGAATATATACATATATACATACATATATATGCATATGTAATGATATATATATAAATATATATATACATATATACATAGATATACACATATATACATACATATATGCATATATATTTATACATATGCACATATATATATGCACATATATAAATTTGAATATAGATATAACTATAAATATATATACATATATATTTACAATATATATACATATATATTTACATATATATGAATATATACATATATATATATATATATATATACTATATGCATGCATATATACATCTGTATAGATATATATGTGTGTACATATATACATGTACACATCCACATACATATACACATAGATGTGTGTACATATATACACATATATACATATATATGTATATATATGTATATATATATATATATGTGTGTGTATGTATATGTATGTGTCTATATGTGTATACATGTATATATATATATACATATATATACTTATATATGTGTAGATAAATATTTGTATATATAAATATAAGTATATATGTGGGTAGTTGATTCATTTCTGCAATTGTGTAGTTTTCTGTCTGGACACTTAAATCCACAGGCCACTTCAGAAGGCATTCGTTGCTTTTGGAAGATTAGAGAAGAGAGAGTTGCCTTCTCCTTGCATCACAGACAGGATTAAGATCTTCGTTTACAACACTGTTGTATTCATCAGAGACATAGATATTACATCAAAGGCACATTAAAGTGCTTGAAAAGTATCACCAAAAATGCTTGAGACGTATCTTAAACATCAAGTAGCAAGCAGAAGTACGCGATACTGAAGTCCTTGTGAGAACATGTTGCTCTAGTACACCTTGTTATCAGATCTCACATTCGTTGTGTGGGCCACTTGGTTCAAATGAAAGATTGTAGGGTGCAAAACATATTTTTACGGGGAGTTGTAAAATAGAAAGCGCCCTCCACACAAGCCTTGGAAGAGGTTCAGAGACATTACCAAGAATAATTTGAAAGTCTTACAAATCGACTTCGACACAGGGCAAGAACGTACTATGCAAAGGCCGAAGTGGAAAAGCTTGTACGTGGAAATTGAGATGCTCTAGAGAAAAGAAAGCTGGCCCACAGTTATCTGAAGCTAGAGTATTTATATATATATATATATATATATATATATATATATATATATATATATATATATATATATATGTGTATATATGTATTTATATATATATGTATTTATATATATATATATATATATATGTATTTATATGTATATGTATTTATATATATGTATATGTATTTATATATATATATGTATTTATATATATGTGTATTTATATATATATATATGTATGTATTTATATATATATATATGTGTATATATGTATTTATATATATGTAGTTATATATATATATGTATTTATATATATGCATTTATATATATATATATATTTATATATATATGTATTTATATATAAATATATATATGTATTTATATGTATATGTATTTAAATATATATGTATTTATTTATATATATATGTATTTATATATATATATATATGTTTATATATATGTATATATATGTATTTATATATATATTTATATATATATGTATATATATGTATTTATATATATATATATATATATATATATATATATATATATATATATATATATATTATACATTTTATTAAAACAACGGAAACGATAATTCAGCGAGTATATCTTTATTAGAAGAACATTTTCTAATTGTTTTGAAGTAAACAAGTTATATAAAAGAAAACTACAGAGATTTTTTTTAATTAGATTTACCCGGTCCAAGTATACTCGCCATACTGTTTTTTTTTTTTTTGGTGCTGCTGGAAAACCTCTAGAAATAAAACCGACTCTAAAATTATTACAGAAATCCGAGATCGAATGAATCTTCTTTGATCGTCACAAGGCACCAGAAACTCGCACATGGCAGTCTACTTCATGTATGCTGAGCTCCAATTTTGAAGGTTTCGATATTTTATGATTCCAAACTTATCGCTTCATAATATAATAACCCAGATATATTACCGTGATATCTGAATAATCAAAAAACGACAAAATTTTACCAGATTAAATGAACTGATGTGATAATTTTATAAAGCGCATCACATCCATCCTAAATCGTTTTGAAAAAGGCAGACAACAGTGTAATGTTTCCAAAACAATGAAAAGATATAAAACTGTTTGAACATTATTTGTTGAGTATGCCTTTGAATTAAAGTTCGGAAGGTTTATATGAAAACTTGCAACCACATAAAACATTTCTAAATAATAACGTTAATATTTATTCACTCTCGGTATCCTGTATAAATACCTTCTTTATTCTTTATATTTCGGTATCATTTCTGGTAAAGATGTACACGAAATTCAGATTTATCCTGCTAGCGTTTTCATAAAAAAAAACATTGGCTCTGGTGCTTATATCTGTGGTTAAAACCTGCTGATAAAAAATCAGCCCGAATTCCGCATGAATACCAAGCAATTCACATATTCCGCAAAAAAAGGAGCATTTATGCCATAAACGAAATTAAAAATGTTTTATATCAATTTCTGTATGTTTTAATTTCCTGGACAACGCCAGTGCATGTATCTGGTTAGAATAGATAATATAATCTTGAGTTCATTCATGTATTTGTCACGAGGCACAACTTACATGTTTGAATGTAGTCTTATTTATTTTGTTCACAAAATTGCAACTTTATATCGTATGGTAATAAAACAAAGAAAAAAGATGAATACGATAAAATATAGAAAAAGAAGCATAAATGAATTTGTAGCAAGCGAAAACTAAAAAGAAAAACTTGGTTTTCATATTGAAAATATTTAAAACCAAAGAAAAGTAAAAAAAAAAAAAATAAATAAACAAACCATTTTCACACAAAAAACGAATTTTTCAAAATCTTTTGCATGATTGGAATCGTGACGGAGAACAAAGAAATGAATTGCTTCTCATTGAAGTCAAGCTAAATAGATTTATAAGTGAATGATATTAAATGTTAACCAACAAAACACTTGTTAATGTAAACCTAATTAGGTGGATTGTTTTGCCTCTTACAAAAGCGTTTCATTTTTCGTGTATTTGTCGTTCGGTAGTGGAAATGACACAGTAAGATTTTCACTTCATCAATTGAAACGCATAGAAAATATACAAATATGTTTAGAAATATCTAAAAATACATACCAATGTGTGTATACATAAAAACTACAGTTTCACACACACACAAAGACGCACATACACATACACACTCACACACACGCACATATATATATATATATGTATATATATATATATATATATATATATATATATATTTTAGATACGTATAACCCATTTATTTTCTGCCTAATATATACTTATATTTAAAATAATACATTAGGTGTATATATATATATATATATATATATGCTATCCACCTTACTTACTAATTCTTTACATAGATAAGTATGTATATGTAGAAATATGTACATATGTGTGTATGTATGTATGCATTTGCGTATGTGTGTAGAGAATAATGAACTAACCTATTTATTTGTACTACCTTTTTGATTCTTATTTAGTCCCCACATTTATGCGTACGTGTCTGTATGTATGTGTATGTATTTATGTATGTATATATATATATATATATAAGTATGTATATGTACGTGTGTATAATGTGTGCATGTACATATGTATGTGAACATATGTATATGTATGTGTGTGTCTATGTATGGGTTATGTATGTGAGTGTTCTTATGTAAGTATGTATATACATATGTGTCCATGTTTAGGTGCATGCATATATATATATATATATATATATATATATATATATTAGATATATCTGATCCAAAAATTTTATTGTATCAAAGTAAAATGAGAAACTGTGTGATTTTCCCCCAAAACACCATATTAGACCTCTATCCCTTTTATATCGAAACATAACGGAACCTGTAGGACATTATGACTCATTATGACTTAACCCTTGATTACATAATTTTTAAATTGTTATACTTAATGTATTTATACAATTACTTTGCGAATCTTATTCTATATCTGTTGCTGTTATTATTACTTTTTATTTTTATTATTATTATTATTATTATTATTATTATTATTCATATCATTATTATTATTAATATTATTATTATGTTTACTTTTATTTTTATCCTTATTTTATTTGTATCCTTTTACATGCATATCTTCATAGTTTATATCTTATGCATACATATATTAATTTCTTTCATGTATTGTAATTTTATTAATTTATCAAGTTACTTACAGACTTTTGGGGGCATTTTTGCATTTACTCCTTCCTTTAAATACATAAATGCACTTATGTTGTTTGCAACAAAGCTTATTTTGAGAGAACGCATTTTAGTTATTGCAAACAACACCCCACTCACAAACCTCATAGTAATGAACGTGTTAAACTCCACATGACGTATTCAACGACCAGCCTTTATATATATATATATATATATATATATATATATATATATATATATATATATATATATATATATATATATATATATATATCCATAATCAACCTCCACAACTTAACGCTATAATATATACTGAATGTCTCTCTTCTTCCCTCTTATTTCTCATCCCTTTCTCTCTCCTTCTACTTCTGCCTTCAACGTTTTACCCATATCACGTCCCTCATTTTCATCCTTTCTCTCTCCCCCCTCCCTATATTTCTATCCATGTCTGGTTGGATGTTTTAAATTCCCCCTAGCCCCTTATGATCTATCAATGTTTTTTTAAAACTTAGCTGCTGCCAGTGTTCTTTGATTAGATTTCTTGGCGGGGAAGGGGTGTATAATATCTTTATTTCTTCATCATAATACTTATTTCTTATTAAATTGTCGGATTGTGGATCGATTATATATATATATATATATATATATATATATATATATATATATATATATATATATATATAATTTGGTTCTGTATTTACTTATCGGGTTTATAAATGCAGATATATATATATATAAATATATATATATATATATATATATATATATATATACCTTCTGTTTAAAACATGCGAAATATTAATCTAATATCTTATATGTTTGTGTGTTTGTAGTGAAATAAGTATAAATGTATTGAACTAAAATAATATTTTCAAAAATACTCAATCCATAGAGAGAACAGTTATATAAGCAAATTATATATAGTATATATATATATATATATATATATATATATATATATATATATATATATATATGTGTGTGTGTGTGTGGGTGTGTGTGTGTTTGTTTGCCCTATTCTTCTATGACCTTTTAAATTTAACTCCTTTATACATACACAGTTACACATATATGCCTATGCATGTGTCTGTTTGTGTATATATATTTTAACATTTTATTGCAGTCTATCTCTGCCAACATTGATCAAACATTCAACAAACAGGAATTGCTATAAATTGCTATTTTGTTTTATATATAAGGAAATATATATATATTTTTTTTGTTCATATGACAAAAACAATAAAACAATGTGCGCATATTAGAATTTAATTAGACAGCCATTATTTTAAATCCTGATAAATGTTTCTTTTTGTTTTGTTTTTTAATCTACGTGTTCATTACGTTCGTCTTCACTAGTGTTTGAATCTAAATTCCTTCTGCGATTTCTCTTACCAATATTAATTATACGAAAAGTCGGATCTTTTTTTTATGCACACGATTGTATCTTGTTCCCTTGCAACCGAACCTACTTTTAAATTAGTTAATTATTTAGTCGAAACATGGTTAGAATTACATGTATTAACCCTTGTTGTTGTCTGGTATACTTCCTTGGTTTTAAATATAATTATGAAGTTTTTTCTTTAATTAAATATTCTTCTGTCAGAAAGGTTTCCTTTTACAATCCACATTAAATGGGTGGATTATTCATGATTAAGAATATAATATAATGTTTGCTATACCGTGTATTTTACTGTTTATAAGTTTATTGCTTATTCACATGTCATAATTTTCCGATAATGGTTTTGTAGACTATGGGATTTCTCTATAAAATTATGAATTTGATGATTACGTCGAGTAGATCCAATGTGGAAGCATCACGTATCTTAGGGATTATCAAAAATAGAAATTTCATAAAACTTTTATTTTTATATCAGCATTATTGTATTATAAAAACTGTATCTGCCATTAGGGTCGTTACCGCTTGGTCTTCGATTGCCTGTTTTACATTAAGTAATCATATATTTTCTTTGCTAGTTTTCCATTCAATTATTCTATATAAAATTGTATTCATTCGCAAATATAAACTAGCAGAATAAGGGAGTTGATACATTTTCGCAGACAATTGATTTCGTTTCAATAAATATTAAGACACAATTAATTCTCTGCTGATAATTTTACTTCTTACTGAAGTCTATATTTGCTTCTATTCGACATACAGATCGCCAGCAACACACATTTTACTAGAGGAAAAAAAATCGACAACATTTAATTTACTTTTTTTTTCACTATAAACAAGCATATTCTACCTTGGAACTTTGCCAGCTACTATTTGGAATCGTGTCTAACAGTGCACTGTTAGGATTTTATCAGCGATATATCTGTTAATAAACATTTTAATTTCAACAGGTCAGTATATTTACAGCAGCAGGAAAAATGGGGAAAATTCCATTTTCTATTGGCGCGAATGTAAGAAATTATCAGCGTAAACGTCCCCCCCCGACATTTAAGAGCCTCAACCATTTCAAAGGTGGGTTAATAGGATTTGTAAGGTCCTGCTGATACGAGTGCTATGAGTTCCTCAGTCGATTGCCTGCTACTGTTAAGGATCCGACCCATTGTAACTGTAAAAGTTTCACATACTTCCCTGCAGTGAATCAGTCCACAATTCTGGTCTAAATTGTACTGTAGAAAACATATTTTTGATTTTACGAAATTATTTTAATATAATGACGCGAATTCGCGTTTAAAATGCAAACGTCGATTCTAATGTTTCAATTATATTCTAAACGGAAACATTCATTTTTAATGCATCCCTATCTTATCAAATAAACATGTTGATATTATTCATTGGACCTATCTTCTTGTATGTTAGTGAAACTTCTAAAATGTACAAGTAATATAAGGATGTATAAAAGTGTTTAATTTTGTCAAAATCTTACATTTTTCTTTAATCTCTGTGCAATTATCGAATTTTGATATTTCTCGGAGGCATTCCGGTAACAAACATAACGTAAGAACACTTACAGACACATCAAGTATATCTGGGTGAAATTTAAAAAGAAAATGGTCCAAAGGTTTCGGAATCGATCGGGAACAAACTCACATACACTCGAACATAGACCAAGTGATTTTTATATAATAGTAAAGTTATTATTAATAATGATAGTAGTATTAGTGGACATAATAAAATAGTAATAGTAGTAGTAATGTGTAACAAAATTTGGTTGGCTATGCGGTATCGATAAAAATCAATTTCGTCTTATAAACCTTACCTAAAAGTATGCTTGGTACTAGTGCACATTGATCCGTGCTGAAATAATAACGTTATTATTTAAAAAGTCATTTTTAACATGGGGAGGGGTGGATGTTTGTACCTATTCTATACTTTAACCTTACAATTTAATAAAAAACATATCATAACACTTTAATTAAACTTGGAAATACGTTTTAAAAAATAACGCGAGTCAGTAAGTGCACAAACACCGTATTCTTTATACCCTGTTTTAGCGTATATTGTATACAGGAAAGCATACTTGCACTACCGAAATTAAGATTTAACACATGTTACGTATGATATTACGACCATGTAGCTGCACTAGTTTATTCAGCGTGCTCGGTTTGATGCTTGTTACATACATTCGTGCCACAACGGGAAATAGGTACGTATAATCAGTGCTGTGTGAACTTTATTCAGGGATACAAGATTCAAACTTCAGTACACGTAATACAAATTACCCACGTTGATACATTGTACATAAATTGAAATGTTAATTATCTAACCTTATTGCAAAATTAAGCGAATTTTGCAGGGTGGATTACACGCAAAAGCTTAGAAATGTGATATTTGTAACAAATAATGTTTGGCAAAAATTGTTGGGGACTAAACCCAGGAAACACTGAAGCCAATAAAAATGTCGCGCAGGTTAATATTAAGGGATTGTTGCTTTTGCATCTGCATGTTTAGATACTACTGCCAGAAATTCGTGGAGTTCGTGCATATCTCAATAATATTTTAAAAACGAATGCACCATGAAAATGATCTATATAGTGTCAGTCTGGCTTGCATTATGACAAAACCTCACTTTTTTATAAATCAATTACTCACAGACTTCAACTCATCCATTGGTATCAATTATTTGTATGCTATTTAAGTAATTATTAGATGATTATATTGACAAAAATTAATAATACACTTTATGATGATAGCAGATAGTAGTAGTATTAGTAGTAGTATACAGTTCCAGATAGAAAAGATGCCGTCATTTCCACACAAGTAACCTGAGAGAATATACAATATACAGGCCGAGTTCCAACACTGCAAGGTTTTATATATTAAATAAGTCACTTTCTGAAGTATCACCTATGATGAGTGTCGGGAAATTTATTTAATTTCTTCAGCTAATATTAGAACATCTATTAACTATTTTTAAATATTTCCGCCACCGGGAATTTAATAAATGACTTTGTTCGAAATTCTGTAAATATTTTTAGCTTAGAGAAACCGTACGATCTTGGAGACGTAAAGATTAGAGCACCTACGATAAGAACACGAGAATGAATAATCAAAAATATCTTTTTTCAATACTATCATGCTTACATTTTTTTTCAATACATCATGCTTACATTTAAAATCCTATCAAATAATTCTCATGAGGTGTAAACGCAATTTGTAAAATCACACGAGAGCAGAATAAACAAAAATAGAAGGTAAAACATAAATGCAGGAAAAATGTAATTAATTTTTAACGTCTTAGTTTAACAGAGCGGGAACGCAGATGCATGCAAAACCATGTCACCGGTAAAAAAAAAAAATGGAAAAACGGAGAAATAGCACGTTAGTGAGGACGATCACATTACATGCGTCGATGGCGTTCAAGAGCACGATAACCTAAGGGAGGTTACAGCGGTACCGAGATAAATAGGAAATAAATATCAGTGTACAACAAAAAATCGAGTTAGAATGTTTTTCTTACTTTTTATCTACTTTACGACTGAAACTACAACGTGTTAGTTCCCGGCCAACGTTGCATTAGGATTACGAAAACTCGCAACATATAATTTTAAAACACATTTATATGCGTATAATTAAACAATGAGATGAAATTATGTAAGATGACCCATTAACTTTAAAGCGAACTTTGATACATTGTACATGGACTGAAATTTAAATTATCTAACCGTACTCCACAGTTAAGCGAATTTAGCAGGATGGGCTACACGCAAAAGCTTAGAAATGTGATATTTATAACAAATTATGTTTGACAAAAATTGTCGGGGACTAAACTCAGGAAAAATTTAAGCCAATAAAAATGTCGGCGCACGTTAATATTAAAATATTGTCGCTTTTACATTAGCATGTTTAGCTACTACAGCCAGAAATTCATGGAGTTCGTGCATATCTCAATAATATTTTTAAAACGAATGTACTATGAAAATGGGCTATATAGAATCAGTCTGTCTTGAATTATGTCAAAAGATTACTTTTTAGAAATCATTTATTTACAGACTTCAACTAATCCATCGGCATTATTGTTACTTTTGATGCATCTAATTATAGTGTTTGAAAAGCCATTTCACATAGCTTACTAGATGACAATCAAAAAAGCATTGTATCATGCATTCGTGTAACTGACATCTGACAAGCTAATTTATGACTTAGAGAAAAAGAAGCATTTGCGATAATATAAAATAATGCCACCACTACACCCCGATGTTTTACAACATAAAAGTATTCTTAACAAATATTGCTTTATATATTTACTTTATTCAACATTTTTATTATAAGGCAAGTATGCGCTGGGGTTTTATTTGTATGTTATTTAAGAAGGAGTGATGCTAGAATTCCATACAGTAAAATTATTGTAAAGACACTTGTTCTTGCGGATTGTTGAACCTTCTTTTGCCTTTGTTAGAGGCTGACATGGAATAAATTATGACGCCATTCACGTTACTTCCAATCGATAGCGAAAAATTAAAATGTCAAATGGCACAGAAGAGAAATTATCGTCTTTACGTCGTGAAGAGCGGCTTTCAATGGTGCATTTTCATCGTGAACACTTGCGATGAATTTCAATTAGACAAGAATTTAATCTTGTATAGTTTAAAATAACGATTACTTGCAGTAATTACTTCATATTATCCAGTGTCAAGATGATAGAATGTGAATAAAAGAGTAATGGTAAATAAAATATCAAAAATATCATTAGTCTAATATATAAATATCACTATGTCTGTGTGTGTGTCTGTCTCCATTTTTCAAAGTATATCTCCCCCTAGACAGATGATCGTTGGACGGCGTGCAATAGCTCAAAATATTGCATTTTTGGTGCAGAATTTTATTAGAGGAATTTAATCTGTAAAAAATAATTGCTAAGGGCTTCAAAAAAGGGTTCATTCAAATATGAAAGCAATAACACCGTAACGAGCGTAGCACAATAGTCATTGTGCGCATAAGTACATCGAGTGAAAGAGAAACACATGTATTAAGATATTTTACAACGGTATTGCCGTCGTTGTCCCGTTTGTGCAAAGGGTAGCGTAACCGATTACCAGCACAAGTGTTGTGATTTCGATCGCAATCAGTTCCTTTTTTTTCACATTCCGATATTCTTGATCTTTAAATGTTATGTCATAAATACACAAGACCACATATATTAAAAAAAACATACAGAAGAATGTGTTTGATTTACGTAACGAACATGTCATATTCAAAATATATATGATGTATCAGCTTATTTGTTACATTCCAAAACCCACGTAAATAAATCAAGTAATGTTCTTTTGTATTGGATCTACTCATAAACTAATTAACCGATCATTAAAAATATTAATTATATGTACATGCTTATATATTTCTATGTCTTAGATTCACCCCTAAACTAACTGACATATCATTATGAATTTCAAATATGTTTTTTATGATTATATATTTGTATGTATTGGATCCACTCCTAAACCAATTAACCGATCATTATGAATTTTAATTATGTGTTTAATTATGTTTATATATTTTTATGTATTGGAATCACTCAGAAACTAATTAACCGATCATTATGAATTTTAATTATGTGTATATATTTATATATGTTTATGTATTGGAATCACTCCTAAACTAGTTAATCGATCGTTATGAATTTTAATTATGTGTATATGTTTATATATTTTTATGTATTGGAATCATTCCTAAACTAATTTACCGATCATTATGAATTTTACTTATGTGTATATGTTTTATATTTCTATGAATGGGGTTCATCCCTAAATTTATTAACCGATCATTATGAATTATAATTATTGTATAAGGCGTGGTTTCACTTAGATTTATAGAAGCGTGTGTGTTGTATCACACAAAAATGTACGGTAAGAATATAAAATGTAGATTATTTTAAAAACCTGGACTGGATTCTTGGCAGCATTCGAACATTCTCTGCTCTAACACGTTCAGTCCGGTTCTCGGGAACTCAACTCAACTGAACTCTCATTAATATGTAAATATAGACCCGATCAAGCCTGATGATTTGTCGCCTTATTGGTCGGGTTTCGAGTTCGCACATGCCAACTTTGGCAGCCTGTCTCCGTAAATACCGTCACCTCCCAATTTTCCATACGGCAGTGGAACAAGAACTAAACCTATTCACACTATAGTAGATATTAGCTACAAGACCCTATTTATACAGTGCGCATTCGCCCACTTGCTACTTACACCTTCTAATATACAATGGGGTAACCGGAAGTCCTATTGTATGAGCCGCTTCACAACACTGCGAAATATCTGTATATAAAACTGGAACATTATATTTGAGAAGGGACCACTTTGAATGTCAGAAATAATTTAGCTGTTATGGAAAGCCATCATAATTTTCGGTTTAAGTAAAATCAAATCAAATCTGCTTACTATTATGTATCAAAGTAAGATCAACTCGTATACTTGTTTGGATTTTTGTGCTATTAGTCCTCGCGCGAAAGGGCATGACACAAAATGTTTTAAATACTACTACTGCTACTACTACTACTACTACGTCTACTACTACTACTACTACTAATAACAATAACAAACAATTTCGCTGGCGAGGACTACTATTGACCGCAACCAGTTATACAGTGCTTTTTTAAATGTTTATCCTTATTTTTGTCGTTATGTACTGAATATTTTTAAAGAAGCCTATATGGAATATGTTCCTTATTTAATTTTAAAGATTTTCTATTCTGAAAGAAGTTTAAAAAATGTAATCTAAAATAGTTATTTTAACGTTTTTGTTTAAAGTTCAGATTTTCTCATTATTCAGACCTGTATTACAAAGAGGGGGTTACAAAAAATGAGTGGTGGTTTGAGGAGAAATACAAACTGAAACAGAGAGAATATTCACACCTGCAATAATACAAAGAGGGTGTTTCAAAAGTGAGTTGTGGGGTTAGGAGAAATACAAACTGAAACAGAGAGAATATTCATACCTGTAATAATACAAAGAGGGGGTTGCAAAAAGGAGTTCTGGTGTGAGGAGAAATACAAAATGAAATAGAGAGAAGGATAGTTTTAAAATATAATCTTAAAAAGATAAGATACAAGTTAGAAAAGCATTTTATCCAAGGCATGAAAATTATTAAAAAAATGTTTTTACTATAGGCTTTAAAAATAAAGGTCACGATTCAATTTAAAATGTATTTATCTTCAAAGTGCACTTTTATAAATTTTACTAAGTAGGGTATAAAAATTTAATTAAAATTGAATAAAAAAAATACTTTGAATTTATTTTATGTAATGTACATTTTGTTGCAATTTAAAAACATTATCGTTCTATCTAGCAATTAATGATATAAATATAAAATCTTCAATTAGTTTTTTTTAAGTGCAACAGAATCTACATTACATAAAATAAACCCAAGGAAAGTTTTTGATTCAATTTAAATTAAATTTTTATACCTTACTTTGTAAAATTTATAAACCATCTATATATACATTAATATTTCCAACATGGATTACTCAGGAGAGGTGATGGGGATACATGGGTAATATGTGGTTAAGCTAATCTTAGGCTTATATAATCTACAACCACTGCCTCTTAACTGCTTGCAAATTATCTTCCCTAGTCCCCACCTGTTGCTTTAAAGAATGCATGCAACCGAGAAGCTGACGGTATAATCAGACCCCATTTCTCTGCTGTCTTGTAGAGTTTGCCTCTTTAAGCAAAGGCTTGAAGAAGAACAATCTGACACAAGACCAGGTTTGTCGGTCTTGCTGTAAGGCGACGCTTTCTTCAAGGTCATGCGCAGACCGGTGCACCCCCATTAGAATCCTGCACGTCAAGCTTGGGTACCGCGAGAAGAACGCGTGGGGCCGTAGGGTGGGTTTCACTCTGGAAAGCGCATGGCAGTGTTCCAAAGACAACAATGTGGCCAGTCCATGGTCAGTTGAAAGTCCCCGAACCATTTGTGGACATGAACAAAGCCCTGCATGACGGGATGTCAGCCAAAGTTATCCAACAAAGCAATATGTCTTCTCGATCATTTGCGAGCTTAAAGAATGCTTACTAATAATCAGTTTAAATGAAAGTCGATTGGAAGTAAACGCATCAATACTTTAATAAATTATTTAAGACTTATTCTCATAAACTTCTGTAATTGTGTCATTGACATTCGTGTAGTAATTACATATAGATGATTCCTAGGAATTATAGATTAGTAATTTATGTATAAAAAATGATTTCTATAAAATTCCATTAACCAAACACAACAGTACTTTCTAAGTTTTATATGTTGGTGTCCATGATGCTTCCGATATGACACTGCACCTAATATGGGTACTAAATATATGTTATCATAGGGATGGAGTATGCCATTTAAGTGTACCATAATACAGATAGTACAATATTAATAAAAAATAGTGTGCAAACCCACTCACGTAAGGCGATGTTAAAATACAATAGTTAAATTTAATCAAAATGTGGTGAAGGGGCAAATACACTTTAAATATTGATCGAAAAAGTCCCGTCAAGTAGAGATATTTCAGCCTAAATCTCTAGACATTCAAATACGTGTAACTCTATAAGATATTGAAAAATCCATGTGATCTTAAAACTATAAAAAAACAAAAACAATTTACATATCTATTAGAACTATGTAAGACAGGAAATAAGTACGTGTTTCCCACTCATCTCGGATCGATGTGAAACAAGATTAGAAGTAAGGTATTCGAAAGCAAGCGCTTAATATACGTGCACGCTGTTAACAATAACGTCAACATCCATCAACATTCCCCATTAAAGGCGTCTCATTAGCAATTGGCAATTAGCAAAAAAACAAAATAATTTCAAAGTTATAAGTTATAGTCTAGTAGGATGAATTTGATTGAACTTCACAGAACAATACATCAATACGACAGACGCAAATTCAGTCTTAACCTAATTGTGTATCCATATATATATATATATATATATATATATATATATATATATATATATATTATTTTATTACCGTTATATCCGTTTAGTTACACATGTTTCTGTTACCGAATCGTATCGTCAGACTTGGATACAAGTGGTTATTATGATTTGGAAAGACAATGATTGAAGAAGACGATGAAAATAGGGGTGAGCTCAATTTGGATCTGACAACATTTAATTTTAAAGATTAAATCACTGAATAAAAAAAATCAACCAGGAGTGAGGTTGAACTTTAAAAAAAAATGTACTCCTTTCATCGCCCTCCTCTAATATCGTCTTTTCAAATCATAATAACCACTTCTGTTCAAGTCTGACGAAAGTAATGGATCGTTAATACGATTCGGTAACAGAAAAATGTGTACCTAAACAGAAAAAACGATAATAATATAAAAATATATATTTGCTCTACAGTAGTATTAATCACCTTCTTCGAGTTTTTACTATTTACCAGTTTTGCTATATATATATATATATATATATATATATATATATATATATATATATATATATACACACATATATATATTAAAATTTATATATATATATATATATTAAAATTTATATATATTTATTAAAATTTATATATATATATTTAAATTTATATATATATATATATTAAAATTTATATATATATATTAAAATTTATATATATATATATACATATATATATATATATATATATATATATATATATATATTAAAATTAAAATGTTTAAATTCGACGTTATTTCACGCAGTTAATTGTAGCCGAATGGATTAGGTCTTCGCTAAACCGAGCCAGAGATGTCTCATGATGCGGGGTTCGAATTTGTTCGACTGGTATTAATCGTGACACCCTGCACTGAAGATTCCCGAAAGGATGAAACACTAGTGTGTGTAGGTATTTAATTATTATATTAAAAAAATTATTATGACAGCCCGTTTAAGAAATTCGTTTCTTATCGTTGAGCACTTTCAGTTGAATTAAAAGTCGGTCAACTTAGCTCTTATGCATAGATCATCGTATAACGATTAGATCACTCTCTGACTGACGTAAATGAACATTTAAAATTAAAATGTTTAAATTTGACGTTATTTCACGCGGTTAATGGTAGCCGAATGGATTAGGCCTCCGCTAAACCGAGCCAGAGATGTCTCGTGATGCGGGGTTCGAATCGTTCGACTAGTGTTAATCGTGACACCCTGCACTGAAGATTCCCGAAAGGATGAAAGACTAGTGTCTGTAGGTATTTAATTATTATAATGAAAAAATAATTACATATATATATATATATATATATATATATATATGTGGGGGGGGTCCTGCCAAAAAATGGGTGTTTACACTATCGAGTAAACATGTCTACATTCCTGGAAATGCGTATTGCTAACACAGAGCCAGCCACATTACCTAATAATTGTTATCTATGTATACGCGGCAACACCTACAGCTTCTGGGAAAACCTAAGATACCTTTCATAGAAACCTATACTCCTTCGTTCGAAGGTTCGGAAGACATGAAAACAAAATCATTCTGGGTGATTTTAACGTTCAGATTTGTAACGAAATGATGTTACCTTAAACTGCTTTGGTAGATTCTGAATAAGGAAACGCAACGAAAACGGTGAACTATTGATTTAATTGTGTACTATGCATGAACTGTCTGGAACGAACCCATTCTTTTCCTTCCTCAAAACACCATGACGCGTCATGAAGACACTAGCGGTCAAAGCATTGGTACCAAATAGGCTTCGGACTAACCAGACGCAAATTCCTCCCAAGTTTTACATCAACAGAGTAAACCTGGAAGTTGTAAACCAACTCCAATACCTAGTCTCAAACCTAACAGATACCATCTCACTAGGCAACTAAATCAAAAAGAGGATTTGAAAAGCCATACAACTATTTCTAGGCAAAGAAAGAAAGCATCCCTCCCATTATCAAAAATCAAAATCCAGGAGTATTAATCATGTGTTATCGGTACTTTGCTGTACGGCAGTGAATTTTGCGCGATGTATACTCATCAGGAAATGAAGCTTCATTTTCTTCACATTAGATATCTGAAGAGTTTTCTGGCAAACAATATCACAAATAATTACCTGCTATTAAATGTAGGTATAATATTGGAATTGGCGTGCAAATGTTGTAATATGTAGTTTAATTTTGTTTAATTAAAAGACAGTAAAAGTGTGTTTAAGCGCTTCGTATTCAATTTAAATACTTCCGCATTTTGTATAATTTAAGCATAAGTATATGACACCGACCACTAAACGTTCACTCATTATTTTTCTTGTTTGGACTATTTGATATTGTTCTGGGTATTATTATGTAACACATGCTTCCACTTGACAATGTGAAATTTCACTGTTACGGATATTCATTTTAAGTTGTAGACCTTTTCTTATCTCAAAATTAGTTAATGAGGTAATATGAAAAAATAGAGTAAGTTTATAACTATATATTTAATAAATAATTGTTGACGTCTTTATTCCCTGAACACACGTTGACGAGAATGAGCCCCATTGAGTGTTATATATTATTTTCACTTTCATTCTTAAAGATGAGTAATTTGTATATTTATTTACTTATTGTCTGGTATCCTCATCTTCATAGTTTTTGTTTGTGCATGTTTTGGCGAAATATTCCTCTAGACTTATTCAAGTGGTTAACTGGGATAGGGTCCGTGGCGCAGTGGATAGAGGTGTTTAATCTCTACAGTTCCAGGTGAGCATTGTCTTAAGATAGCGATTTCAATCCTTCGACAAGCAGGCCATAGAATTAGTTGAATAAAACGTTGTGAAACAACAGCATCTATGGAAGGCAGTAATTAATGGGAATACAGTTAAGGAACTCAGCATTTTATTCCGTCATGGTTAACCAACTGAGAAGTAATAATTTGTCGAAACGTTGGGAAACAAAAACAACAACTATGAAAATAGGAAGAACAGACTGCAAATAAATAAATAAATATCCATTAAGATTTGTTTATCTTAAAAATGTTAGAATTGCACAATGGGAACGAACAAGTAAATGCATACAATTATAGCGGATTAATGGAAAACGAATATTTAATTTAGTGATAAAAGACACACAGACACACGCACATACACCCCCCACACACATATATATATATATATATATATATATATATATATATATATATATATATATATATATATATATATATATAGTTATAAAATATATATGGCGATTAAGCTACACTGAATATTCCGCGTTTCATCCACTCTAGGATTCTTCAGCCTGAAGAATCCTAGAGTGGATGAAAGCGGAATAGTCAGTGTAGCTTAATCGTCATACATATTTTATAACTTATTAAGTAGTTCTACCTACACATTGAGCACTTTTGAAGTAAATACTAAAAGTTTACGCATAAATTTATATTTCGTATATTAATTTATGTGAGTAAATGAAGTAGTTATATATATATATATATATATATATATATATATATATATATATATATGAGAAATACTGCCATTTTCTCATCAATTGAATTCTTCTGAAGATATAACATAAAAAAGTACTTACATTTTCTGTTAGGAGTGAATTTTCTCTGTTCTCTCGTGGGTATTCCTCTAGAAACTTCTAAGCTAATAATTTTTAAGTTGGTAATTTTAAACGTGATACTTTTAAAGTTGATACTTTTAAAGTTGATACTTTTAAAGTTGATAATTTTCAAGTTGATACTTTTAAAATTGATACTTTTAAAATCGATACTTTTAAAATTGATACTTTTAAAGGTGATAATTCCGTGTTTGTTATATGGCTGTTACAGAACTGGTGTAGTTCGTTTACTTTATCTTCAAATGTATCTAAAATAGTTCAATATTTATCAACATGAACGAAACAACGTCAATAATATTTTAGTAAGATTTTAAGAGATAAATATTTATTCAAGTCTTTATTCCCTAGGCATCAGTTGATGCGAACTATAGCCCATTGAGATTTGTTTATCTTTTAGATATTTAATTGCACGATTGAAACGGGTAACTAGATTCATACAAAGGCATCGGCATAGGAAAACACTAAGAATATATTTATGTGTTGAAGACAACACATATATACTCCTATACATTTAGTGTGTGTATTTGATATTCATATTAAAACACCCTGTTTTCATTTATATAAAAAAAATAAACGAAAATACATTATGTGTGGCGTGGAATTGCATTCATCTGCAAAAGTCCTAGCTAATTTGCCTATTAATTTTAATTAATTCCCTATATGTTCTTTCGCTTTACTTATGGGATGATCATCTTCAGTTATTATCACGTATAATTATATTAATGCAGATGCATACATGATTTATAATTATATTAATGCAGATTTCTACATGATTTGTACATGATTTATACTCGTGTAATATTTGCGTACAATGTTTATAATGAACACAAATCTCTTTCTATATATATTTATGTATGCGTATATATATATATATATTATTTAAAACACTTTGCCTACCAAACTCCTCTGTCCATTTTTGGTCTAAATGCATGAAACTTAATATGGGGTATTCGGATTCATGAGAAACTTTGTATTATATAAATATATATATATATACACATATATATGTATATATATATATATATATATATATATATATATATATATATATATATATATTACATTGGGGTCACCTCTTATCAAGGTCCGGAAGCCACTCGGAGATAAGGGTTATTGCGTGTACAGTAATCAATAGGGTAATATCGTTATAGTCATAAGTATTGGAGATTTGATAGAGTTTCTTACTTAAGTGGACGGTTTGTCAGGAATTTGTTTATGTTGGACTTGAAGATAGGTGGGAAACAAGCAAACGGAAGAGTGTTCTACAGTCATGCACTTCTGAGGAAGAAGATATGCTCATGGAATATACGTTTGGATTTAGGCACAGATAAAGAGTGGTGAAAATTAATGACAGTAGTTTCAGCTAGACAGCTGTTTTTCGCAAAAGATTGGCGAGGGGAGACCAGAGATTGGAGATCAGACGAGCACTTGCCATGGAAATAACGATAAAAAAGACAGATTTGCAACGTCTTTTCTGTGGGAGTGAGGCTGAGGGAAGAGAAAAGGGATCCCCCACTAAGCCACAAATCTATTTTGTATTCTGTCAATGCAGGATAGGTTGCTTTTAGCAGCTCCTGCCCAGATGTGGCAGCAGTAGCCCATCCTTGGATGACTTGGCTTTTATATAGATAGAGACTTGCATAAACAGTGAGATATCTTCTGGAGTGGTAGAAGGATCCTACCATTTGTCCAGCGACCTTGGCAACAGACTTGATGTACATGGTCCATTTCAGATCAGGGGTAAATGTCAATCCCAGAAGCTTGTCAAAACATGGAGCCTTCCCGAGACGAGAGCCATCCATTTCAATTGATGCTAGATGGGGATCAATCAGAGCGTTGATGATGTAAAGATAGGAGCTTGGTTTTAGATGCGTTAAAAGTAACCAACAACCCCTCCCCCTACTGTACTACGCGCTCAAGATCAGAGGAGAGAGAATCAGAAAGAATTTTGTCATTTACAACCTTTGATGTGTTTCCATAGATTGTCGTGTCATCAGCATAGCTGTCAACGAATGATTTAAATATGTGTTTTGGGGGATCATTGATGTAGATCAGGAAGAGTGTTGGGCCCCGGAGTACCCCTGGAGGATTCTAGCATTAATACTGTGGGCCTCTGATTTCTGCCCATCAACCACTACTCTTATGAACCTATCGGAGAGAAATGATTTAATAATTGAGAAAACATTTCCAGTGATGCGTTAGCTGAAAATCTTGTGAAGTAAGCCCTTGTGCCATACCTTATCGAAGGCCTTCGATATGTCAAGAGCAATTGCCATGGAAAGGCAGCCTTTGTCGAGAGATTCACTAATCCTATGAGATATAACCGCTAGCACATCTGCTGTAGATTTTACGGAGCGGAACCCATAAAGTATGTCACTAATAAGGTTGTTTCTGCTGAGGTGGTTGACGACTTCTTTATTTAATATGGATTCTAACAACTTACTCACAACACACAGGAGACATATTGGTCTGTATGAGAGGAAGATGACTTTTCACCTGAATTCATAAATACAGGGTATACTGATGAGGTTTACCACGGTGTTGGAAAGCACCTCCTTAAGGCAACGCTTAAATAGTTTTGTAAGTATGGGGGCAAATTCTGGTTGGAGCTTTTTCAGCACTATAACTTAAATGCGTCAGGACCAGTTGCTTTACTGGAATCAAGATGCTTGATTAGTTTGGCGACCTCACGCACAGATATTTGTATGTTGCATAGCGTGTTGTCTGTTATAGGAGGACATACTGGGATTTGGTGGCCTTCGTCTCATAGGGTATAATTAGCTGCAAAGTTCTTGGCAAATAGTTTGGTCTTGCCTGATGCTGACGAGCTGACCTCAGATCCATTGATGATGGTTGGCATAGAACGCACGCTTTTGTTCAGGATCCTGTTTGCTATTTGCTAAAACTGGTGGGAACCAAGCCGCTGCTCAGGTACTCTGAATTTAACGGACGGAGCATTTTTTATTACACATTTACTGTAGTTGCTGGCAGTCCTGAAAGCAGCTTTAGTCTCAGTACATCTATTACCTTGGTAGCTATGGAAGAAGTGATTTCTGTGCGCGATGGCAGCAGCACATTCTGGGGAGAACCATGGCTGGCTATTAGTTTTTTGTTGGGACATTTTGGATAATATGCATCGGACTATACACAATTAACCATTCGGTAAGGCCTGATACTATAGAGGGCACATCCTTTTTAAACATGGAATCCAGATGTAGATAAGATATGAATTTACGGAAGCTATCCCAGTCAGCCGTAGAGTAATATGTAAAAATATATGTATGTAAAATATATATTTTCTTATAATGTATATCAATTCTTATTTAAGAAGCCCAATGTAATTACAGAGGAATATAGAGAATAAATGGAAAAAAATTATATTCCAAAATTCTTGATGTTGACCATCAACCAACTGAATTAAAAGAATAAATTATAAGATGGTCAACATCATGAATTTTGTGAATATAATATTTGTCATTTATTCTCTCTCTCTCTTTCTCGCTCTGTGTATATATATATATATATATATATATATATATATATATATATATATATATATATATATATATATATATTTCTTTATTTCTATAGTAAAATAACGCCCTAGCTTACACGATCTATGAACGTCAAAATCGAATGTCCGTTCGGGTTTATAATATGAACACATCCGAACTTTTTTATGTGAGGCGAATGCACCGACACGTGATATATCACGCTACCAAAACACACAGGAAAGTATATGAGCTAACGCAGATCAAATAAACCGCAGCCTAATCCGACCATGAAATGTACTTATTTCATGTAAAATAAGGTTTGTAATAACTCAACAATCGAGAACTCCAGCCGATATCCAACAAGTTGTTTTTTTTTCACTTTCGCAAGAAAATGCCATGGAACAAACTAACCTAGAGAGCAAACTAATATTATAATTTTTAGCATGTGTATAATTATTTCCACTGTCAAATTCTATTTAAATACCAAGAAAATACTCTAGACATATATATTCATTTATAATAAAGTAACAGCGATGCCTCTCTGTTTAATTTGCTATTATAGTTTTAAAGCCAAAAGTATACATCTTGTCTTCCGCTAGTCACAACGCCAATTTCCGCATGCGTGTTTCCAGGAGATAGACATATTTTGTTTATAAAAAAAAACACTTTAACATTTATTTGACAAAGAGGACAAATTCCCATTTAATTTTTTTTACAGGGGATTCGAAACCATTTATAATATCTCCGTAATATCTACTCCCTCTACCTCAACATTGATTGTGAACTTTATTCAACATTATGGAAATCGTTTCATCGTTTACTTCGTATCAATGTTAATATTCAATACGATATTTTAATATTAAATTGAGACGTACGTATAAAGCTACTTTACGCATAATTGACATTGACGAGGATTTAAAGATGTGTTTTATATGGTCTAATTCAATACTCTCAAGTAATAAAAATTAGCAAATGCATTTTAAATGCATTGTGTTTAAAAATAATTGCAGGTTTATTATCGTAATATATATATATATATGTATATATATGTGTGTGTGCGTGTGTGTGTCTGTGTGTGTGTGGCATATGTTACTATTTGCTGTAGTAAAAGCAGTTCATTAAAGAAAGTAAAACTCACAAAAAACTGAGCTCCCCCTTTGATTATAGACACTTATAAAAGGATTGTTACTGCCAACAGTTCAAAGTTAATGAAGAAGGTAGACCTTCGGGCTTAGTAAATTATATAACGTGTCTGTGTGTATGTCTGTGCATATTTTCCTATGTAATTACTCTGTCAATTTCAGTTATCAGACCCGAAACTTGATATACAGGGTACTGAGATTTGGGAAATTTTTTTTGATCTGTTTTGGGCCAGAAATTTGGCTGTAAAGGGATCAAAGTTAAACGATTTGACATTTGAGAACTCTACCAACTCCTCCTTCAATTTTGAATCTAAACACTTAAAATTTTAGATATAGGTTCCTTTGACATGGATCTAACTTAATAACTTAATATGAGCCTAAAAACATAAATATTAAGGGGTCATAATAGGAGTTTAACTTAAAAAAATTGACAGTTTTTTTGGGGGAGGGGGTCAACATAGACCTCCAAACACCCGGGCAACGAAATGTTAGTATATATATATATATATATATATATATATATATATATATATATATGTGTGTGTGTGTGGGTGTGTGTGTGTGTGTTTGTGTGTGTGTGTGTGTGTGTGTGTGTGTGTGTCGTGCAGCATTTATTATACATCTATAAGTCCCATACTCGGATAATTATAGAACAACGTATATTCTATGTCTGTATATGTAATGTTTATTTTTTAGTTTCCAGCAATGGAAACTTAAAAATATATGCTTCAGTATGAAGGAAACACATTTTAAAAAGCAAACTAATATAAAACAAGAAAATATAACATTGCAAATCTTCTGAATATACAAAAAATCTGTACAACTCGTTATCAGAATTCACATTGAAGATTTCTCGCCAATTTATGTTTTTCGTTTGGTTTAGCTGGTGCATTTGAATTTTTTGCATTATCTTTCTCTCTCTCTCTCTCTCTCTCTCTCTCTCTATATATATATATATATATATATATATATATATATATATATATATATATATATGTGCGTGTGTGTGGGGGTATACATATACATATAGATACACTTATATATATATATATATATATATATATTTATATATACATATATATATATACATTTGTAAATATAATTACCAATCTTGAGAGAAGTTTTCCATATCTGTAGTTATGTGTCGTTCGACTGTGCGCGTATGATACTTTTTAATCCAGCTGTATCTCTACATCAAAGTACACAATTGTTACATTAAACTTTCATTTTGTAAAGATGATCGCGTGGTAATAATGTGAATCTCGGAATGTCATGTTATGTCATTTTTAACTTTGTAGATTATACCACAAATATTACAATGTAGCGTTGCCGAACGTGCTGTAAAAGACTCCCTATAAGACTATCGTTCCGATCTTTTTTTGTGTGATGACAGATTATTTAATAAACTAGCTTTTGAAAAATATATCTGCCCTATAAAGTGCACTTCTGTTCCTGTTGTAATTTTTCTAGCATTATATTTTCGCTCTACTTTCTTAAAACAGATTTTAAGACTACAAGATCTACACTCTGTCCTTCAGAAATATTACAACTTTCTTCGGTGGTTTTTCTCCACAGTGATCGATCTTTCGCTTAGGCTGTCAAGTTATGTACATCTATCCTAAGTATTTTCAGTTTCTATTTAAAGTAATTCTTAAACCTTTTCATGGGTTGTATAATGGTATTTAAACCCCATCTATCTGACTATAAAACAGATTTTATCAAAGTCTTTTGTCTTCCATTCTAACTAAGTGCTTAGCCCGTCGCAACTAATATTGAATGATTTTCATTTCTCTACTTGTACTATTTGATTGTTCAAGAACTACAGTGTCAGACGTTAAACACCTCCAGTAAATATTAAGTACTCTCTGAAGTCAAATTAAATCTTTTCAATAATTGAGATGCTTTCTATTTGTTGTCTAATTCTCTGATCCATATTTCAGTGCAGTTATAATGTATATTTCGTAATCACTTTGCTTTGTTTTTGATGTGAATCCCCAGACCTGATCACACACGTGTCTCTAGTTTCCAAAACGCAAGACTGGCTTTGCCTTTTCTGTGTTTTATCTTAGCATCAGGGGTACAGTCTCAGTGTACTTCCCGGATATACAAAATTCTCTGTGGCATTTAACTTCTTACTATAAATCAAGAGGTTCGCTTCAGACAATGAATAACTATATCATTTACTTCAGACGGATTATGAAAAAGATCTTGTGAATGTTTTCTCCATCGTTCACTGATCCCTCAACATTGTCGAAAAGGGCAGAACCATCGTGTAATTTACCAGGTACTAATGTTCGAGACTTGCTTGAATGATTTTGTAATACATATCTTTTAACTTTTTGCGGTTATAATCTGTCTGTATATTTGCTTAACATTTGGCGCATCACGTGTTCTTCATTCGAGAGTCTCACGTTTTACATAGTTCATATATATATATATATATATATATATGCGTGTGTGTGTTGTGTCAACCAGAGGTCAAATAGGTCTTTGTCCGATAAATGCATGTTCATTGGCTGATAGGAAGGGCGAGGTGGATATTAGAAAGCTGATTGGCTAACAAAAATCTCAATAGTAGATGCGCATATAAAAACGACAAACAACCACAGAATTCGCGCATAAGCCTGAAGAATCCTTGAGTGGGTGAAACGCGGAATATTCAGTGTAGCTTAATCGTCATATAATTTTTTTTTAATTTACTATATATATATATATATATATATATATATATATATATATATATATATATATATATAATCTATTCATGATAGTGTACAATTGTATTTCAGATGAATATGTCGATGTCTTTATATATTTTTCAAAAATAAATTGGACATTAGTTTGTTCAATAGAGGCCACTTTGGTATCAGTCAATAATCCTCGCAACCTACAACAGTGTTACTAGGTTCGTAATTATAGGGGTTGGTGTGGGTCGTCTCTCTTAGTTACGCAATGCCTTTATGTTTTCAATCATTTTATGTGAGTCACATTGTACAAATTTTGTGTTATCAACTAAAAATGGTCTTAATTGTGCAGAAGGGCAGTTATTTATATGTAAATGTACCTATTTACTATGCCTCCCCACGGGACAGAGTTAGACACCAGGGTCGTTTTTTAACGTGGAGAAAAGGTACAAAAATAAAAATTGTCTCAGTCGTGAAGGATTTCTCCTCCACCGAAAGAGAACAAGAAATGGAAGTGCAGCATCTGAAGAACAGATGGTGTTTATTTGCTCCCCCACCGAGCAAATTAGGCACAAGGCCGATTTTTAATGTGAGGAGTGAAGGGAGGGGGAAGGGAAAAAGGGGACCAGCTCCCGAGAGGTGGGAAATGGGAGCTGGTTAAAGGTCAGGCATGTGGGGTTGCCCCCACATCTGGTCTTTGCTAGTCATAGCTAGTCATAGCTAGTCATAGCTTGCAGCATCTGAAGAACAGATACTACACTTTGATCTTGACCAAAAGGCCAAGTAGAGTCCAAAAGATACAATGTAATTCGTCGGTAACATTTGATAGTTGTGCCACCAATGTAACAGCTACGTTTTTTTCTTGTTCCTATTTAGTTGCCTCCGCTGACGAGAAAGTTCCATACAAGGTGAGTGTTTTATGTGATGAACATCTCGCTCTGCAAAACCGCGCAGTCTACACTTTACGTTTAATAAAAGTAATTCTTCTAGAAGTGCCTTATCTTAATTTACTGAAACAGACTAAGTGTAGTTTCGGAACAGATAAGATCTCCCATGCATTTAACGGAAAGGATATGGAAGCATTTTTGAAATACATGCTACTGGTATTGTGTAGAAGCAAATAATAAAAATGTATAAATGATTTATAATTACTTACTAAATATTATGAGAAACCTCAGTCCGCATCCATCAACCCTGACTAATCCAGATATATAGCTGAAAGATTATGATTAAATGAGTAAAGAAAACAGAAAGAAAAATGCTGAACAAGTGAACCATGCATGGTTCCCCGAGAGTGCACAGTAAACGAGACAAAATGACTAAATTCAGCAACCCCTCCGTTAAACTCCAAAAGTACACAGGGGGCGTCAAATCCTAGTGAAAATGAACAAACAGTGCAGTTTTAGGCCTTAACGTATGTAAATTTGAGTTCTTTGCCATGCAAAAGAACAAATGACTGTCCATCATTTGACCCCCTTTTAGCCCCAAACTCCCCAAGGCCTTAACATATTTTAATTTGAGTTCAGCACCATGCAAAACTGCTAAATAGACATACACAGGTGATTTTGGGCAAATATGGTAAAATAATTCCAAGAATGGTGTGGTTTTTAAGTCCTAAAAATCCCTGGGAAACACTCAAGAGTTATCGCGAAGTATAGAAAAACAAAATTTATATAGAAATCACTTAGTTACAACTTTTCAGAAAGTTTTATAATAATTCAAGACATGATTTTTAAATAAGCACAAAAGTGTCAATTTTAGCCATTTTAACACGAAAAGCACCCCTAGAGGGGCAACCAGAGTTTTCCTGAAAAATCAGTTCCGTTACTTATTACTCATATCATGTGTATTGTTTTTGACAATTTTCAACAAATTCCAAGGTGCTGTTATTGAGAGAATTACAGGCAGAATAGACATGAGTGGATTTACAGGTTCACCCTCCTTTTTCTGGGGACCAAAACCCACATTGAAAAGATTAAGTAGATAAAATCCAAGATAATGATTTTACTCATGTTATCTACTTACAAATGAAAGCTGTAGATCTTTATCATAATGAACACACATCTATTTTACATGTGAGAGATAGGTTTATATCGAAATTTTTCGATCATATATTTCCAATAATCGAAAAAACTACTATTAAATTCTGACAGTCCGATTTTTGCCAATATTAGCACAATTAAAATGTCTGGCATTATAAGTGCCTTAGAGAAGTTCCATCATCGCACGCGGAATTCCTGAGTCAGAGACGCCTGTGAAATTAATCTTTCTGTATAGAAAACAATTAAACCATTATACTACTTATTTGTATTTTTTAAAAATTTAGTCAAGTTATCCCGTTAAAAAATTTTGTTACACAAACAGTATGTCTGTTAGAGTAAAATTCAGACTGCAATATCTTTGTCTGTAGGCAGGTGAATCTTTCTATTTGTGCACAGCAGAAGATCCCAACTAGAGCAGGCAATCGATAGTTTTCGTTAAAAATTAGTAATTCCACGAGTTTCGATGACAATACAAGTATTGGAATTATAGAACTTTCGATGATTCTCATTAAATCCTGGGTAAGGTCGGGACTTTTGTAGCTCTGAATAAAAGATATTACTTGATTTTGAGTGTAGAAATATTTACATTTAAGGTTTCAACATCAGAGTCATGAAGATTAAAATTCTCCCTTGCCTGGACATAGTATTCAGGTTGACACTAGACTCAAGCAGAGCTTAATAAGGACCAAGGAAGCCTGTTTAAAAATTCAGCGCTTGTCATCTATCATTCTTCAGGGTTACTCTAGTATGCTCGGATTTTGTTGTAGTATTGTGTCGTGTTGACGGAATTATTTACAACGAGCCGGTGATCTTGACGGATTTGTTCGAAACGACGCAAGTGTTTACTGCCGTGTCGGGTCACATCGACAGTATTGTTTGTGTTAAGTCATATAGACAGAAGTGTTATGTTTACGTTGTTTTTTCAGTTGACTTTACGTTGGTCGCAGTCGTAATGCTGCGTGTGATAATATATATATATATATATATATATGTATACTAGCATTGACCCCTATTATGACGCCTTACAATTTATTGTTTTGGGCTCAAATCAAGTTATTACGTTAGATAAATGTACAAGGAAACAATATCTAAAATTTCAAGTGTTTAGACACCAAATTGTCGGAGGAGTTTGGTAGAGTTCTCAAAGGTTAAATCGTTGAATTTGTACCCCTTAATCGCTAAATTTCTGGCTGAAAACCAATCACATCGATTTTTCCAAATCTCAGTACCCTACATGTCAAATTTCGAGTTTGTAGACTTAAAATTGACAGAGTTATTGCGAAGAGAAATGAACACACACACACACACGGTCAAGTTTATAGATATACTAGCATTTCAGCCCGGCTTGCCCGGTTATTTCGTGGTGTATGTTTAGCAAAAAAAAAGCGGTCAATTTTTTAAACTTTGACCTCTATTATGACCCTTTAACATTTATTGCTTTGCGCTCTAATAAAGTTATTAAGTTAGATCCATGTCTAAAGAACCTATATATCAAATTTCAAGTGTTTAGACCAAACATTGTCGGAGGAGTTTGGTAGAGTTATCTAAAGTCAAATCGTTGAACCTTGCCCCCTTAATCGCCAAATTTCTGGTCTAAATCCGGACACATCGATTTTTCTAAATCTCAGTAAGCTGTACATCAAATTTTGAGTCTGTAGCGTTAAAATGACAGAGTTATTACGTATGGAAATTTACACACACACACAGACAGACAACACTTTCACTTATATATATATATATATATATATATAGAGAGAGAGAGAGAGAGAGAGAGTGAGAGAAGGAGAGAGAGAATTGGGTATATTCCTCTCATCTCGTGAATCACATAATATTTTGGCACTATTATCTATCTGAAATCATTTCCATCAACACTGGTATAAGTTTTAGATCGATGAACAATGTGGGCGCTATATATATATATATATATATATATATATATATATATATATATATATGTGTGTGTGTGTGTGTGTATATATATATGCATATATGTATGTATGTATATATATGTATATATGTATGTATATATATGTATATATGTATGTATATATATGTATATATGTATGCATATATATATATATATAACATATAGGTTAAATTTTGAAACAGTAATTAAAAAAGTGTAAACGTAATGTAGTAGTGGTCTTCCCTATTTGGTTTCCTCCATACACTATATGTAGAATACATGAAGAAATTTACACACCAACTCAGTTTCTTTTTTAATAGCAGAAAATCGTGGAAGATCCGCTCTCGACAATCAATCAAGCAGAAAAAAAAGATAATTTCGGTGACCTTATAGCTGTCGTGAATTTTTCCGGGTTAGTGCTTGGACATCAGCCTTCCTATATCTGGTTTCCCATCTTTACAGAACATGAAGCCTTTTAACTAACTACCTGGTGCGCCTAATCAGGAAATATACAAGGAGCTGCGCGGGCACATTTTTAATAAGCCACAATGCATCTAGTTTAGAAACACTACCCTTATTCTACCAACATTCTGATATTTTACCACAAGTTTATGTGGAAAGTAAACAAAAACGAGTGTCTGTGATATACGATTCTGTACTAGAGACATCAAGAGGAATGAGAAAGTATTTTCTGTTGTCGTAGCTAAATGAGTAGTCATTACTATAAATGATAAGGATGAATAAAAGCGCGAAGTTCAGTCGTGTGCATTTTATTGAAATAATTTTAATGTAGCGAAAATTAGCAATCTAGAGAAAAAAGCGTCTCAATCTGTAAACTATTCTTGTAGAACTTCAAAACTTTTTCGTTTATTGCAGTTTTTAAACTTCCTGAGAGTTTCAGCACTTTATACCAAATTAGAAGTGCTGTTGTTCTTCGTGAGCAGATTCTATGACAAAGAATCCTGGCGATTTTCCAAATGTTTTTTTCTATAAATTAGACAAAGCCAGGTAAACCATTTTTCCTAATGAACTTCATTATTCAAACAAATATACAGTAAAACAGTTGCTGTCGCCACTTATTGTTACGACGAAAATATCCTTGTATACAAAAGTACAACACGCAGGCATTTATTTACTCACAGAATAAAAGATCTTGTGTTTTTGATAGTTTTGATACATTTTATGTTTGGTGATATTGTTAATGCTCACATTGGTAAAACTACAGATTTGAAGTTTCCTGTTGTCTTGAGAAGTTTTTCATTCGTCCTCTGTAATATTGCGTTAAAATTAGATCGATTACCAAGAAAAGAAATTCGTGATGCCTTCACACATAAGACGAACATTGCATACACACGTTCTCACAATCATACATATAAACATATAAACAAATACAAACGCACGGACACATACACATGTATATACATATACTCATAGATGTGTGCATATTGTCTACATAGTTATATAGATAGATTTATGTGTACTGTTTCGTTAGTTGCTTACATAAGCAGTGAAAAACCATATTTATTGTTGCTATGTCATGATTAACCGCTTGTTTACTTACTTATTTTGAATGGATTTTGTAATCAGGTTACATAATGTTATATAATGTACTATACGAAGGCATATATTATCCATTCTTCTTTTATTTTGTCGTCTATTTTGCTTTTGTTTAAAATTTGAATTTCTTCTTGGTTAGTAAGCAGATATACCTTTATCAAAAACTTATATAAAAAAAAACGAATGTAATACCTTGTTAAAATAGGAACTATAGCTCTACATCTGCATATTTACATCTATTTAAAGGAACCCATACATCAAAAATAATGACAATATGCTAAAATAAATATCCTATGATTTAGCGGTTGGGATATCCAGGCAAATTCAAAAAATTATTAAAATATACATATCTATTTATTAAAATTAATTTAATTATTTTTTTTAATTTCCGAAAAATGATTCTGTCAAGAAATACGGACAGCTTCCATTCATTTTTCTGTCAGGACATTTTTTTTTTTTTTTTTTTACACAGAGATCACCCGGAAGGCCACTCAGGGATAAGGGTTATTGCACGTACATTACGTTAGTGAGGAGATTTGATGAAGTGTTTAATTAGGGGTGGCGGTTCATTAGGAATTTGTTAACATTAGACTTGAAGACATCCAAGTTGTAGTCCGGGGGGAAGCAGGCAGACGGAACAGAGTTCCACAGCTGTGCAGTTCTAGGAAAGAAGCTTTGTTCATGGAATCCACGTTTTGATTTAGGCACAGATATAGAGTGGGGGAAATTTTTCACAGTGGATTCAGCTAGACGGGTGTTTTTCGTGAAAGATTGGCGAGGGGGGACCAGGGATTGGAGTTCAGACGAGCACCTGCCATGAAAATAACGATAAAACAAGGATAGGCTCGCAACGTCTCTTCTGTTGGAGAGGGGTTGCAGGGTAGAGAAAAGGGCATCCCCCACTAAACCACGAAGTCTATTTTGTACTCTGTCAAGGCATGATAGGCTGTTTTTGGCAGCTCCTGCCCAGATATGGCAACAGTATTCCATCCTTGGCCGTACTTGGCTTTTATATAGATAGAGAATTGCATCAGTAGTGAGATATCTTCTGGAGTGGTAGAAGGATCCCACCATCTTTCCAGCGACCTTGGCAACAGACTTGATGTACGTGTTCCATTTCAGATCAGGAGTAAAGGTAAAACCCAGAAGCTTGTCAAAACACGGGGCCTCACCCAGACGAGAGCCATCCATCACAATTGATGCCAGCTGGGGATCAGAGCGTTGATGATGTAAGGATAGGAGTTTGGTTTTGGATGCATTAAAGGTAACTAGCCACATCTTCCCCCACTGAACCACGCGCTCGAGATCAGAGAAGAGAGAATCCGAGAGAACTTTGTCATTTACAGCCTTTGATGTGTTGCCGTAGATGGTCGTGTCATCAGCATAGACATGATAGACGTACGCCTGCCATGCCAACAGAGGTTTGGAACTGAATTTGAATAATGTTTAAAATGTCTGATAACAGTCGTCCGAATGGGTTAAATACTAATAAGAGATCTACTATCAAAGAAAATCTTGACGATTGACTCCTAATGTTAACAGTCAAAAACACTAGGCAAATCCAAGGTGTGGTGTGTGTGTCTGTGTGAGTGTGTGTCCGTGTGTGTGTGTGTGTTTGGTCACAAATAGACTCCTATATGGTTGAGTATTTAAAAAAAAAAAACTGATTACATTATAATGATAGAAGATGTATCGAGGATCAGGAATGGGTATGTTTGATCTGGCAGAACGGCCTGGCCCCCAAACTATGGAAATAAAAAATGAAAACAAAAAAAAACGTTTACAAGGGTTTTGGATATAGATATACATGAGAATACTTTGATAACTATGTTTTAACTTAACTAGGTATGGTACATTAAAAGTGTGGGGTCTGCGTTCGCGCCTGTACTCCATGGAAATATGGCACAAACTTTAACCAAGACTTTTCATATCTAGTTGCGTAAGTATATTTTGATAATTATGTTTCAGTTTGAAGAAATATGGTATAATAAAATTATTGGGTGTTCGTTCGAACTCCATAGAATATAAATATGTCACAAAGTTTAACAATTTTTTAAAAGGGGGTAGGATCCACAATAATACCTTAACTTTAATCTTAATTCACGTTAGCTTTTATTTATTTTTGGAGTTGAATCATATTGTTTCGAATAAATTCACCTCATAAATTCACGTTCTTATTAAAGTGAAAGCCAAAAAAAAGTCAGAACTTTAGACAATTTTCGACACAAATTTTATATAACTCTGTTTATTTCCTTTTCCACTTGCACGTGACCCTCTTTCGAAAATAGATGAATAGATAAATGATGAAAAAATAAGGACGTTACTTGTTATCATGTCAAACGAAGGAAAAATCCTGCTCACGTGATTACGTGTCTTTTTAAAAACATTTACATAACCATTTTATTTTTATTTATATATCTGTTTAAGCTGTTTTTGTCAGTGTACTAGAAGGAATTCAGTTGATTACCACCCTTTCTATGTGTTCTTTACATAGTTCAACCCTGAATCCGACGGTGCAACACTACAATGTCCAATACTGTAAAACTGAAACGAAGCTGTTCTGCTTGAAAAGGGCGCCATTTTTTCTTCTTCATATTTATATCGATTCTTTGCTTTAAAAAGCTAAATTAATTACGTGTTTACTTTTTAATATCCTTTGTTGCTGTTTCGGATTATTTCACTAACGTAAGTAAAGCTTCATTATTTTTCAAAACTGTTTTTATTTCTTTGTTTTGTGATATTTCGTCGATATTATTTAGTAATAGTGTTTAGCAGAAAAGCCAATAAACGACTACCCGAAAAAATAAATATACAAGAAATAAATGTTACAATAGTCAATAAAAGTTCAGTTCATGTTTTTTTTGTTTTTAAATAGTTTGTAATGCTCTTTACTTGAAATAATTTCAGCCAACCGAAATTAAAACGAAATTTGAGGCGATAACTAATAAAATGAATGTTTAATAAACTACACATGCCATAATCGAGTATTCCTCAAGCACAGAATAACGGACAACATTAAATATTCCTTACGTTGACGGAACTCTCTTAAATTATTCCCACAGAATGCTCAGGTGCCCCTCCTTCAAATTGAAAACGGGGCTCTGCATTTCAAAGTCACTGAGATTTTTTTTAAACCGGTTCGTGCATAAAAAAATACAAACTTGAAAATACAAACCAATGAACTTTTCTACCATAAAAGTAACTTTCATTGACTATGGAAGTATTTATTTCTGGTATATATATATATATATATATATATATATATATATATATATATATATATATATATACGATTGGAAACAAATTGATATAAAAAATATATTTTCGTAAAAATTATCTTTACTTTACTCATATTTTGCTTAGGGTAAAACTTTTGAATATCAATACCTTTCTCTTTACAACCCCCTCCTTTTCATAACCTATCATATTTCATCAAACAATGTCCATTTTCTTTAGGCTGACTTTGAACCCAGTCCACGACGGGTAATTCTAGTATTTTAATGAAAATATATATCTATTTTAAAAAAATCTATATTTTTTCGAATACTACAAGATTCTATCTCACGAAATATAAAAGGTTTATGCTTTCTTTCGTTGCATGATGGCAGTTAACTCCTGGCATACCTACAGAAGTATGAAATTGAATATATATATATATATATATATATATATATATATATGTGTGTGTGTGTGTGTGTGTGTGTGGGGGTGTGTGTGTGTGTGTGCGCGTGTGTGTGCACATATATATACATATATACATCATGCATATATATAAATACATATATATATACTGCGTACAAACGCATACATATATATACACGTACACATATATACATATATATATGCATACATATATACATACACATATATATACACACGTATATACACATACATGTATATGAATTAATATATATATACATATATATATATATATATATATATATATATATATATATATATATATATATATATATATATATATATATATATATATATGGTTTCCTTCAGTCTTGACAGAGTATGGATAACCACTGAGAGGGTGCCTGCGCGTAGAATTTTTGTGTCAAGTATTACGCAATATTCCACCACACCGCTCCTAAGTCGACATTGTTAAATACCAGAAACAATACCGATATAAGCGGAAAGTACATACAGCGCATACAATTCTCAAATAGTAACCCATCTGGTACTAACCAGGTTCGACGTTGGTTTACTTCGATGATCTGACGGGAACCAGTGTGCTAACATCATTATGCCGTATATATACATCATCTCTATACATACATATATTTACATACATATATATACATATGTATGCACATATATATACATACATATTTATATACATACATATATATAATGATTTATATGCATACATATATATATAATTATAATATATGCTGATTTTACATATACCAGTCAATAGTTAAAAATAATCCGCCCCTTAACCTCCTGCACCCATCTTAACCAATACAAAAAAAACTATTAATACACTTAGCCTCAAAAGAAAGGGAAAAAAGAAAACAACAAGAAAACAACCGCTTTTGATAAACATCGGTTGCACCGATAGAAGGCGCTTGAGTAGAATATGGGTGAAAAAAACTTTTGGGCGCCAATCCATACAACATGCCGGTTGAAAAAAAAACGATCGGATCTATCTATCTATATATCTATCTATCTCTCTCCCTCTCTCTCTCTCTCTCTCTCTATATATATATATATATATAGAGAGAGAGAGAGAGAGAAAGACAGAGAGAGATACATAGGTATATGTTGTGTATATACATATGTATAATGAGATATAATATATATATATATATATATTCAAAACTTGAGTAATAAATATTTATACATGACTTTATTGTATTATCAGATCAATAAGGAAAACAAAAGAGATTAAATAGTCATTGATAAGCCATGCCATTTCGAAGCCAAAGTTCTCTTAATAAGATAAAAGACAGACAGGAACTTTACAACATGCAAAATACAGATAAAAACTGGCTTAAAAACCGTTACATAAAAATGAAAGTAAAAGAAATATAGGTTAACATCATTTAAAAACAAAAATATTAAAATATATCCAGAAGTAAAGAGTGTAGTATAAGTGAATAAGAATGAAAAAAGGCGGCTTAAAACAAGAATTGATAAGTAACAGTAAAAAATGGCGACTTCTTTAAAAAAGCCTATCATTGAAAATAAGCAACTGATAAAAGAAGAAAAAGGGGAAAAGATGAATTAGAATGGAGAACAGTTCTTTTTTCTAGTTTTATAACTTTTCTTTGTTTGAGATATATACTTTTGATAATATAATTGTTCACACACACACACACACACACACACACACATAGTGGAGAGATAACGAAACTTAAGAAAACTCTATGTTTGCGCATATATGTTCTTTTTCTCCATAGATTCTTATCTTCAGCGTAAAACCCCGATGATTGATAATACATAAAAGTAGAACATACATAAGAAAGCAGCAAAAATATACAATATTAGGCTATATTCTGTGGCAAAAATTTTAATGATTATGTTATTGGTTTATTTCCCATGTAAATCCAGCATAGAGTTTTCAGTTCGATATGACATTTTTATTCTTAAAACAGAAAATGACGGCTCTACAAATCATGCAATGTCTCTTATTGAAAGTTTATATGCATTGAAATGTAAGATTGGAGTTTTATTGATGTGTTTGTTATTTTAATTGAAACTCTACTTCACATTGTTGTTAATTTGTATTTTTACTAGAAACTTGCATAACAATCTGCCATGTCATATGAGCGGTGTTTATCAACATTATGTTATTGTACAGTGGCGCAAAAAAAGTCCGCACTTTTCACTTTTTCAAATACCGTAATTGTAAGAAAAATGAATGTAAATGTTTCAACGGCCTTTAACTCATTTGATCTGCCTTTTATTTTACCATAATATTCCCATGTTCATGTTAGACTTTTAATTGAATTATCTTACTGTTCACCTCAATTTAAGAAAAATAACTCAAATCCCAGAGCCCAAAAAGAAACTCCGCACAATGGAAAATTGTTATTTAAATGTAACTTTAGAACAACAATACAACACAAATACAACAGAAACACAATGAACTAGTTAATGTTTAGTAGCATAGCCATTCTGCAATTTGACAAGTTGCAATCTTTTGGGTATTTTTGATTTAATCTGCGGCAATACTCCGGTGAAAGGGCATCCATATGGAGGGCAATTCAAATACGGAATATCATGCTCTTCAATGAACATCTTGACATTGCCAGTGACATGTAAATGGAAACATAATTCTGCATGAAAATGGTATTATCATCCAAATTCCGGCCAAAGTAGGGGAGAAAATACTCATTAAATATATTAATTTACTTGTTCGAATTTATGCGACCTCGCAAGCGAATGTTAAGCCCTAAATAATTGGTACAAATGACGACCGACACCAAAACTGAACCCTACTTACCTTGCAGCGTTGAAATCATGCACATATAATTAAATCCCTCACGCTTTCTTCGACGGACATAATGCCTACCATTACAGCCTGACATATTGACCTTGCTTTCGTCGCTCAAAATCACTTTCTACTAATATGAGGAGTCATTATTTTGATAGCATCTAACCAAGTCCCGACGGCACTTTCTGTTCTTTACAGAAATCACCGGCTTGCGTCTTGTAATACAGCCTCGGAAATGTAATCCTTTCAATCTGTTCTAAACTGTAGAAAGTAAGATCTTTTTTACAAGATTACACTGTTGATGGGTTTGAAGAGCCGTTTCAAGTTTATTTCTGAGGCTGCGGATCTTAATAGCATTTTTCCCTTGTAAGAAGTTACCTATGGACGATCAGATTTAAAGTATCGGTGTTTTGGTACTTTTACGGTCAATCGTACAGTTTTCTCATTACACTTCCATCTGCCACCGATTTCTCGATTAGATACACCAGAATTGTGAAGATCAATTAATTCCTGGCGATTACTAAGTATATGGACTAAATGTTGTGTTATATAATGTGAAACCACAATTACAATGAGAGGTGTTTAGTAGCCAAATAGGCGGATATTTTCAACTGATTTAAAGCTCATTTGTTGCTGCGAAGTTTCCTTTTTCCTTCTCGATTTCATTTTAATTTTTTTTAAATTAACGTGATCATTAGCATATATTAGTTGAAAATAAAATATGACTAAGTAAAATTATAGAAGAATAACAGGCAAATTAAATAGGATATAGGTTGTGCAAACAGTTACATTCAATTTAGCTAAAATATGACGTTTTGGAAGAATGACAAGTGCGGATTTTCTTTTTGACGCCACTGTATCTGACAAACTGAACACTGCCTTGTAACAGATATAACAATTATCCTATCCACGTGTATGATCTTTTTGGAACATGATTTTAAAATAATTACAATTGCCAACCAGAAAGTATATATATATATATATATATATATATATATATATATATATATATATATATATATATTAGCATGGGTACCCGGAGTTGCAGGGTCGACATATAGTTCCGTTTTGATCACACCTACTATACTAAGGATATTAATCATTTCCATCAAGGGTAACGTCGATACCCACACACACCCACACACACATACACAACAATTTAAAAATAATTAAAAAAAAAAAAACAGATAAAACATGTAAATGTAATCGCCCCCAAAAAGAAGTACGTGATACCCTCTTCACTAGGAGATATTCTTACAATAGTAAAAATAATTTATTTCTGGGCGTCCGGAATGGCTACCCTTAAAAATATGCGAAGGGAATACGGTATTATATCGGAGCACTCTTCCATGTTTCCTTTACCCTATCTCCTTCCTCTTTGCCGTCGATGGTCGTTCAAATGTCGACCGAAGTAAAACATTCATAAGGAAATATTCTTATCTCGAGAAACATCTTCCACCAGCAATGAGCAGACGTAAGAAAATAAAATAAAATAAACATATTAAGTTTTCTTGAAAAATAATGTTTTTTCTGTACCTTCATCTTACAATTTAAGCTTTTCGTAAACATATTTTTACGTATTTTCTTTAATATATATATATATATATATATATATATATATATATATATGTGTGTGTGTGTGTGTGTATATATATATGGGTGTGTGTGTGCGTGTGTGTAAAATTTCTGTGCCCCCTCCAAAAAAATAATGACTGAACAAAATGTCTTTAAAAAACATGTGTACTTACACTAAGAATTTATGATGAAAAAGTGTAAATCTTGTCTCTTTACTGAAGTAAAATAAAAAATTTTGTTGATAAATATTTTGCAAAAAAAAATATATATAAAATAAAATAATTAAAATATTTTCAGTCTTTTAATGGTAGGTTTTTTGTTATTTTTGATTATTTACATTTGTATTTTTTTCGGATTCTTTGTTTTGAAGTGTTTGTTACAACGCTCGGCTTAAAGCGATGATTGCCGGACTCGCCCTATCCATGCTTGATGGGAATTCCCGAGAATCCGGGTCAAATTATGCAAGAGTATCTATTATTTACAAATAAAGCAAAACATCTTTCTGTCTACAGGGAATTAGTTTTCCATGCTAGACAGGTCTGGCGATTACCAAATTGATTTATTTGGGAAGAGGTTTCCCCCCTTTTTAACTTCGGAACATATACAAAAACTAACCAGGGGAAATAACTCTACACGTTTCATAAAAAATCCATGTCGGGGGTAATAATTCCAAATAAATTTGATTAAATATATTATCAATATAAGTGTTATTTAGAGTTGATACTTGGCGTTTGTATGCATGTGCATTTGTGTGCGAATGTGCGTTATGTCATAGCAACATGGTGGTTGCATGGGCGTATATGTGCGTGAGGTTTGTTGCTATAGAAACCAGACGTAAGATTTGGATGTAAAAGGTAATTTTCATATATACAATGTCATTTGGGGGTACTTTCGTATAATTTTACTTTTGTAAATATTCACTTAGAAAACACTTAACAGCCCCCCAAGATTAACAATAAATTGTTGTCTTTCATTTGATGCTGAGATTAAGACGATTGGAATCATCGCTTATTAGGAGTTTTGATTATTAGATTAGGCAATCAAAACTGTTTCTAGTCTCCACACTCACTTTTGCTTTATATATATATATATATATATATACATATGTGTGTGTGTGTGTGTTTATGCGTGTATATGTGTAGGTATATGTGTGTATATATATGTGAGTGTTTGTTGGATGATATGCATTTTTAATTATATTTCACTTTTTGTTATCCAATTTTTAAATTTTTTTGAAATCTATGTAAATGAAGAGCATATTCGAATAAATGAAAAATGTTTCTATTCCATATTTCAAGATGCCCATTTAACCGTATTTCGATTCTTGACAGCATTTTTTCGTAGCAGGAAATCATTCATATAATTATGTCAATTTTTAAAAATGCATTTCACCCTGAACTAATGAGAAAAAGGAACTGAACTTGAAATTTATATATTTAATATTTATATAATAAAATATTTATTGATATCTTTTACTTTATATTTATATAGTTTACTTTATATATATATATATATATATATATATATATGTGTGTGTGTGTGTGTGTGTTGTGTGCTGTGTACACTCATGTACATTCGTTGAATACGTGTGTTTAAATAAAGTATTGTTATTCAATTTTACTATTCTCTAGATCTTGTTTGTATCAAACGTTATGCTATTTTATTTGTTTTCTTAAATGAAACTACAAATGATGGGTTCCATTTTATGATATCCTTTCCTGTTCGAAGCAATTGTGAATGGTTTAGAATCTAGCCTTTTTTACGAGATTAACTAGCGAGTTGTTTACAGTATGTGCTTCTTCAAAAAGGTGATTCAAAGAAATCAGTCTCAAATAGAACATTAACCTTTTAACTGGTACGTTTAAAGACCATTTGGGTTCGAGAGTGATATTTAACTTGTAGAATTTAAAGTGCATCGAACTGATTCGTATTTTACTATTGTATTAATTCTAACCAAGTTGGCTCCTTAAACTTTGGAAAACTGCATTACAAATGAATCACTCCTATCTCAATAAAATAACAAAGAAAGCAAGAGCTTCAATATAAAATAAGTCTTCCTTTAGCGTTTTTCTACAGTATATCTGTATGAAACTGATAGTATAAAATTTTACCTAAAAAACAAAGCTGAAAGGAATTATATACTAAACTAACAGTACGTGTATATCTTAATGAATGTAATGAATGCCAATCAATTTACTATACGTTTCTTTAGTAAAAAAAGGTTATTTTGTATGCAAGAGGTTTGGTCAGATAAAGCCTGTCTCTTCTAATTTGTGTTTATCAATTAAATTTTCAAAGACTGTTAAAATGATTACATGTTGTGTCACGTTGAGATATGGTTAGATTAGATTAAAGTTTGTTTATAAAGCTAGTTTTATATTGAAGACTAAAATAAACAAAATCATTTTTTTATTCTCATTTCTTTTCTTTGTGTATTTTATACACCATTTACATGTGCCGCAATGCTATTCTTTTTAAGATGAACTATTCTAATAAGTTTAGTCCGTTTTCTTCATTATCATCGTCGGCTAATAAACTAATCGAGGTAGAAGCATGAAAGGGAGAAAAATTAAAGCAATATACAGTAAGTTTCACTTTTAATACTAACATAATGGTTTTTGTCGATGTCCTCCAATCCGTATAGTATCAATGCTGGACTGACTGAACTTGCTTCAAATAGTTTTAAGCACTTCATTATAACTTTATTTATGACATGTTTCCTTTCTATAGACTTTTTCATCGGTTTCCTTGAATGTGTTTCTCTACGTTTTTTTTTCGTCTGAAACCAGACAGTAATGTGCTTTTTTTTCAGAATTGTATTTTCATTTAGGCATTTGACAAGCTGTTTCTCCTCGACAAAATGTAAATATTTCAAACTTTTTTTTATATTTGGAGAATAGAAGTTAGTATCATTTTTTTGTTTTGAGTTATCCGCCATCACGTTATATGATAAGTTTTCTTTTCGTATTTTTTTAGTTATATATCTATGTCTGGTTTTAGCCGTGCACCACACACATCCGTGCACCTACAATAATACACGCAAAAAATTATTTTCTGGTTTGTAAATTTTTACACTGCTTTTCATATATGTTTACACGCTAGAATATTCCGTGCTGGTCTGTGAACCGCACACGTCCATGCGCCTATAATAATACACGAAAATCTTATTTTCTGGTTTGTAAATCTTTACTCTGCCTTTCATATATATACGTTCCCTGTTGTTTGTGGAGGATAATATAAGATGTTTTCAACATCTGGCGTAAAAGTCACAAAAAATAGCTTTATTGTTTATAATTCAGGAGGCTTATATAAGATTTAACAAGCATCCATGTTCACAAATATCGGCTGTATTTTATATATATTTTATATGTAGATTTATTTTGAAAGTATCTATACTATTAATAAAATTCTAAATGTGTATTTATTTATTTATGTGTATGTCTATACCAATAAAACTTTCTAACGGACGCACGGAATTGAAAAAATATGTTTCCCTGAAAAGTGTGAGTCTATAAATGATCTTTATTTATATATGGTTCGTAACGAACATCGGCGAGTCACACAAAACTCCGAAATAAGGGTGTTGGGGACGTTTCGTGCAATTGTCGAAAAAGTTACCTGCGCATGTCAACGGAATTTAGCACTGTCTGCATAGGGTCGCTGTAACATCTTCCGGCATATACACAGGGCTTGTGGCGCATTGGATTACGGGTCTGACTACGGATCAGAAGATTCCAGGTTCGAATGCTGGGAAGTACGTAATAATTTTAGCCATTATTTTATCAGACCGTTATTCATTATCCTTACCCGCAGTTAGTTTTTTCCGGTGATTTTGTTTTGTGCATATAGAAATTTCGCATATTCCAAGTTCACAGGGTAAGCCTTGATGGTAAGAGGACGTTGAATGTACTCGATTTGTTGTTCGACTCGGCGTTGTATGTGCGGACGCGCCGCATTGCATGCATTAAATAAATGTATTAAAAATAAAAAGAGAGCTTCACTTTCAGCTACATCACTACTGTATATTCCTTTTTAGTATTAGCTGAAGACGTTAAGATTTAAGTTGAAAATATGATAAATGTAATTTTTTCAGGGTTTTAGAAAAATCAGGAAAAAGCTAAATGTCAAAAGCAGCCGGACTTATCTCTAATATATAGTGTTAATCGTTCTTACTAGCAACGTGTTGATAGTGGTATAAAATATATACACCATGTGTTAGTATTTTGTTGAGAAGTTAAACACATTTTTGTTCAAATTGCAAAAGAAAAAGAATGTTTTATTACTCCACTTATTACACGAAAAATAGATTAAAATATTAAGTCGATTACGTGTGATTACCTTGAAAAATTGCTGTAAAAAGAACACGTTATTATTTCAGACTTTAAAGTTTGGAATCAATTGGGTATAAAGATTTCATGTAAATTGGTCCTCCATTTCCGAGTCTGTCACGCGCTCTAAAGGAGTTAAAAGCAAAGTCCACTCCGTTTTATCTTTGGATTGATATACATTTTTGCTGCTTACGAAAGGTGTTGCGGCCTTGCAACGGTAAATTAGCGTTCGTGGCAAAAAATGTGGTTGACTGCACTAAAAAGAATTGTTTGAAAATCGTAAAGATTTCATTTTAAATATATACAAAGATTAATTGCTCAAAGGCTTAATGCAATAACAAATGTTTGACTTTTTTCAGTTTACACGCTTTTCATGAATAAAATCTTATTTGGATGGAGATAATTATTAATCTTCAAACTTGTCCACATTGTTTTATATTATTATTTTGTACATATACGCCTCTTTTCATTTTAACTTGACATAATTATTCTGTTCAGTATCCAGAGAGAAGCAGCTGCGAGATCACTGGTAGCCAAGTAGATCGCAGGTTTTTCATCACAGATTTCCTTTTGGCATTACATGCCTGGAGAACTGTTAAGGATACAAAAAAAATCTGGCATATACAGAAAGTTTTTAATCTCAAGTTTTTCAGGAAATGTTTAAGGATGTTCATTGGGAGCACTATTGGTCACACGACACACATTAAACCGAATGTCCAATTCTTGACAAACGCGTCCCAGCATCGTGTTGTCAATGGTTGCAACGGTTTCTGTTATTCGGGTCTTCAGCTCATCCCCGTCTGTTAGAATAGAAGGCACATAGATCAGTCGTTTCACAAATTTTGTTACAATTACAAAATAGCTTCCTTAAAATAACTAATGGCTTTTTAAAAACCAAAATAAAATAATGAACATTAGAATATAATTGTTATTAAAACAACTAGAGCATACTTGTCTTACTAAGGACAATTAAGAACATATACACAATTAAATCCTTTAGACTGATGTAATAAGCAATTTGAATAGATAAAGTCTGTTTTTGTTTGTTTTAAAGAATATTTAAAAAATATTCTTATCCGGCGAAACAAGAAAACGGTGGAAGCGATGAAAAATAATGAACATGTTTTGGTTTATAGTTAGGAAAAAAATTGAAAAACAGAAATGATACCCTGTGAAAAAAATCTTCAAGACTAAAACGATGTTTACGTTTTCTCTTTTAATTAATTAAGGTTTTATATAGTTAGACTTGTGTGCCGTGAACCACGTAAAAATATAGGTTGTTGAGGATTTGAGAAAGAGATAAATATTATAAAACGAAAAAATACTTAGTATAAAAGACGCAGTAGAAAAGAATTGGCGTACTAGACAATTCCTTTTTAAATGGAACTCTTAATCTCGGGATTAAAATTGAGGTAAAATGTACAATCAACGGAACAACAATTTCTTTTATTCCGTAAATGCAGTAAGGGCGACTATTAAAATGGATGCGTGTTGAAGGAGCGTTTATGATTTGTATTTTGAATGAAATAAAGAGAAAAATATTAGGTGCCTAAATCTTATGTAAATCATTAAGAAAAAAACACGATGATGACGAAGCACGTAGGAGGAATAAATGACAGTAGAGTTGCTGTTTGTCTAAAAAATTGTCAATTATGGACTTCTCGCCAAAGTTGCTTGGAAATCTATAATTGAAAAATGTACACTTTAAAACAAATACACTATATATTTATGATATGGAATATATGTATAGTTTTGCTAGTAGTAGTAATAGGTTTTTATATAAGTTTACAACTGGCAGAATTTGATCGAATTTGATAGAAACTCTACGCATCTTCTTGCTCATAACATAGCTATCAGCATTGGCATAGTAATAATGTCGAAAACAATTAAAGGAAATGTTATAATCATGCCTCGTAAAAATAGGTCGGTATTTTCATAATTTTATTTAGGGATACAATTAGTTTCAAGTACTGTATTCTATATAATTTGGCAAACGCATTTATTAAACGTAGATTTTCAAAAGAGCCTTAAGTGTGCACTTCAAATGCAAGAACTTGTCCGAAATGAACTCAATTTTCTGCAAAAGTTGATTATGTCAGATCAAGTCCAATTTCATTTAAATGGATTGGTTAACAAACAAAACTACAGATTTTAGTTCTCTGAAAATCCAAGTGTAATTCATCAAAAACAGTTTTATCACATAAATTGCACTGTATAGTGTGTAGTAACTAAGAATATTATTGGACCATATGTTTGTAGAATATCAAGAGTAAAGTGCTGTCATTAGTACTGGAGAAAGATACCGGACTATGATTACAGACTTCCTACGTCCACAAAATCAGAATAGGCCCGGATTATGATTCAAACAAAATTAGGCAATGATAGAAGCGGCGGGTGACACCATGGAGCTTCTCTTAAATGCTTTGGCGACAACATTATGTCTCGCTATGGCATTATCCCATGGCCACAAAGTTTCTCAGACTTGACTACCCCCGAGTTTTTCTTGTTGGTCTATCTTAGAAAAAGAGTCTATGTTAACAAACCAAAAACACTGCATGATTTAATCGAAAAGGTCAGGAACGAAATAAGAGAGATAAAGGAGTTAAATCGCAATCCAGAGATTTTGCAATCTGTTATGAATAATGTTTTCGAAAGAGCAAAATATGCGGAGTTGACAATAGGAAACATTTAAGACATTACTGTACATGAATAGTGTTTGATCTATGCATTTCTTTTTAAATTTCTCGAATTTCTTAATAAGATTGTGCAAAAATCACAGGAAGATATTATCAAAATAAAGATTTTATGTGGATTCAAAGCCATACAGTTAATTTTTGGAGGCCGTGTATATAAACACTGTGTATCGCTTCATTCCAGGTCAATATTTTTCAAAATGTGAAATTGATATGAAACGTACATAAATTTGATACACTGGAAGCGATGAGAAAGTGCTTTATTTCCCTGATTTTTGTGGAATTTGAGCAAATATTATGAAGCTAATTTTTCTATTTTCTAGTAATTTTAAGTATATATCATTTCATTGTAAATGTATAAAAATGTATGTTTTCGGTAATAAAACAATATTCTTACTTCATATGTCTTATGCTATGAAATAAAGAGTATATCAAGTAACAATATAAACTAAACAATGGGAACGAATTTCACATTATTTTGTTTAAGGAAATATTTAATTATTAACATAACTCCCATGCTTAAAAATCACTTTGAATAACCTCTTATTAACTGATGATGTAAGTCGGTGGAATTCAGATTATGTGATGCTATCAGCATCTTCCTCCAAATTTCATCGTTCGACGAAAAGTGAAAACCTTCTTCGTAACTCTCATTTTTATTATGTACCATAGCCGCTCAATTCGATTTATATCTGGAGAACAAGGTGGCCATGTCATCAAATGTTCTACACTAATGCCAAATGACTTACGGTAGGGTGTTGTAGCCTTGGCAGATTGGGATGGCGCATTGTCGTGCATAAAAAGCAATTTGCAGTGACGTGCCAATGGAAGATCATCAAGCCATCATGACAAATACTCATTTAAAAAATAAAATCTAAGACTGGCTTGTCACTTTGACAACTTCTGGCACTATAAATAGTCCAATTAGTTAATTGCAGATAATTCCAGCCCAAAACATGACACTTCCACCTCCCTGTTGATGACAGAATCGATGAGGGGTCGGTAATCTAAAAAGACTCCAAACTTTGGCCCATCAATCTGGTCCATTAACGATTGCTCTCGCCTCATAGGTGAAAACATTTTCAAAGCTGGTTTTCATGTATTTCTTTTTTTTTTTTTTTACACAAAGTGATCACCACTTATCAAGGCCCGGAAGCCACTCAGGGATAAGGGTTATTGCAAGTACATTACGTTAGTGTGGAGATTTGATGAATTGTTTACTTAAGGGGGCGGTTCATTGGGAATTTGTTAACGTTGGACTTGAACACATCCAAGTTGTAGTCAGCTGGGAAGCAGGCAGACGGAACAGGGTTCCACAGGCGTGCAGTGCTAAGAAAGAAGCTTTGTTCATGGAATCCACGTTCCTGAGACCAAATTAAACGTTCTTTCTGATGAGTTTTGTTTAAAACAAGTCTTGCTATGAGCGTAATGTGTCTTGCAATTTCCTTAAGGCATTGCAGCGTGTCTTTCTGGACAAGGAAGTTCTTCCAGCCTTGTCAAATATAACAGCACTGATGCTGCCCAGCTGCTTTATAAGTTGATGGTGAATGTTTCTAACATCACGAGGAGAAATTGACTTCCTTGTGTTTTTGTACTTCATTGGTTCAATGCTTGTATTTTCAACGACTGAAGACAATGTTCTTCGATCTCTTGCAAGCACCTTGGCTACATCTGCGAAAGATTAATTTTCTGCAAACCCTGCTATAACACGTCCCTTTTCACTAGCTTTCAATCGAGACTTTCTAGGCAGTTGGGTAGATACGCACTTGAAATTACCAGTAAATATAAGAATTAGCTTAAATTTCACAATATTACTTCAAATTCCACAAAAATCATGGAAATAAAGCACTTTATTATATTTATGTACTAAATTTCATTTCTCTGCGTTTAATAGCTATTTCAAAATTAAAAATAGTATTGACCTGTAATAAAGTCATACAGAGGGTTTATATATATATATATATATATATATATATATATATATATATATATATATATATATATATATACTAGCAAAAGTACCCGTCGCTGACTGGGGTCAAACACAGCCTACAGAAAATGACCTCTGATTTATGAAAGTATGATAGCTTATGAAAAGGAATGGTTATAAAGAGATAGCTTCGAATTCGGGGGTATCAAAACCGAAGCAAAATATGATGAAAGTAAAAATAAAATAGATAAACCCCGTAATTTATTATACCATACATGTTCACATTGAAACACTTATCACAATATTCTGTGGATCTATATTGAAAACCTTCTTAAACTTTGTGACATATTTCCAGTCTATGCAGGTCAGGCGCGAGCGAACACCCCATAATATTATTATACAATATTTCTTCAAACTGAAACATAATTATCAAAGTATACTTACGCAGATAGATATGAAAAATCTTTATTAAATTTTGTGCCTATTTCCATTCTATGGAGGCCAGTGCGAACGCAGACCCCACAATTGTATTATACCATCCCTATTTTAGTTAAAACATGCTTATCAAAGTATTATTATGTATATCTATATCAAAAACACTTGTACACGGTTTTTTTATTATTTTTTTTATTTCCATACTTTGTGGACCAGCCGCGAACGCAGACCCCCACGATTTTAATGAACCACTGTTCTGCCAGATCGAACATACCCATTCGTGTGTCTCGATAAATCTTCTAGCATTATATGTGATCAGTTTTTCAACCATATAGGAGCCACACATACACACACAGACATTCAGCTTTATATATATATATATATATATATATATATATATATATTACTTGTCTTAGTAAGTTTTTTTGTTGGAAATAATAACATTTATGTGGACAGGATAAGTAAGGGGCTACGACAGTATAATCTATATACTGATGTGGCTGTATATACTTTTCATAGATTCAAGAAAGATTCCTGTTAGTTGATGATTTGGTATGATAACTTAAACAGAATATATCTCTAACTTTACTTGGATCATAGTTTGTGGAAGACTGCAGGCGTTACCAAAGCCGACAAAGCTTATGATGGCTAAACTGATATAAAGCTCAAGCTTAATCTTCAATCTTTCGTTGAAATACGTCCTCACTTTATAGGGATAAATATATCGAAGTCCTTGAGGAAAGAAATCTTTAGATAAGATGCTCACACTATCATATACAAAAAAAACAATTAATATCATATTTTCTCTTTGTAGTTTGACTTACGTGTTATAGCAGGGTTTGCAGAAAATTAATCTTTCGCAGATGTAGCCAAGTGTAACAGGCAAATTGTTTATTTAATTCGATAATATGACCTTTCATGTGATTTTATTTCTCAGTTTGCGCATGTTTTATATATGTCTAGAAAAATGTGTTTTATTTGTTTGTATAGACCAGAAAAATGCATCGTATAACAAAACGTAACCGTATATGTATTGTCACTAATCAAAAGAAAACCATTTAACTTGATAACGCATTTCCGAATTACTTTGCAAACGATTCCATTTGCCTATGTCGAAATAATACAGAAACGTATTCTAATTCACTAAAATAGAACACATATACTTTAAATAACTACTTAGAATGTCACAGTAGAGGTAAGAGTACTACTTAAGCTGATCACTAGGGGTGTCCAAGTTCGAACCAAATCGACGAAACAACCTTAACTATAAACACTTGACAACCTCCATGCGATACCTTTTACAAGAAGTAGATTTCCAAAATATTAAATACACCAATACTAACATATTAGTAAAGCCCGTTGCAAGGAATATCACGTTGATGCATACCAATTATATTTTATCGGGGTATTTACACCGAACAAATTACATGTTGACAGAGACTTCTAGGATTTCATAATGTAATAAAGACGTATTTTCTTGAGATCTATTATAGAACACGGCCACTCACATTAGATTACGTGTAAAAGTTTGAGAAATAAAGATTTTCTATTGATGAAAACAACAACTATATTGAAAATGATTTATATACCATCCCCAACAGTGGCAGATTTCAATTCTTGCATTGTGAAAAGATCCCAACACAATACTTCAAGCTATTCTCTTTATTAAGTATCATTTATCGACTATTAAAGTCAATTTTATTGGTTTCTGGGAGTGTCTAAATGCAAGTGGACTTCGACGTCTGATCTTTGTAACAGACTCAGACGCTCAAGAATGTGTGTAGGGTTTCTTTGCAGTTCATAATCCGGAAACGTGGGTAATGCTAGTACCAAGTGTGTATAAAATGAAACAATGGGAGAAAATTACAAATATAGCATATGCAGATTATAAATTCATAATAAAGCTTTTAAAATACGTTTACAAATAAAACATTGGAAAAATCTGCATACCGTTTTCCTATTAAAATATATACATTATTTTCAAATACGTTGTTATATCATCGACTTTGATAAGCTAGAGCTGTATTTTGTATAAAAACAAATTAAAAAACACTTTTAATGTTATCCATTTGGATAAACATCATGTAATTCCATAAGGGAGATTCGAAAATTTGTATAATTAATAAAATAGAGTCGATATTTCTAGTATACGAAAACATTATAACAACAAATATACAGCCCCACATATTAATTTATTATAGTCACACTTTTTGCTAATAACTGATGCAGGTTTTTCTTATATTATTAGTCGATTTTGTTTAATATTGTACATTTCTATAATTCTTTGGAGAACAGAAACGCTCACGAAATTTTCTATTTAATGGAAGTAGATCATACTTCGTCATCATTTTGAACGTTCAATCCCCCAGACAAAACTGGTTACTTTAATATAGTTGGTCTATTTTCCACAAAGTTTTAACTTTTTATTAAGTAAATTTTAGATTCTTTCGCTATAGCTACTCTACATTAATACGAACCATTTTCTTTCAGAATAAATTATAAATTCAGATCAAATGGATTGGTTGTTCAAATAAGTTTATCGGATTTAGTGAATATCGGATTAAGAGAATTTCGAACGGTTACAAACAAGTATCAAAGAACTAAACAAGTTGGCAATATCAACAAAACAACAACAATTCGACTCTAAAAGAAAAAGACACACTATCTAATTTCCTACAATTACTTTTGCCTCAATGAAGGAATCGGAGAGCATAATTAACATTTGAAAAAAAACTGTTATCAATAGTGGCTGCCACTGGATGACATTTCTCGACATTTGTAGACTACGAATTCTATTATATAGCAGTGCAATTTAGGCACGCACTGGTAATGATCGACAGTGACCGACAATGATAAGTAGTTGCATAGAAAGCCAATGCCCTCCAGTAAACAGACGGATGATCCTTGTCAGTTAGTGCTGTTTTCAAGTGATTACTTGTGTAATCTACTAGAGTTACAATCAACAGATGGCAGTAGATGCCAGTATCTAACCATGCCTGACAGTCGAAGAGAGGCGCTTTGTTTGGAGAAATCATATGGCGGCCGAAATTGGTCAAGGCTGCCACTGACTTTAGATTTCAAAAGATGAACGGTTCTACTCATAAATGTCAGTACATGGAAGTGACCACTAGTAAATGCTAATACGTCAAGTCTACGTGAAATGCCGGAAAGTGCCTTATGAAATGTTACTTATTTTTCTTGTAAACACGCTGGTCTATTTTTTCAATAAAAAATATAACTTTTTTTCTTTTATTGCAACATAATTAAAAAAATAATTGAATTATAAAACAAATACAATATAGTGTTTGCTGTTACGAAACTAACATTACGAATTATTATTGGACGACGTTTACAAACTTAATTAAGTTTAAATTAAACAATGAAATATTTATTTTTACGTAAAAAGAATCACTCAGTATTTATTCGTTGAATTGAACGCTATTCATGGCAACCATTTTTTTAAATGTTTTTCACCTTTTATTGCTGTCTTGTTTAACTCCAATCAATGTATATATATATATATATATATATATATATATATATATATATATATATATATATATTTATATATATAATAAACTAATGGTAGCAAGAAAATGTTTTCCGCAATGACGTTGACCTATGCATTTATATTGGCCCAGCGTTATGTCACTTTTCTGCGTTTTATGTAAACTATCCTAAAAATGTTTACGATTAGAGAATCTATATACTGCATTACAGCCAGTTTAATTCAATCTATTTTCATGTAACTTTATCTACATACTTTTTCATCATACATACATCCTCAAAGCTCATTCTTAGTATTGACTATTTAAAGGTGCACTTAAATGAGTAAACCTGAAGCATAGTGTAATGTCAATCATAGGAAAACCTCCGTTTTCATTATTGTCCCAGACAATGATAGTTGATCAAACACGTTTGCTTCGAGTATAAACGAATTCATGATGCGGGACTTTACCCGCATGCGAAACATTTTTTTTCTCGACTCGCGACGAGAGAAACACTAGTTTGTAATGAAACGTAAAATGGTATTGGCCTTTACATCTTATTCATGTATATTGGCAGCAAAAAATATTGCTTAAAGATAAAACAAATAGTCAAGGAAATGGAAAGAATGTGTTTTTATCGAAAATCAAAATCAGCTGCAATATCCCTTAAATATAAATCACTCGCTAAAATGACTTCTAAAACCAAAATAGAAATAAAACTAGTAAATCGAAACTTCTGTAAACGAAGGCAGTTTCAATAAATAAAGAGAATTGCTTTCTTGAAGGCAAAGCTGTCAGACTCATCCTTTTTTTTAAATTTACATTCTATTATGTTTTGTGCCGTGCTTTAAGTTTGCATTACTGAAAGGAAATATTGAAAACAAAACGAAACAAAGTATTTCAATGAAGTGCATATATTTTTGCTAGTTTTCCTTTGTTTTAGATATATTTATTATTTTAATTTGCCATTGATAAAACTGTGTTTAATTCCTAGACAACGCTATTTCAATGATAAATGAGAATAAAACCCATTTTTATCTGTCAATGTAAAATCTTAAACACTAATATTCGCACTACTTACTATCATAAACATAAATTTCGATGATTTCATGTGTTGTGTTTATTTTGTTTTACTGCAAATCAATAACGTTGAAACGCTGAAACCTAAAATCTGTTAAAATTATCCATTGTACTTCTTTTTCTATACACAAGTTTCTGCGTCTTAATAACATTTATACAATACTGACTTCTATATAATAATATTCCAAGTTAATTTATTATACTATATTTTCACAGATTATTTTGCAAAATGTTTGGATCGCTCGATCTACAAGAATTTTTGATTGGGACTAATATAATGCCGCTACTTCTGACGTTTACTATTTTAAGGTTAATCGTTCCAAAATCAATGTAAATTTAGAATGTCTTAAGTGCCGATAAAAAGAACTGGATTATTTATATATATATATATATATATATATATATATATATATATATATATATATATATATATATATTGTTTATTCAATTAGTTTACAAAATATTAAGCGATCCAATCCCGACGGCTGCTCTTAGTTCTGCTACGTGTTTAATTTATATGTGAATGTTCCTTTTAAAGAATTGACGTGGTCTAATCATTGACTGATATTTGTACTTATTTTCAGCTTAGTCTTCCAAGTATTGCGTATTAGTTGCTTGATAGATTTTGATAAAGGTTAATTTATACTACCACATTTGATATAATGTGATTTTCAAATTTTTTTTCTTTTCTTTATTCTTTACGCTTTTTTTCGTAAGTGGTTCGGTGGGTTCTGATCTGTTTATTTCATAGTCATTTGAAACCATTGCATTAACAATGAAAAAGTCTTTTGGGTTTGTGTCAGGAAACGATATCGTGTTTAATTACCTTTCCCTTCTAACACACAGGATTCAGATGCTGTAGACTCAGTCTACGTCGCAAAGTAGTCAAAGGCTAAGAGTAACTCGATTCCATTGTTTGTGTTGTAACAGCACCATTTAGTTCCTCATTCTCGTTACAGCTATGACGTCTCCTAAAATATTGTTCTCTCTAAACCACACTTTCTTTTTTACGATATTTTCCTTTACAATGACGCCATTTCTGACCTCCTATGCATTTGTATTCGCGTACGAGGTTTCCTATATCTTTACTATGTATGCTTGTCCGTGTTTCTTTTTCGTATGGGTGGAGGGTCCTCTAATTTTTGGGAAAACAATGAATATAATGAAAACCGCTAAGAAGAAAAGACTAATCAAATCCAAATGAATTTTGTATGAATACGTGAACAGATTAACCTCCTAGTATTTTACTTTAAAGTTTACAAAATTGTAATACTCTGAAGTGCATCGCTTTAATAACTACCTTCTAGTTGTCTTCCAATTTTCTACACTGCTTGCTGAGAAAAAGATAACAGTTATGTCCTACTCCAGGGTCTATTTTGTCAAATGTTTGATTCAATTGTCACCCAATATAGGTTCCGAGTCTTCTTTTCTGGCAGGAAACGTCACACAGTTCTCCACTTCAAATTTTAATATTGCGCCTGCCAAGTAAAATCGGAAACATCTCCCACGTTTATTGCTCTCTAGATAAAATCAATGAATGAGTTGAGACATAAAAGCTGACGATTTGAAATTAGCCAATACGTAGGTTTAGAAATTAAAGACGGACACTACTGACAACTGACATATATGAAATTAAATTCAAACTTTCGGACGATAACAACGACACGTAGAGATTCGCAGAGAACTTTTCAGAGAAACAGATTAAAAATGATTGGAAAGAGCAATACATCGGGTAATATATGGCCATCTTCTAAACAGAATGTCAAACACGTTATAAGATTTCCAAATTTAAGCAATGAAGTTTAAAGGTACTTAATAATTACAAGACTGTACTTGACAATGTCTATGAGTGATTTTCGGACTCTGCCTATAGTGTAGCATTCGCTTAAAATGCCAGAATTATGTAGTTATATCGTTTTGATAGCTATGTAACATAGTGTGGATGCGCTTGTGTAAATAAATGCCATATGATGTCAGCGGTAAGGAGGAGAAGATAATAAAAAAGGGGAAGAAAGCGATCATGTGATAGGCGCTGATTACGTTTGCAATCACGCTCGAGGGGTGAATGCCGCCCGAGAGGATGATCCGGTAAGGGGTCGTCACAACTGTAATGAGAGAATTAGGAAATAATTGTCGTTGTACAATAGAAAAAGCGATTGAGTTTATTTCCTATTCTTGCTCTCTGTCGTGATTGAAGCTGCACAAAACGTGTGTTGATTCTCGAGCCACGTTACAGCTATGGAGTCTTATATATGGTTTTTGATTAATTTTCTTTGTATATTAATATTGTTATTTAATATTTTGTCATATTTTTTATTTAGATAATGACTTGTTATAGAAGTTATGAGAGCAGTAGATTATTTATTATTGGTTTATTTGTAATGATTCTTAAAATTTAAATTCATTATTTAATGAGAATTATTTTTAAAAAAGTCACCCACAACAATAACATGGAAAATATAAAGAACATGGATATATATATATATATATGTGTGTGTGTGTGTGTGTGTGTGTGTGTGTGTGTGTGTGTGTGTGTGTGTGTGTGTGTGTGCGTGCATGTGAAAAGGTGCTTTTTAGAGGCGGTTTGATTTAAATTACTATAAATATGAAAAGAACAATGTTTATTATTCAAACTATTTTAATTGTATAAATATGAGGTTTATTCGGAATATTGATATACAAGCTTTACAATTAATAGTTTCTAAATGTGGAATCATAGAAAATAGAGTTTTCAATTTAATGTTCGCTCTCTGTAAAAGAGAAAAACACTATTTTTGAGGAATTTATTTTTGGAACTTGGTTAAACATGGGTATCTGACTGTTTTCTTTTGCTAACAATCAGAAATATCTGATCAATTTTCAACATTTTTTTTTACCGCTGCAATTCGGATGTTTATAAGATATAGTGCATCTGTGATGATGCTGATAGGATAGATAAAAGATTGCTTCAATCGTTATTGTTTTCTGTTTTACGATAAAATGTTGCTGCTACTGCAGATTGTGTGACCGGAAACTGGATTCCACCATATTCACCCTTTCACGTTAACCTCAGCCAAGTGTATGATTTGATTTGACACGGTATTACACGTGGTTCTTATTCTAGCACCGTTATTATTTGTTTTTGTAACGAACCGAGTTAACAACGACAACCTTTTCTTACGCTAATGTGCAGGGAAGATTTATCTCAGTTCTATAAAAGTTGATGGATAGCATTTCCTTCATTTTCTTTTTCTTTGTTCTTATCAATATCATAGCTGAGATATTTACAGGTAACTGAATAAGATTATTTTTGTACGTGGAGCAATTATATCAAACATAATTCTGATTTGTGAAAACCCTTTTGCCATGTAGGCCTTCAATTCATAACAAGCGAATATTTTATAGGTAATCCTGATATAATATCGGATTAATGGGTCCTATGAAGTACATATCTGTTTCGAATCAAATTTTATTTTAAAGGCAATTTTCTCTGGAATATCCAATACTGGATACGCGATTATAATGATACGTGATTTGGAATATATTCGAAACTAGTTTTTTAATACAGACTGCTTGGTTTTCGCTCTTAATACTAAACTAAATATACCTCACTTGACTCTAATTTCGACGAAAACAATTTGAATAAACAATGGTTCGTTTTATTTTGTCTTCTTTATCGATTTACGATGATAAAAGAGAAATCAACAAAAATAGGAAAATAAAATAATATAATGGATTTTTGGGGCTTTCATAAGGTGACGAATAAGACTAAGTTCGCAGCTATTTGGCAAACAAACTGATTTAATATAATCGATAATTTCTGCATATGTAGTAAACTTTTTAAGCAAATGCAGAGAATGTTATGCTTTTTTTTACTCCGGATTTCATACTCTACTATTCGTGTTCTACAAAAAAAGAGTTGCCAACCAAAAAGCTCTAAAAAAGGTGTTGCCAACTAAATAGGTCCTGAACTATCAACTAACCCCAACCTCTGTCCCATCGACGACACGTGGCACCTTCTGCTTTTTTACAAGTATTTCATGGCACATGCTCTGAGGAACTCCGAGTGTTAGTATCCCCTCGACGATAATACTCTTGACAAATCCGACAAGCAGCAAAATCACACCCCTACACTGTAAAGATCCCAAAAATGATTACCGTATTCGAAATAGTATATAACCATATACCGTTTTCTCATGCAATAATACATCACATATTAAGAACAACATCTTTAGAACCATAAGAGTTTTCATTATAATTTAAACATTTTTCTTACGAGCCATATATAATAAATATTGACTTCTCACTGGAGAATAAGTAAAATTATTATCGTTTTCAGAAAAATAAATGAAACTACTTGACAAAAGAAATCTACATTTAAAGTAAAGTTCATAGTACATTATGTATAAAAGGTTATGTATTCATTATTAGTAATAATAATTGAGAATTAAAATGACCACAAAACACGTAAGCATCATTAGGATAAGAAGTTATACCTATCAAGTCACAGAGGTGATGCGATGATATGTAGCAATGAGATTGCTTTGGGGATGAGGAAGAAAACGATGACATAGGACATGACAGATTGAATGGCCAGGTTTAATTATTTTAAACAGGGGGATCAGTATTTGTTTCCATAGGACATAAAAAACAACCATGCTAAAACGTGCGAGGAAAATACTTTATTTTTAAAAGATTAAAAGTTATCGTACAATAACTTTGTTCATCGACGATCAATTTTGGGGTGAGTTTACGAATGTAAGACTAAAATTATTTTAAACAGTTGTTATTAAATGAATTCTGGTGACGCTTTTGCAGGAGGGAACTATAGATTGCCAATCAGCCGAGTACCTGCCAGAAAAATAGCAATAGCTTCGAGAAGGCCTAACAGCGTTACTTCTATTAGATATAAATTATAATGAATTTCATCCATCAGTCGTTTGCTGAGTCGATCTTTCTATGCCATAAAATTTCACCCCCTTAAAATGTAATCAACTAATTATTTACTAAATATTTGCTAAATTACAGAATTTATCAAATATCTTTTATTAATTACGATTAATACCGGCAAAATATCCGATTTTTTTATGATTGAAATTACCATATATTCTAATGTAAAATTTGCATTGTCAGACATTTTCAATAAACAAGTCAACTTTGGATTTCCTTTTCTTGCAATTTTTCTTGAAAGATTATTTTCCCATATTCTAAGTTGACGATTTTTTAAACGCGTGAATTATCTTATTTTTATGTTGATAACAATTTGATAACCGTTTATTATTTAATTGGAAACGAGAATATTTTCGACTGAAGGTATTTGATTTCAATAAAAATATAAATAACCCGATATTGAGCACGAAAATTGCAATAAACAAATGAAATATACTGGGTATATCACTTTTTTTCCGAACGGATTATTCTAGTTGAGCAGAATGACACAATACGGCTTTTTCTCTTCTGAAATGAATATTTTGTAGAATCTTTCTGCATGTATCTAGTCTTCTCTAAAAATAATAGGAAACACATTTTGTATCGATAAGTATATTAAAAACAGAAAATATTTCGTTCAATTTTAACGTCTAGGAACTTTATTTATTTAATTATTTAGCATTGTTCATTGATGTATGTGTCTTTTTCTGACATTTCAAAAATATCAGATATATCTCAGTATTCACAAAGGCTGTCACCTCCGCCGTTTTGCATCCTTTACGAAAAACTTAATTACATTAAATGAAGCGCAAATTAGCCACTAGTAAGTCAGCTACATTTGCTCGCAAATTTATGTAAGTAAAGTATACGGGTGAATAAAGCATATTTTCGTTGTAAGGAAAGAAATCATTTTTAACGCTTACGTTAAAAATATAAAGTATTCATTTTGTTAAATTATAATTCAAATGTGTTTATATGCTAGTTGTTTAAATTTGGCTAATTATTTCCAAAATAAAGTAGCGAAGACTGAATTGCTGTAGTTTTAATTAGCTGGGCAAGGTAAAAATGGAAATTATCTAGGCTGAAGTAAAAAGTTGATCTGTAAGCTTAAATACTACACTCGGACTCCACTTGTATTTTAAGATCTATCATCTTGCTTCATATTATATGCTTACACAAGACTCGAATACTATATATATATATATATATATATATATATATATATACAGAGATGGAGTGTGAAAGAGAGAGAGAGAGGCAGACAGAGAACAAATAATTAGAAAGAGAACAAGAAAGAAAGAAAACGGGAGATAGGTATGTGTGAAAATGCAAGACTTTGTACCGCATTGGATAGCATAGAGCTTTTCGTCATTGACCTTAACTAATTCAGGTAAGTCTTGAAGATGTGACATTTATAATCAGCATGGTTGTCTGTTTACAAGAGTGTATTTACAGAAGTACATTAAAGTATGTTACACAATGTCTTCATCCAGTGCTATCATCAATGTCTGCATCGATAATTGAGAATGCTTCCTCGTTACTCCGTTGATATTTTCCGCTAGGGGATTAATATTAGGAAACTCCTACCTTGATTAAAGTTTAAATAGGTTTTCCAATAGTTTTAATAATACAACGTTTAGAATTTAAATATGTTTTTGTTTTATGTTTATACTCTGCAGCATGTACATTTGAGACCCACAAAATACTTAAAGCACTTTTTCATTTTATATGGTCAATATTTGTACAAGGGAAATTGTCAGCAAATAAAATACGGTTAGGAGGTCGTTTATCTTTCTTTATTATAAAATTTTATGAGTAAATCCATTTTGTTTTGCTACGGATGTTCTTAATAAATTATGCAATTTGTCCAATGCTGTTTGACTGGTAGCGGACTACTAAAATATTAATAGTTTTCAGTGATATACTGAAACTTATCAACTCGAATTAGCCACATTTTACGGGGTCTTTGATTTTTTTTAACGATTCTTTGTATATTGATGAACTAAAACTATGATTGGTTCTAAAGATATGCCTAAAAACAACTTGCTGTAGGATATATGAAATTAAGATAATACAATGGTTCAATAAAAACTGAAGGATGCAGTTATATTCTTTCCGTGGGATTTATCATTTGAAAATTGTATACAATTACTGTAGGTCATTAATGAGTGCCCATGCATATAGGTCATGTCGCGCAACACGTGCATTAACTCGATAAGTAATGTTAGACGTTTCGTAAAATTCAGAGTCACAATAATTCATGAATGAAATGTCTGGTTTTACTTTTCCTGGGAAATCATTTTTGATGGTCTATAAGTAGTTACCTATTACTGTTTACAGCAGTCTCTGCCTCTACAACAACAACAAAAAACACATTATCGAGATGGCGATTAATTGTACGTCATTACACCTGAACCTAACTTGGTAAATACGCTAAAAATGTCTACCAAATTGTGTAGGACTTCGTAGTCTGATCAATTAACTTAAGGAATGCCCTACATCCAAATAGTTTTTGAATAATAGAAGAAAAATTGTGCTAATGTCCGGCATTTGGTTTTTACAATCGTACAAGCGGATCCTTGCTTCACCACTTGTGTGTGTACTGGCACAGCCAACCAGCAATACGTTAAGAGTACAATCCTATTGAAATCTTCTAGAACAACAGCAGACTCCACCATTAAAATGATGACAGTTTTACTAGTGTGGGTTATACATATGTAGATGAGGTGTACATTATTAGTGCTTACTGATCTGGGGAATATTAATAAGCGTGTTTTTTTCTCTAAATTAAAAAAATACGTTTGATTCTTTTTCCCTATTGATCTAACGTGTATTGCAAAACATAATCTCCAATTTTCTACACACATTGCAGTTCCGGGTTAGGTACATTTTTCTAGTGCGACAGGATAAGAAACATTTCCAGTTATTGCCAGCTAATTACCAATGTAAATACAATATTTATTTTACCTCCGGTAGTTTTTTAAATTTATTTTTCATTAGGGTAATTACGTTTACTCAAATTGAATGCATATTTATATTTTTTCTTTACACTAGCTGTATATACCCGGCGTTGCCAGGTAAGAAATATATTGTGAGGAGAAAGGTTTAGTCACATCCTATTTAAAATACGCCAACTATCTTAAGTTGTTAAGATTTTTGTGAAAAATTACCAGATTATTAATTTTTTATAGCATAAAACATGGTCCTCTTGATCTATGAAACTTAAACAAGGAAATAACCTCTCATAGCTTAAAATTAAATATGCCATAGGTTATATTAAACCTTATAGTGTGTTTTAAATGTAACTTATGTTGGTTATGCCAATAATTTAAAATAAATTAAATTAAATGTAAAGTAAATGAAAAATAAATTGAATTAACCAATTTTGAGTAATATTTCCACATAGAATCAGTAAAACAATTATATTGCTAATTTCCATTATAAAATTAAAACTCATTATTAAAACAGATTTTGTGTAATATAATATGCATATGAATACGTCTAAATGTTGACTCCTTTTGAATGATTAGAATATAGAGATTAATCAGGGACAACAGAATATTAGAATCTGTTTTCACCAAAAAAATATATTCAGGAAGGAGTGTACCTTTTGTATATATTAACTAAATTGAGAAAAAAAAACAAACAAACAGAACTACTACCTTACAAGCGGGACTATGAACATCCCACAGCGGACTCCTTCACATGTAACATATTCATGCTGGCACTCGGTGGATTTTTAGCGTAAATGGAGACGCACTGATATTATTGTAGCTCTTTTGTTAAAACTGCAACAGGATTTATATAAGCGAACAGAGCCGCTCCACGTAGCTCGGTCGTAAAATACGCTTAAATATGATATTTTAAGGCATGCGGATTTCGCATATATAGTCAAAATATAGATTAAATTTTCCGTCGATTATGGGGTACAATAAAGCAGTAGTTTCGATATATATATATATATATATATATATATATATATATATATATATATATGCATATGATTTGAATGCATGAGCTTGAATCGGAACCAATATGAAGAAAGTATAAATATACGCGTGTGTGTATGTATCTCTCTCTCTCTCTCTCTCTCTCTATATATATATATATATATATATATATACATACATATACATATGTGTGTATGTGTGTGTATATAACTTGAGCTCCTTCAGCTATAATCGGGAGCTAAACAAAAACTAATGAAGAATTCTTCATAAAATTATTTATAACCAAATGGATGGCTTGAGTCCTATCGGCTATAATCGAACACGAAACCAAAACTTATGAAGAATTCTTGGTAAAATCGTTTATTACAAGAAATATAAGCACATAGAAATCAACCGACTCGGATATGAGTTCGACACAGAAATAACACACACGCTTTCTGTATTAATATATGAATTAAAATACGGCATCAATTTATTGTATTTTATATACATTAGTCTTTCTGTCCCTCTCTTTATTTTTTCGCACTTTCATCCCAAGCAAGGCAGATCGCCACTTGGACGTAAGGGGCTACTATTCGACACTATACCTAGTTATAAATAGCGTGCAAGCGGATCTAATATTTCCTGCAAGGGTTTTAACTTATATATAGTATTTACATACTTACAATGTTGATTTCATAGCCATGTACTCATATAATCTGTTCTGTTATTGAATTATGTATCTAACAATTAATTGCCTTATTTAGAATAACATAAAATAATCAGAGCTATATCACACTCACGTACAGATTTTTAATGCCAAATCCTTCTAAACGAAATATTCATTTGTCAGTAAACTTTCAGAAACAGCGTTAAATGATACGCATTTCATAGCAAAAGAATCTTATCTGTTGGTTTTGTAATGGCTTTAAGATCGTAACCAGAAAAAAGTGGATAGAGGAAAATCAAATTGGAACTTTAAGTATTTTAGTCAAAGTAACCACAATTTTAAACTATTAATTAATTGATAAGTTTTATAGGAATCGAAATAATTATAAAAAATAAAATGAAAAAAAGATGAATTCACTATTTCGCTGATAGCCAATGTTATGTCGAGATAAGGATGTCAAAAATGCTGTACAAATATGGCAGGAAAAGATAAATTAGTGCTTAACAAATGAAGACTATTCATATGTAAGGATTCAATCGTAAACAAAGGGAAGTATAAGAAAACAAAGAAGGTACTATTCGGAGGAAATGTTGAGGAAAAGAAAACCGAAACTCGAAACTAAAGTCATATAAGAGGAGAATAGCAATAAAAGGAAAAGCTATGTGGAGGAAGAGGAGAAATGAGTAAGAAAAGAGGAAAGATAATGAAACAAAAAAAGATAAATAACAATATCAAGGGAAATGTGGGAAAGAGAATAGAAACAACAAAAACCTGGAGGCCAGATTATTACATAGAACTACGAACCGCTTTTGAATTCTATACTCTTATAGAATTTGCACTTTTGGAGGAAAGCGTTTCAACCCGAACAGGGTCAGTGCAACTCTACTGCAGTAGAGTAAAATATAAAAAGAAAAATTATAAACAATAAAGTCCAGAGGGGGAGGACGTGGTGGAAGAGAAGAAGAAGAAGAAGAAGAAGAAGAAGAAGAAGAAGAAGAAGAAGAAGAAAGAAAAGAAAGGAAGAAAGAAAAAACAATTACTTTAAAGAATTGGAGTAAAACCAGAGGAAGAAAAGTTAAGAGGGAAGTGGGAAAGTCGAGGAATGAGAGGAATAAGAGGATAACAGAGAAAAAGAAGATGAAGAGGAAAGAGGACAGCTAGGGTGATTTGACGTAAAATAAAGTATTAAGAATAAAACCGCTTATAAAGTACAAAAGAAGAACAAAATCAAAAAAGGGACTAAGGTGAGGAAAAACCCTAGTAAAACTGGTCGGAAAAGGGGAAGAAAATGTCTACAACCTTGAAGCAGTTGAAATAAGAGTAAAGGATGGCCAAGATATAGGCGCGGAAAATACTGAGAAAAAGAAAAAGTAAATAAGAAAAGGGAGAGGATTAGAATAGATGAAGAAGAAGAACAGCATCATAATTATAAGAAAAACGGATGAGATTGAAGAAGTTTACCAAATAATTTATATGGGGATAAGTAGAATAATGATAACATAAAAGAAAGTAAAGAAAGAATAGATTGACTGAAGTAGAAAAATAAGTTAGCAATATTAAATAGAAGAGACATTGTATGAGAATATTAATTCGAACTGTTAAGAACAAAAAAGTTGGTATTTGCCATTTTGACGAGGTACAAAATGTAGTATCTGATCTGATACTACGCTTCACCTTTGCTATCCTCAGTCAGTGGAGGAAATCCTTCGTGATTAAGACAAGTTTTAATGTTTGTTCCTATCTAGAGTACCAATTTTGGGAGAGCTGGGGTTTCTCTACATGAAAAACGGATCTTGTATCTAACTCTGCCCTTATAGGAAGGCAAGCAAATAGGGGCATAAAATGCAACAACAATAGCAAGACATGCCAGAATTGTTAGAGGATAAATCGAAATAGAAGAAACTATAATGCAAGACAAAAGAAAATACAAAACAAAACTCATACGGTTCATTGTTATTATACCATTAACGAGACTATGTTGGCATTAATTATGATAATACAGGCCATTTTGTATTGTTCGTTTTTGGCCAATCAAGCTTAGGTTGTTTGACTCTAAAAGCTTGATTATAACATATTAGATAAACTGTAATATGTTTTTTCCATCAATACACATTCTTGGAAGTGCGTTCACATCATGTGCATATTTGCAAATGTCTATGTGCTTTGTTATAGAGATGAGGGTAAATAACGATGTTTATAATAGTGCATTATACAAAGCATTATAATAATAGCTTCGATGACAGGCCTACCTCGGCAATTTTAAATCAAACAGAAGCTGGAATTAACTGTCTTTGTCTTGTACAATAAAAAAAGTCAAACATTACTGATTCGAAGCAACACAATATGAATAAATGTCCACATGAACTAGCACTGCTACCTGTGTTCTTGACTAGACAAATAAGTGTTAGGTGTCTATATATCTCTGTTTGGTCGGGTCTTACCTTCCTTTAATTCTGTAATATACTAGCAAAGATACCAGTGCTTCACGCAGAACTTTGCTGTACGCTCGGGTAACCGCCTCGCGCGCACCCTCACAGTGTGTGTTAAGAGCAACGGTTGCATTAGGTGTTTAAACAAATTAATTACCCTGTGAGGTGACTAAAATCCAACAATGAACTTAAAAGCAGATGGGTTATAACAAAGTTGACACTTATATTTTTACATAGAGAAGTTGGAATAAATACAAATAATCACAATGATTAACATCTTTCTTTTTCAGTTTCGTTAGTATTTTGTTTGAATGACATCTTAGTACGTAACTGACAGGGAAAGTATTATCCTCAATTTTGCCAAAGAATTACATGCATCTCCAGAAAAAAAAACAGCCGTAATGATCCGGCACATGGTTTTAGGCAGCGTTATACAGTGCAATAAATATTAGCCTATGTTAGAGAACACTTTCATGCAATTTTCATCTAGATTAGGTAGAAGATGGAGGTGAAGGAGAATGGTTCTATTCAACTTCACAAACAAGTTGTCCGGTACAATGGTGGTTTCCGCCACGATGGTTGATAACCCTACGTTGATGTGTATCGTCCTTAGGTGAGGCGGCTAATGACGAGCAGCACTAAATATGACCTTAACTTTAATATTGATTTTTAAAAAGGGTGTGCACTTTCCATAGATCAGAGACCATGATCATGTCAAGTTTTGCCATGATCGGTCTCGCGGAGTGGCCTGAAGAAGAGTATATATATATATATATATATATATATATATATATACATATATATATATATATATATAATTATTATAGTAAAAAAATAATTATGACAGCCCCTTTAAGAAATTCGTTTCTTATCGTTGAGCACTTTCCGTTGAATTAAAAGTCGGTCAATTTAGCTCTTATGCGTAGATCATCGTATAACGATTTGATCACTGTCTGTCTGACGTAATGAACATTTAAATTAAAATGTTTAAAATTCAACGCTACTTCACACGGTTAATAGTAGCCGAATGGATACGGCCTCCGCTAATCGAGCCAGAGATGTCTCGTGTCGCGGGGTTCGAATCGATCGACTGGTAGTAATCGTGACACCCTGCACTGAAGAATCCCGAAAGGATGAAACACTAATGTATGTAGGTAGTTAATTATTATAGTAAAAAAATAATTATATATATATATATATATATATATATATATATATATATATATATATAACACGGAAATTACATAATTGTTTTCCGTGTTATATTTTTATGTTATTGCTCTGTTTACCACATTGAGCTCTCATACCCGGATTTCCTCCTGGAATTATTCCATTATAACACTATATATATATATATATATATATATATATATATATATATATATATATATATAATATCAAATAGTTAATAAAACATGTTAAAAACACTTTGGAAAAGAGTTAAAAAAAACATATTTAATTTGAAAAGAAAACACTTAATAAGTGGATAGTCCTTAATCCGCGGAGTTTCGAAGAAATGCATTCCTTCTCATCAGAGGGTAGGAATTAGAAAATGCGTGATCGGATTTGGCATACAAAGAATATTACCTCTGCTTCACTTTTTGTTATCAAGTAAAATCTGTGACTTACTTGCAGTTAAATCAAATACTATTGTATGCAAAATACGATCCCGCATTTTACTAATTCCTTCCCTCTGATGAGAAGGAAAGTATTTCTTCGAAACTCCGCGGATTAAGGACTATCCACTTATTAAGTGTTTCTTTTTCAGATTAAATGTGTTTTTAACTCTTTTGCAAAGTGATTTTAAACATGTTTTCTTAACTATTTGCGCTTATTGTAAGCTCTATCTTTGGTTTTATCGAGCTTTTACATCTGTTCGAGATTACTTAATAAATATTAATTCTTTAATATTTATAATATACTTTATTTTGCAACCTTGGATCATTTTGGTAAATGTAATTGTAATTATTATTTTATTTTTATATATATATATATATATATATATATATATATATATATATATATATATATATATATACATATATATATACATATATATATATACATATATATACATATATATATACATATATATATATATACATATATATATACATATATATATGCATATATATATATATATATATATATATATATATATAGGCTATGACTTTGACCTTAATATTGGAAAATGATGTGCACCATCCCTAACTGAGGGGGTCACAATCATAACATGTTTGGTCATGATTGGTCCGGTGGTCTAGGATTTTGTACACACGGGCGCATTCACATGAACGCTACTACTTTGTATATATATATATATATATATATATATATATATATATATATATATAGATAGATTTCTTACAAAGTCCTAATATCCTAACAGCTACAAATTTCCATCTACGCAATCAGTTTCATACAAAACTCTAGAAGAAACTGGCGTTCAAAAACATAACAATATGAGACTTCTTCGTCTTCTTTGCTTACATATTCAGTCATTAATAAATCTAGCGATATCCAGGCATCTCAAGATGGTGCACCTCTATCTGACTATGAGTAAAGATGTATAAAATACCTATATTCTCCACATGTTTATACAATTCACTAGATAAGGCAGGTAAGGCATTTAATATGTCCTAAACATTTTCAATAATATTTCATGAAGATCTTCTCAATCAACATGTGGTATCACTACGAATATCTGCAATATATAACCAGGTCATCCCTAACTTAAAATAGAGCCAGATCGTGTCGATAGTTGTACGTGTAAACAAACAAAACATAACGAGTGCTGTTCCCCATGTATACTTCTCGAATATTATTTATACGTATTTTCATAGCCAACCTCGCCTTGCAATCGTGTCTTATATAGGTGTTTTATACAATTATTCTACATATTAGTCTAGCGATGGAATCTAATCAAATAAAACTCATGCATGTCAGTAACTATTCATAGAAAACAAACTTAAGTCCGTAGGAAAACAGACAAATATCACATGATCATATTTAATGTTCTCCTGATTAGTTCCTCTCCATAAACAGTCATAAAATATGGCTGTCATTGATTGTTATGGTCGATAGCGTCTTTTGTGAGCCTTCGTTCAAATTACTTAAGCCCTCATTTCACAAGCAACATGAGCTGTAAAAATAGTTTAATTCTACGTACAAGATAACTATATATATATTGGCCAGCACTCTATACGTCAATACAGCCTTTATTCCTGCGAACATAGAGTATTGTTTTAAATCTTGGTCGGCGAACCAAACACTAGCCCCTCCAATTTTAGACATGGTAAAAATAAATCTGAAAACCAAAATGTTAGCCGTAATTATGTGTCTATTTTACAAGTACTTTCATGAAACGTGACCCGATGAACTTTCTGCACTTGCATCAAACTATCGTAAATACTACCAACACACAGGACTCGCAAAAAACGCCTTTCAGCGTAGAGGTCACGAGGTGCTCTAATGTAAGGGATTATTACATAGGATTGCTTTCCTTTGGAAGTACCTCCTGCCTTTCGTCTCCCTGGCCATGAAACATGCAGAAATTTGAACGTAATACGTCTGCGTATATAGCTACCATGCTCGGTATTACGGCTTGTCCACTCAAAAGCTGAGATTAATCACAATAGCTCCTCATTATGCTTCAGTATCAATATTTATTTTATGGGTATACAGAATTAAATAAAACATTACAAATTCTATCATATAAATCTGACCTGTCTGTTTAAATGTATGTATTTATGTTTGCCTATAACTTTCGGTATAGTTGATGGATTTTCTACGAGATCCGTATCGTGTTAAAGCTCGACTCTTTGGACAACGAATATCGAAAAAATAGCCAAAAACATTAATGCGCTCATCCTCAACTAGCCACTTTTCTACAAGGAAAAGTCGATTTTCTCGCCGATATTTTGGAAAGTCATTCCCTTTCTTCGATTGACTACCCTTAATAAAAATCCTTGCCATTTCCGGTTTGGTGATGGACGCAATGGCAAATATGTCTTGTTTTTTTCACGTTCTTTTCCTCATTTGCGGTACGGGTTCGAGCTTGCCTGCCTACTACCACTTTTTTTTCTTCTGAACACACACCTCCAAATACCCGGGCAACGCCAGTCACTCAGGCTAGTATTACATATAGCCCTGGTAAACGGTGCGTTTCTAGCATTTACATTTTAGAATGGCTGGTTAATTTTATCTTATTTTATATCTATATGTCTTTATACTACGAAATACGTGGCTTACCTTGTTTCCGTGCATTAGTTTTACGTAAAATAACAATTTCTAAACCAGAAACTTTATTTAGTAAATGACGACAATGATAAATAAATAAGGTATTAATATATACAATAACACGTTGTAAGTCGTTTAAATTTAATAACTTATTTGTTTCTATTGCCTATTTACTTACTTCTTTTATTTCCGTGCGCGAAAAGGATAATGACAATGTTGGTTTACCATTTTTTTAAAACGTAACACCTGCCTTCTGTTTACATAGGTTGTGATTCATTTCTTCGAGACATGAAATATTCAAAGGTTAGCAAGAATATGAACCATCGCTTACGATCAAAGGATCTACATCTCTCTATTTTTATCAAATCAATAGATCAAAGGATCTAAATCTCTCTATTTTTATACTTACATGAAAAGCGGACAGCCCGTATCATGTAACATCCCTCCCTTCCATATTTCACACAAAAAAATGTATGCATTTTTAAATTTAGTACATTTTTCTACATCTACACAACCACACGGCTAGGAAAGATCAGGCTAAAAAAAAACAAATATCTTTCAGTCAGCCCTCCTTTGCCGACTTCACAATTATTATATTTTTATGACTTGTGTAAAAATGTGTCTCGATATTTATTATATACAAGCAGGGCTACCCGGCGTTACTCGGGACCGTATAAACAATGAAAATATTGAAGTTTATTTTGAATATAATTGTTATTCTTAAGAGAGAGGAATTTTAATGGATATGTATCATTTGCTATTTGGAGCAAAAGAATATGTTAACTACCCTAGGACGGGTCTTACACATTTATGAAATAATTGTACCTTCCATAGGGCAGGTAAGTTACAGAATGTATATGAACTAATTTTTTGGGACGGGTAATTTACAACACATATTTAAAATATGTTTACCTACAATAAGACGGTATATAAATATATGAAACAATGTAACATACTCTCGACAGGTATTGTGCAAAATATAAAAAATAATTTCTCTTCCCATCAAAGCTACCATAATTTGAAGAAATCGAAATCATTTTTAGAAGATGGATCATTAGGATTTCCAAGTTAATACATAAATACATTGTGTTGGTTAATGAGCTCGCAACCCTTGCTTCACCATAAAGTTCAACATTACTACGTTTCTTTCCTTACTCACTATAGGTACTAGTATTGTAAGATAAATTATGTCATATTTTGGAAGATGTCTCAGAGGATATTAAAATTAATGCATAAATTCATTGACACAGTTAAATAGCCTTTGCTTCATTATCAACTTCTACTTTATTTTGTTGCTATATAAAGTGGTTGTTCATTATTATTTTTCTTATTGTTATTATTCTTTTTGTTGTTATTGTTTATTGTTATTATTGTTATTAGGAAGTCTTATTAAGTGAGTCTTAGAGTGTTAGAGTCTTATTAAAGAGATGTTGTTGCGTTCTGTGTTCGTGTTATGAAGAGATTTATATATATACAATGTTCATACTTAGAAGTGTTAGTGAGGAGGTAGTGTTGAGACAGTTTTAGTATTCACATTGTAGATATAAGATGCCGAGACATTGTGTATGTAAAGAGATTTTAAAACACATGATATAGAAGACATATAATTACAATTTCAATTTACCTTTTTGGTAGATTTACAACACAAATACGTTTATAAAAACATATGATGGGTTTATTTCTTCTTCGACCGGTCGTGGTTTTCTTAGTCAAGAATTCAAAGTTTTACATTCTATGTTTCAAAGGCGACCGTCTCGCTTCCAGACGTTCGACTGTCCATGTCTGGACTCCAGACTGTCGTCTCTCTTCTTCAAGTTCTCTCTCATACTCTCTCTTACTCTCTCTCTCTAAAGTTTCTAACTATATCGACAACTTCCCATTTTCCATGACGTCATACACATGTAAAAACATGTGTCTTCTTTCACGTGTTCTAGGAATGCGTGTCCAAAACTTTTTCTTTTGTTTTCAAAAGAGATTTGCACCTATATTCCCAGTAACCTATATTTTCAACATGTTAAAAACATGTTTGTTGAATTATCCTATAGTTGCATTCCTTTTCTTAAAACTATTTTATCTCTAAGCTAAACAATGGTTTGTTTTCACATTCCATTTGTCTAATTCTCTCTCGTAATCTATTTCTAAACCAAAATTACGAGGTTCGAATTTCGTCTATTCTATTTCATTTTCATTTTAACTAAATCTCTCTATCTTTATATTTCATGAAAAGGGGACAGCCCTTATCATGTAACATCCCTCCCTTCCATATTTCACACAAAAAAATGTATGCATTTTAAAATTTAGTACATCTTTTCTACATCTACACAACCACACAGCTAGGAAAGATCAGGATAAAAACATAATTTCCCTCAGTCAGCCCTCCTCGGCCGACTTCACAATTATTATATTTTTATAAGATCAGAACCTTTCTGATCTTCTTGGCATTTACTTTTTTGAGGGGGTGTAGGGGTTTTTCCTATGAATCATATCAGCTACTTTCCAGCAACCCATATGCCGCAGACTAGATGTTTCCACCTCTCTCGAAATGGACGACTCCCTTCGTCCCAAAAGTGTCCTGATCGTCTCTTTCCGCATGGTTAGTCTTATCAAGTATGGCTTTGTTTTTTTTCTATAACTATTTTATACGGGACATGCCAAATGCTCATAACTAATCTTCTTTGTTGGCTTTAACTATAAAGATACACCTTTTTCACACTGATTCCCTTGGATTTCCTTGCTTGGACTCTTGGAATTTGATGAAGACCTAGAAAATATCAGCCTTAACTAACTAACACGTTTTGCGCCAGAATACCTTAATTGCGCACTAAATTCTATCTAATAGCCCGATTTTTTGTGATTTTTCTTTTCTCTCACCAGAGCTTCCAAGATCAAGCAGATATATCCCACATTTATGCCTCTCTAAAAAATACAAGTTTGTATATTTCTTACGTAATCTACGGTATATTTTTGCCTGTCTCTCACTTTATTAAGCTATATGTGATTGCCTCGGGACTACCTATCATCGGTTTACTGGTCCCCTTAAGAATTTTCGTATTCTTTCCAACGCCTGTTTATTAATTAAGCCAAGTCTTACCACTTGCTTGGAGTCGTTACGTGCGACCAGCTTATTTTAAGCACTTTATTAACACAGGTTCCCAAATTTTTCGAATAGGGGCACATCTTGTGCTTATCAATCCCTACCAAGTCACTTTTCTTGGTAAAAATTATAGGATCTCTAAAAAACAAAAACAAAAACCAAATGCTAAAAAAACATCTTTCTTCCGGCTTATCACATCTAAAACTCTCTAAATACCCGTTTACTTAATTTTAATTCTTGCCCCCCTCTAAAATTCTAACTTAATCTGTAAGCCAACCATACGTCTTAACTAGTTTGTTTTCTCCTAGACTGTTTAAATCTAATGTATATTTATTGGTGACTTTGAATCCCTGCTGTGAAAACAATAACATTTACATTAAGTACAAATTTACAATATGGTTCAACATCAACACATTTTCAAAAGAAAATACTTGAATACATTTAAACATTTTGAAACAAAACAAAAAAAATAAAATAAAAATTCGTTATATTATACATTTCAAAAGTCCGTTAACACAAAACAAAAAATTGTCCCTTTTGCGAAGACCAAAACAATTAAAACAAACTAAAAAGCCGAATATATTCACAATGCATAAATTTGATTTTCATTTCTGCATCCTTCTTTTCTCTATAGTGTATTTTATTTTATTTATTTATTTATTCATTCTTCCTTTTAATATTTGAGAATTTTAAATGTACTTTCGACTTTTGACACTAAATTGTTATTTTTTATGATTGACAGTTTCACTCTAAACAATTCAGACATTAACACACATTCTTATGAATGACACACTGTCCTATTTTCTATTTCTGTGCGGCCGTATATTTCAAAACATATTATCCGAATACAACAATTTTTCTCTTGTTTTTATTTTATTTATGAATGAAATATTCGTGGGTTGTTTTTTGAACTGACCGTATCTCTTTTATCATTCATTACGGCATATCGGCCTTTTTTTCTTTTTTTCTTAATATTTTCTTGTAAACTTTAGTTTTCTGTGTGCGTGTGTGTTCAATTATTTTTCCTTTTGGTCACATTTCTGTGATCGTGTAATTTTTTTCCGTGGTATTATTTATTTATTTTTTATTTAATTATCTTGGACCCTTTTGAAACGTTGTGTGTGTGTTTTTTTTTATTTTTCCGTGGTACCCAAAGTTCTTTTTTTTTAACCCACCCTTGCTGGATGGTCTGGTCGCTTGCGGCTCAAAATTGTATTTGTTATATAAAGTTGTTGTTCATTATTATTTTTGTTATTGTGATTATTCTTTTTGCTGTTATTGTTCGTTGTTATTATTGTTATTAGGAAGTCTTATTAAGTGAGTCTTAGAGTCTTATTAAAGAGATGTTGTTGCGTACTGTGTTCGTGTTATGAAGAGATTTATATATATAAAATGTTCATACTTAGAAGTGTTAGTGAGAAGGTAGTGTTGAGACGGTCTTAGTGTTCACATTGTAGATATGAGATGTCGAGACATTGTGTATGTAAAGACATTTTAAAACACATGATATATAATACATATAATTACAATTTCACTTTACCTTTTTGGTAGAATTACAACACAAAGACAACGTTTAAAAAAACACATGATGGGTTTATTTCTTCTTCGACCGGTCGTGGTTTTCTTAGTCAAGAATTCAAAGTTTTACATTCTATGTTTCCAAGGTGACCGTCTCGCTTCCAGACGTTCGACTGTCCATGTCTGGACTCCAGACTGTCGTCACTCGTCCTCAGGTTCTCTCTCAGACTCTCTCTAAAGTTTCTAACTATATCGAGAACTTCCCATTTTCCATGACGTCATACACATGTTATCGCATGTGTCTTCTTTCACGTGTTCTAGGAATGCGTGTCCAAAACTTTTTCTTTTGTTTACAAAAGGAATTTGAACCTATATTCCCAGTAACTTATATTTCCAACATGTTAAAAACATGTTTGTTGAATTATCCTATAGTTGCATTCCTTTTCTTAAAATTATTTTATCTCTAAGCTAAACAATGGTTTGTTTTCATATTCCATTTGCTAATTTTCTCTGGTAATCTATTTCTTAACCTTAATTACGAAGTTCGAATTTCGTCTATTCTATTTCATTTTCATTTTAACTAAATCTCTCTATTGTTATACTTACATGAAAAGGGGACATCCCTTATCATGTAACATTGTTTCATTCCCCCCCCCACTACTGGCAACACATTCTTTTGGAAAAAGGACGTCATATTAGGAAGATAACTCAGCAGGTTTTACAAACAAATATTTGAGAAGCTTTGTGATAAGGCAACCCTTGCTTCACAATAAAATTCTGTATTACTGTGTTCTTTCCCTCCCTACTATTTATACCATCATGTTAAGTTTCTTGACCATAATTCAGCAGGTTTTCCAAATTATTACATAAATGCATTGACGCGAATTATGGTTAGGCAACTTTTACCTTACATATTCAATATTAATGCAGTTCTACCCTTCCCAATCACAACCAAAAACAACATATCAGTAAGAGAAACGATGTCATTTCCGGAATATGATTCTATAGTTATTCCACATTTTTGGAATATGACATTGTGAGGGATAGCATAGACAGTACTCCCTCCAGCCCCACCTCAAAAGAGAAAGTCATAGAGAACTCAATAGCATGTTAAAAAGCAACATAACCATGTGACTTTCTACCCATCATTAACAACTGTAATGCCATTTCCCGAAGTTACCATTGAGAATTCAGAAGAATATTACTAACTACCTACAGAAACTAATGTATTGCCTGGGCTGTTTATTTCATTACAAACACGCTAATCGAATAAGTCATATTTCATCATTTTTTATAATTCTTGGATATGTTACTAATTTCGACAATAATTTTTAATTATTAAAAACAAATTTTCGCCCCCTCCCCCTTGTGAAAATAATTACCTTGATATATTGTCTGGGCTGATTATTTTATTCCAAACACACCAATTGATTAAATTACATTCATCACTTTTCATAATTCTTGAATGTGTTACTAATTTCGACAATCATTTTTCATAATTTTTACCCACATTATGGGCCCTCACTTACGAAAATAATAATTTGATGTATTGTCTGAGCTGATCCGTCCATTACAAACACGCTAATCGATTAGCTCACATTTAATAATTTTCATAATTCTTGGATATGTTACTAATTTCGACGAAAATTTTTCCTAATTCAACCCCACATTATCGTATCTATTACGTATTTGATTATTGATGTAAACATTTTGTTATATTCGAAATGCTTTTTTTTACACAGTGATCACCACTTATCAAGGCCCGGATGCCACTCAGGGATAAGGGTTATTGCAAGTACATTACGTTAGTGGTGAAATTTGATGAAGTGTTTACTTAAGGGGGCGGTTCATTAGGAATTTGTTACATTGGACTTGAAGACATCTTAGTTGTAGTCCGGTGGGGAGCAGGCAGACGGAACAGAGTTCCACAGGCGTGCAGTTCTAAGGAAGAAGCTTTGTTCATGGAATCCACGTTTTGCTTTAGGCTCCATCTACTAATAGATCAACCACTATATTTCCTAATCGATAATATATCAAAGCAAGTACAATACATTTTAAAATGTCCTGCGTTGTCAGAAAAAGAATATTACTTATGTGTATTATATTCGCCGTTCAAATTAGAATGAAATGCATCATAAATGTATATCTAAAAATTCAGCAGATCTTCTAATATGAAAACGTCAGCAGGCACAGTTATATGATCAAAACCTGGTTCTTACCTATGAAATGAACCGTAAAAGGATGTTATACACCAATATATTACAGGAGCACCATATTCAAATTTATCTTAAATTTTGGCCTACTGAGATAAGATAAAAATAGTCCTCTACAGTGGATGAGATAGGACTAGTGGGAAAGTGTGTTACACATAGAAAAAGCTTACGACGAAGCTGTGTAATAAGTATTGTCTCTGGTTAATCTTAATCAAACAAAAAGCCCTTATATCAGTCAATACCATTCCACTAAATCTGGAAACGAAATTCTTAACCTTCTACGGAGGTAACCCTATTCTCCGGATGTGAAGATCGTCATTATTCTCATTTCGTTTTTTCTAAACAATCAGTTTTAATTTTGGTTATCCTTCTTAGGTGATAACAATTATTCATGTCTGAAATGTGTTTTTGCATACATTCAGATGTTTGGCACTGTCTTAGAGACTCATTAGTGCGGTTAATCCTAACAGATTTCGAAATAGGGGCTCAGACATTGAGAGCGGCGGTCTATTAATCTAAGCATTCCTAGCAGCAGATAAGTGATTGTTTTGCTTCACCATCTATGTTATTTATCTATGTTTTACGACACTGATAGTTTTTGAAGAGGTTCACCTATACACAATATATGAACTAACCTCACTGTATAGCTATGCTGGGAAATACCACTCTAGAGGGTCATTCATCATATTTGTACTATAACTATCATTCTCTATTTTCTGTCTTGTCAAAATAACTTTTCTAAAGTATATGCTTTTCGAGTCTTTCTTAATAAACTGTCTGACCCATAACACTAGTTCACACGTATTTAATTATTTTTAAGACGGAGGGTTGCCTTAATATTAATGTAATCATTATTTTGTTCACCAGACGGCTTTATTGATATATTAAATGTTCGATTCATCTAGTGTATTCTTTGTTAAGGTCGTATTTACTTAACATTAATTGTCTATGTATTTTGTATACAATGAGGAACAACAATCCCAGACTATTAATTTAAAAAAGGAAAGAGAGTTTAAATGCTTGACCTCTTAATAGAGACATCCAGACGAGGTTGCATTAGGATGCAAATGATATGTATCTGTGTGTATATCTGTTCGTACGCAAATACATACACGTGATTGATTTGGAAAAATATATAGGTAGTAAATTCGACAATGTAAAATCATGGCACCACTGGAAATAAAATACAAGTTATTTGTTTACACTGGCATAGCCGAGTTCGAACTTTACATGCGTCTGAAAAAATATTATAAAACAGGACCACGTTGCGTATAAATATTATTTCTGTTTCTGATAATATGCAAAATACGAAAACAGTGTTGTCATTTTTTAATCTACTTATTGTTGGGCTCAGATATAATTGCTAATTTATTTGTCAATAAAAGCCATACTATAAATATACCTATCCTAATTACTTATTATTCGGTGTGCATATTAAGTAGCATATATTTCTCGAAATGTCACAAATTACTTTTTTCTTACTAGTAGTAAATCAGCGGGAGTTACATAAAGATGGAACATTATAAACACGTGCATTATACTAATAGCACGGAATATAGAATAAACTAGTTTTATATAAAGAAACAATTTCTGAGTGCCCAAAATAACTGGCATATCGGTGTAAATAATGTCGACAAAATCTAAAGAACTTCAGTTTATTAATACACATTTACGTTTTGCCAGAATATCTAAGTGAATAAAATTTCAGTATTGGCGCCATTTAAAAAGAATTAAAAAACAGAACAAATTGTTTTCTATATTGAGCAAAATAGCAGGTATCTAACAATACATTCCACTCAATATATTTTCATATTAGCTGAAAGGCATTCTATAGAACATAAATGTGCTTCTCTTCCATTATTTTAAGTGTATATTTTGGTTATTCCTGACACAATAAATAAAAAGACAAATCTCATCTGCCTCAGGCTTTACCGTGCATTTCCGCCGGCTCTGGACATTTATTACTTATCAGTATAGGTTTAAAATGAAACTGGTTGGCTTTTTGTTATACATACCTTTACTGTTATGATATATCTTCCGGGGTGATTTTACAATGGCGAGCAACTTTATTTCGTACGCTTTTAGATATTTCAAGAATACATTAATTTGTTTTCGTTTATTATATTGCTAACTGCATGTATTTCTATATAAAATTAGGTATGTATGAATAATAATCTGCAATTGTTTCATTTTCATCTAAACTCAAAAAAAAATATAAAAGTGATTAGTAACAACACGTTATAGTTGTAGTAAATAGTACACTGCTTAATTACAAATAAATAAACAGAGTTACATACATAAAAACAAAGAAAATTTATTTTACGAACGATTTATAATAAAATAAAAGCTGGTTGCAATTGTTACACACTAATTTTATTGTGTATATATGATATATTCATAGTAATATCACCCTCCCTCTGTCATTCTGTCTCTCTTTCTCTCTCTCTCTTTCTATATATATATATATATATATTCATTCTCCCAAATACGACTCACTTAGATGTGGTAACAGTACAACTTACTCACTAATTATGTTTTACTTCCACTCCATCAATGAGCACCGGAACATATATTTCATAGTATATTTTTTTTCATAAATAACCGTCTCTTTCTCTTTCTTTCTCTCCCTCTTTCTCTCTGTCTATCGGTCTGTCTGTCTCTCTCTCTTTCTTCCTCTCTCTCTCTCTATATATATATATATACATATATATATATATATATATATAGTGATTACGCTACACTGAATATTCCACGTTGCATCCACCCTAGGACTCTTCAGGCTTATTACTTATCAGTATAGGTTTAAAATGAAACTGGTTGGCTTTTTTGTTATGCATACCATTACTATTATGATATATCTTCCGGGGTGATTTTACAATGGCGAGCAACTTTATTTCGTACGCTTTTAGATATTTCAAGAATACATTAATTTGTTTTCGTTTATGATATTGCTAACTGCATGTATTTCTATATAAAGTTAGGTATGTTTGAATAATAATCTGCAATTGTTTCATTTTTCACTAAACTCCAGCCATAAGCCTGAAGAGTCCTAGAGTGGATGAAACGCGGAAAATTTAAAAAGCTTAATCGCCATATTTATTTTATAACTAACTAAATAGCTCTACCTACGTGTTGAGCTCTTTTGTAAATAAATACTTAAGGTTTACGCATAAATTTATACTTTCGTATATTAATTTGATGTAAGTAAATGAAGTAGTTATATATATATATATATATATATATATAGAGAGAGAGAGAGAGAGAGAGAGAGAGAGAGAGCGAGAGAGAGAGTTAGATAGATAGATAGATAGATGTTATTTTATTTGTTTTGGTTTTTTTTGCGATTCGCTTGGAATAAATTCAATTATTTATACGAAAGTGCATTTTTACCTAAATACGAGTTAAGAATAATTTTCCCTGTGACCAATTGGGGAACGGCATGTATGATATTTATTATTAAATATTTGCATTACGTGATTTTCCGTTTCAAAAACAACTGATTTCCTCGGAATATAATCAACACACCTCTTTTTTTTAGATGTAGGTGTTTATTAATCAGAGAAAGACTGCATGTGTGTATTCGTGTGTTGATCTACGCTCTTCTTACTATTTTCTGTATACTAATCATATTGTGTTGTTGGCTCCAATACTATTGATATACTATAAACGTTATTCTTGCTACTACCACTATGATTAAAACTAAGTACTGCAGTAATTAATACAACAAATAATAAATGATAACTACATGATAGAAATTTCGTTTCATTTCTTTATGAAAGGATTTCATGTTTTCGTTCTTTTATAAATTTCTGCTTCTTAATAAAACTTTGAGACAAACTATTTTTAGTCGCGGAGGCCGGTAAGTAGACAGAATTTTTCAAACTCTCTCCACCCGGGCTGCCTACTGCGTCTATTTTTCCTTCTGGCTGCTATTTTTTAATTATTTTTTTTTATGGCTGAGGGTTGCTCATTACCCTTACTACACAACTTCCCACCAGCCCTTCTTGACCTTCCAAAACCGTTCATACCATGGTGAGCTTGGTGGGTTTATACCGAAAGCCGGTCGTAACATACGGAGATTGCATGTTGGGCAGTAGCAACAAAAATAGCAACAACAACAACAACAACAATCGTACTTTAATTTTTTAGAGGAGGGGACGCTTTCACCGGGCAGCACCGGTTAGCGGGTACTGCTAGTATAGAATAATAAGAGATAAAAAACGATAAAATAAAAATATATAATAATGCATATAGATTCAGTAGTTTATTTAATATGGCAATTATTAAGTTAATCAAATATAAAAGCATAGCGTTCCAGACGACTGTTCCCAATTCAATTTACAGTCATACTTAGATACGTTCTTTATTCAATCTTATAATAATAATAATAATAATAATAATAATAATAATAATAATAATAATAAATCAACATAATAATAAGTAGTAGTAATTATAGTAGTAGTAGTAGTAGTAGTTTTTTATTATTTTTATAAATTGCACTCAAAAAGAATTCTCACACAAGTCGTCATAAGATATTTTTTCACAGAAAAAAAAATCGGTTGCGTTCCCTTGCGTCCTTATGACAACAAATCTTTTCAGATTTCCAATGCTCTCCCTCTCTTTCGGTAACGGTTACAAATAGGTTTTCATCATAGCAGCAGCCGTTTGTCATTGACTTCTCGCTGGCAATGACAATTGGTCGTCATAGAAATTATATTCCACTTGGCTTTATAGAGGGCGCAAGATTCCGAATTAAACGAGCAGTGGCAATAGATATAGATCGAACTCATCTTCATTTCCAAACATATTACTAGGTGCCATGCGTTCGTCGGATTTTGTTCTATATAAAAGAAAACACTGTAAATATATGTGTATCGTCGTCTGTGTTAAAATATCTAACCGTTCTATTAAACGCTAAGAAACGCTTCATGTATTGCTTTCAATTTTTCCTGATACTACAAAAATCAATTATATTAACTTTAGAAATAACTACAATATAACATGCAATGGAGAATTCGCTCTGTAATAATGAACCCGAAATCTGCACGAATTACAATATATTTAAGTGTATTTTACGACCGGGGAAGTCGCACCCTTTGTTAATATTTGTATAAATGAAATAAAATTTGAATTACAAGTGTCAAAATATCTAGTAATTTTGAACATAGAAACGAACATTTTCTAAATATATGCAGGTAATTTGTCTTTATAACTTGTTGAGTTTACTGTTACGATGCAACAATATTTCAGGTCTATCAGTTCAAGTTACAAAATATTGTTTGCTAACCTAGACCTTATCAGGAAACGCAGAAGGAAAAATATCAAAGGAATCCTTAAGAATTTCATATATACATATATAACGGCTTAATAGATACAGTGATTGATATAATAATCGATAGATTTTGCTACTGTCAAGAATTGTAAAACGCAACTGAATTAAAGGAATAAGTTATAAGATGGTGAACACCATGAATTTTGGAACATAGCTTTATTGTCATTTATTTATCTCTCTCTTTCTCTCTCTGTATAAATAAATAAACACACACACACACACACACATATATATATATATATATATATATATATATATATATATATATATATATATATATATAAGCATTTCAGCCCAGCGTTGCCCGGGTGTTTGTTGAGCAAAAAAAGTGGTAGTAGGAAGGCAGGCTCGAACCGTACCGCGAATGAGGAAAAGAACGGGGAAAAACGTGACATTTTTGCTGTTACAACCACCGGAAAACAAGAAGGAGCGTACGTTTAAATTAAGGCTAGACAATCGAAAAGAAGGGGTGATGTTCGACAATATCGGCGGAAAAAGCGACCCCTGTTGAAAAGTGCCCAGTTGAGGGTAAGGAAATTAATGTTTTTAGACAATTTTTCGGTATTCGTCGTCTGAAGGGTCGAGCTTCAAATCGATACTGATCTTATGAAAATCCGTCGGCTCTGTCAAAAGTTTTTGGCAGACATGCAAACATACATACATTTATATATTGGTGTCTGAAATTTTCAACCCAAACCGATTAAAAAGTTTGCCCTAACTCTGAATACCCTTTATGTACAATTTCAAATGTTTAGACCAGAGGTTGATTTTTTTTTTAACTTTTACCCCTATTCAGACCCCTAAACATTAATTATTTTAGGATCAATTGAAGTTAGTACGTTAGACTCATGACCAAAGAAACCTATATATAAAATTTAAATTGTTTATACCCAAAATTGACGGAGGTATTTGGTAGAGTTCTCTGAGATGAAATCTGAGAAAAATGTCTGTCCGAAAACGGATTGAAAAGATTTTCCCAAATCTAAGTACCCTGTATATAAAATTATGTATCTGTGGACTGAAACTTGACAGAATTATTGCGTAGGGAGATGTACACAGAAAGACACACAGACTGACAGACACACATACATGTTTACTTTTATATAAATACTAGCACTCCAGCCCGGCGTCGCCCGGGGGGTTTGGATGTGTTTGGATGTGTCAGTTGTGCAAAAAAAAAAAAAAAAAAGTGGTAGTATGAAGGCAGGCTCGAACCCGTACTGCGAAGGAGGAAAAGAACGGGGCAAAAACATGACGGCTTTGCTGTTACGACCACCGCTAAAACCGGAAGTTGTGTAATTTTTAATTAAGGCTAGACAATGAAAGGATGACTTTAAAAACATCGGCGAATAAAGCAACCCCCCTGTAGAAGACTGCGCAGATAAAGGTGAAGAAAGTAATGTTTTTAGACAATTGTTAGTTATTTGCCGTGTTAAAATAGGTCGAACTTTAAAACGATACTGATCTTGTTAAAATATAATATAATATAATATAATATAATATATATATATATATATATATATATATATATATATATATATATATATATATATATATATATATATATATATATTAGAAAAGTACCCGTCGTTGACTGGGTTCAAAAACAGCCAATAGAAAATGGACTCTGATTTATAAAAGTAGGTTATGAAAAGGAACGGTTGTAAATTTAGGTTGAATATGGGGTATCAAATCCATAGCACAATATGATGAAAGTAAAAAGAAAATAGATAAACCCAATAATTTATTATACCATACCTGTTCACACTAAAACACTTACCACAATATTCTGTGGATCTATTTTAAAAAACCTTGTTAAACTTTGTGACATATTTCCATTCTATGGACGTCAGGTGTGAACGAACACTCTATAATTTTATTATACCATATTTCTTCAAACTGAAACATAATTATCAGAGTATACTAACGCAGATAGATATGAAAAGCATTTATTAAAGTTTGTGCCTGTTTCCATTCTATGGAGGCCAGGCGCAAACTCAGACCTCACAATTTGAATATACCATCCCTATGTAAGTTAAAACATACCTATCAAAGTATTCTTATATACATCCATATCAAAAACACTTGTAAACATTTTTTTTATTCCCATACTTTGTGGAGCAGGCGTGAACGCAGACTCCACAATGTTAATGAATCACCGTTCTGCTAGATAAAATATACCCATTCGTGTGCCTTGATACATCTTCTATCATTATATGCAATCAGTTTTTTAAAGTAGTCAACAATATAGGAGCCTATTCGTGACCAGACACACACACAGTATTTATTTGCTCCTCCACCGAGCAAATTAGGCACAACGCCGATTTTTAATGTGAGGAGTGAAGGGGAAATGGGGACCAACTCCGCGGGGAGTAGGGGAGCTGGATAGTGACAATTGGTATGAAGGGTTGCCCCTACAGTAACCAAGGTCTTATCTGTGCGGTCCCCCCACATAGGACCTTTGCTTGCAGTATCTGTCTGAACAGATACTACACTTTGAGATATTAAATATTTTATTCATGTTAAAAATACAGTCAAAATCAATGATGAACAAAAAACTTAGGCACATGGCCAACTCAAAAGGGGGGATTTTGGGGGTCGTTGGTCATCCTTGTCACTTCAGAACTAAACAAAATCTAAAGTTTCTCCCAACTAGTATCTTCTTTCACCATAATACCGCATTCACTCTTTCATATTGGGGGACGTCCTACTTAACTCCCAGTTTTTGAAACATTTTTTATTGACGTGTAAAAACAAAAAAGATCCCAATAAAATGGTACAATAATTCATTTGTTGTGGAGGGAGGGGGAAGAAAAACAAAAGGTGATTAGTAGGACCCTCCCAACCCCGTCTAGTTGATAGACTGCCCGTTCCACTAGGTTTGTAAAAGGAACCTGGCTTCTGCGGGTCAGTCCCTTGGTGGGGATGCCCTTTAGATGGGGTTGAATGAAGAAAAGAAAATTTTGTGGGTAAGGGTGGGATTTAGTTTGTATTTCTTTCCCTCAAAGATGGGTAAAATTTAGAGGAAGGGGTTAAAACAAAAATTGCAGGTAAGAGAGGATGGGATGTAACACACATTCAGCAAGCTGAGAGGCTACTTGTTTAATTTTACTTTACAGAACTGCGGGTTCCACACCTAGGCGAGGAAGACGTATTCAAATTTGGCTCCTCTTCGTAAACACAGACTTGCCACATGTATCCATCTTCTGTCAAATGCCGCGCGATGCAGCCTTCTTCTATCACATCTGATCTTCACCCGTAGTTGGTGTTTAAAAAAAGCGATCAGATCTTGATCAGAAAAAGACAACACCCCCCCGGTAACCTTGCAGACGCGACGTCCAAATCCCCATTCTCGCCACGGCCAGCATCGTAACGTAGACCATTTGTCTTTCCCGGTCCCACGGCTGCCTCACGTTGTCAACAACATTGGATACGGTAATTGGGCGAGGATGCTCAGGATCGATGCGAGCCGTCACTCCGCTGACATACGACCAGTAGTGGCGGAGTTCGCGGCAATCGAAAAAAGCGTGATCAGTAGTTTCTACGTCCGTTGTCCCACAACGGGGAACAATCAGGCGACTCCAAAAACCCGGAATTGCATTATATGTTGTTGAGTGGAAGTGCATTTCGGGCCAATCGCCAGGTCAGAGAGAACTCCGAATTGTTCAGATGACTCGAATCTGGCGCCCAGCTCCACAGGGAGCGGATCTCACCCTGCTGTCAACCCAAACGCACGCATAGCGGGCCGTCGGCGGCCCCCTTCACTAGATCCCTGTGAAGTTCCCTACGGGTAGCAGTCACAAGGTCACTGGACCTTGGTAGTCGTTTTAGCGCGGCTCGGCACTCTTTCATGTAAGCAGATTCTCCCCGCGGCTTGCGACGGCTCTCGATGGAAGGGTCGAGAACGAGGTCGGGGAAGGCGGCAGTAATCACGGGGTGCCACGGTTGGTCATCTTGCATATAGTGGCTCAAGTCCGGCATTCCCAAGCCTCCCTCACACGGACGTTGAATACAGACCTGTCTGCTCACCCAGTGTCTTCCTCTGTCCCAAAGAAGCGAGGACAAGAGTTCGACAAGAACTTTTAGGTGTTGTGCAGGCAGGGGAAGTACGGCCAGTCGGTAAAGGATGAGAGGAAAGACATAAGTGGCGCACGCCTCAGCTCTACCCTTTAAGGAAAGTTTCCTAGGAAGCCACGAATTGACTGCAGCCTCCACCTTTGACCGTACCTCCAACCAATTAGTGTCAAGCTGGAGACCCGGTCCGAACCACACGCCGAGGATCCGGACAAGGCCATCTGTCCAGTTGAAGGGCGCCGGGAGGTTTGCGTTGCCACTCCAGGCGCCCAACTGCAATCCTACCGACTTGCTGCGGTGTATCTTGGCCCCCATTATTCTTTCGTACTGTGCGAGTGCCTCCGACACGACCTCAATGTCTCTGAAGCCCGACACGAAGACCGAGACATCATCGGCGAACGCGGATACCTTGGCAGCTGAGCCGCCAGGCAGAGCCATTCTGCACAGGGCCGAATTTGCCTACCCATGCCTCAGCTTGCGGAGCAGAGGCTCCAAAGCAAGGACATAAAACAGGGGCGACAGCGGACAACCCTGACGAACCGACCGAGATATAACAAAGGGTTTCGAGCGCTTTCTGTTGACTTGCACGACAGCCATGGTCTGTCAATACATTACGGAGATCCACTTGCAAAAGTCAGGTTTAAAACCGGCGGCCTCTAAGACAGATGCAAGGAAACGATGGTCGACCCTATCGAAAGCTTTGGACTGATCTAAGTTGATCAGCGCGGCTTCCGTGTCGTCAACTATTTCCCCCTCGTGATCGTGCGGATCAGGTGCAAGTTTTTTTCTGAATTGATCTCCCCTTCACAGCGTAGTTCTGTTCCGGTTCAAACAACTCGTCGATAACAAACTGCAGCCGATTCCACAGGACCTTGGCCAAAATCTTCAAAGATGCGTTTAGCAGTTATGGGCCTGTAGTCGTCTAACTCTTCCCCTCCATGCCCGTCACCTTTCTTCAGCAATGTGATCACTCCCTTGGTTACCTGCCCTGGGATGGATCCCTGAGCAAAACAATGGTTGATCATATCCGTCAGAAGAGGCAGAAACATGGGCGACAGCCTCAAGTACAGTTCGTATGGCAGACAATCAAGTCCTGGCGATCTGTCACAGCTGACCTGCTTCAGCGCAGTAAAGACCTCCCGCTCCGTCACCCGGCCCTCGCAACTAGCCGCTCTAGCCGCCTCAAGGCGGGGAGAGTCGGCCAAAATGTCGCTAAAATCAAGGACCAGAAGATCGGAATGCTGCGTAAAATTCTCCTCGAAATGTTCTCGAAATCCCTCGCAGATCTCCCGAGTCGATTCCAGGGTGCGTCCATCCGGATGTCTGACTTTCGCAATGTATTTGTCCGAGCCACACCTAGAAACGCCACGGCGCACGTCTGCATCAGAATTGACTGCTTCGTTACCTATCTTTCTAAGCCTTGCTCTATCTACTTGGCCTTCGTAACGCTCGCTAGTCTCACGTAGAAGGTCCTGCTTAGTTAGTCCCTGACTCACCCTATCACCCTCCCTCGTAGCTCGGGCTAGTTTCTGCTCTAGCTGCTTCTTCGTCTTGGCCTTATCTAGTGCGAGGCGCTGGGCATACTTGACGGAGAAGTTTCTGATCTTGGCTTTGAGACCTCACCACCACTTACTTCCGGTAACCGCCCCCACTAGTGCTTTTTTAATCAATTCTCTTAATTGATCTCGGAAGTCTTGCATCTCCATAAGGGAGGTGTTTTACCTCCGGTACCCCGCTTACTTAGGCCTATTTCCTAGCTTCAGCCGGTATATAACTAATTTATGATCCGTCTGGCCTAGCCAAGTGAACGTGGGACAGGATAGGAAGTCTACTTCGCCTCTCCTAACTAACATCCTGTCCAAATAGGTATTTGGATAGGAGGAAATGCTATTGGTCCACGTCCACATGTCCCGCCCTGGATGCTCGACCCGAAACCTGTCGACCAATCAACATCTAGCCATTACATCAGCCAGGCTGGACTCGCACCCTCTAGCTCCGCCTCCTACCTTATCTATGTCGGGGGTCTAATATGGCATTCCAATCCCCCATTAGCACTACCCGCTTCCGAAAATCTACAAACGCGTCAAGCTGACTGAAGAATGAGACCCTCTCACGAGCGGTGCTGAGCGGTGTCCGTCTCAATTGGTGTGGGGACCGCTAGTTGTTGCTGCTTCTCTAATTGCTGTTTTTCTGGTTGATGCTGTTGCTGTTCTGGTTGCTGCGGCCGTTTTTGTTGCTGCTGCTCCTGTTCTGGATGTTGCTGCTGCTGCTTTGGTAGCTGCTGTTTTTGTTGTTGCCGCTGTGTTCGTGACATTGGTTGTGGAATTGGCCGCGGCAGCTGATGTTGTTGCTGCGGCTGGTTCAACGGCTGGTTCGTCTGCTACTGCTGTGACTGCTGCTGTGGCTGTTGCTGCGGCTATTGTGGAGGCTGCTGTTGTTGTTGTTGCTGCCTCGGTTGTTGGGTTTGTGGTGGGACGGTGGCAGATGGGATTGTGGGCTTCAATTTCTTCCTCATTACCGTGCTCCATTCCTCCCCCTTGGCCTCCTGCGTGGTATTTGGTTTCCTCGGTGCTGGGGTTGGTGCTCCGGTTGCAGGAGTTGTGACAATCTGTTTGGACACTGGTGCTGTCTCAGAGGTTTGGACCGCCTTTAGTGTCACTCGAGTAGGAGTTGACCTTTGAGGGCAGCTCTTGGCTATGTGACCCTGCTTTTAGAAGAACCATAATGTGGAGACGACGCCCCTCCACCACCACCGTCATAGTTGCCTCCTTAAATGTCAGCTGTGCTGGTATCGCCTGGAAGTCTTCTTTCTTTAGCCTCATGGCCACAGTGTAGCTGCCCAAGTGCATGCCGGTTTTCGACCGCACTGGGGTTATTTTTTCCACGTCGCCGAACTGTGTTAAGAAGGATCCCAGGATTTCTGCTGATACTCGCATAGTTACATTTAATACCTGCACCCGGGTCCTTGTCATGCCCTGGTATTTGGGCTTTAGTTTTATTCTCCCATGCTTAATTTCTTGTACGGAGAGTCTCTCCGCATCTTCCTTGGTGGGTAGGAGGATGTCCCACATGGCGTAGCTCCTCTAGTACAGGTATAGTACTGTGGTGTTTAGCTTGTGTAGGAGTCCCGCCATGTCTTCCTTTTTCATCTCTAGCAGGCGGTTTTCCGGCATATCGAGATGATGAGGGAGAGGGCTCTTTCTTCGATTGCCTCCCAAGCGCATGGTACTGGTTTAATTTCTGCCCCCTCTATGCATTGTGTGTACTTGGTCAAGTACACGTATCTATACTCTTGAGGAGGCAGTTGCTTCTCTACAGTCTTCCCCCATGCCGACCCTCTTGTTGGTGTTGGATCTTTGGTGAGCTTGGACTGTTTTTGCTGTTCCTTTGCGGAAGGGTTGCTATTTTGAGGGGCATTCTCCTTTCCGCTTTCCTTTGGGACCGACTCTCCTTGCTCTATGCTTCTTCCAGGAAATGCCTCCCTTTTTGGGGAGTCGGCCTCCTGGGGAGCATTGTCCCCTTTATTGTCCTTGGGAGCTTTTGCCCCTTTTGTTTTGGGGAGGTCTAGGCTGTATGCCCCCTCGTTTTCTTGATTTGATCCCCTTTTGGGGCAGTAGCCCTCCTAAGGACCACTGTCCCCTTATCCTCCTTTGGGGCTATTGCCTCTTGATTTTTGTTGTCAGAGCGGGATGCCCCATCCAACAGTTTTTCTCCTCTTTGTGGAGAATCGCCCTCTTGGGGAGCTGCTGGTGAGTTTTCTCCCTTCTCGAGGGTGTCCTTCGGTTTAGTGTCCGGGCGGTATGCCCCGTTGCTCTTTGCTCCCCCTGTTTAGGAGTCGTCCTCTTGAGGAGCAGTTTTTCTTGTGGTAGCCCCCTGGCCGGGGGTATCTGTTTTGGTGGTCCCCGGGCTGGGGGTGTCCATTTTTTAAAAAAGCTCTCTCTTCCCTATTAAAATTCACCAAATTGAGTGACGTGGAGTCGGCGTCCAAAGTGGGGAGCCGACTTTGGTGCCAAAAAGAAGTGGCGCCAAAGGCAGCAAGAGGAGAGATAGAACTGAGAGAGGGAGTGGGAAGGTAGTGGGGGGGAAGAGAGAACGTGTTTCCGACCCTCCCTCGCGGGAAGGTCGTAAATTATCAGCTCGGATCCCCCCGTGAGGCGGGAGAGCAGAGAAATACAGACCAAGGGGGTGCGGACAGAACGCTACCTAACAAGCTCATAAGGTGTTCCGGGCACCAGAGTGTGTCGCCAGAACAGCACTGCCTAGCGCTGTGTATGTATCAGAGACAGATGCTACACTTTGATCTGTCACGTTCGTGACCACACACACATACATTCAGCATTATATTATAGATTTGTAGGAAGAGGATGCGCGCCGAAAACGACTAACAAATTATTATGTATTTTTTTACGCGCATATGTTTATTTAATTGGATGCATATGAAAAGGTCTAAAGTAAATAACATAACATCATGAATTTTCTGCATGTTTACACGTTTATATATTATACTAGCTGTACCCAGCTTCGCGTTGCTGTGGCTCAGTTTGTTAAAATGGAACACATGTGAAAGTAGAGAAAAGTTTGATTCTTTTTTTCAAGAGAATGTACAAATTATTTATTTTTTTAACAGATGTTAAGAAAATAAACAGAAAAATACTTCCATCGTTAATTATGCCAAAAAATAAATAAAATGTTGATTTAGTGTTTCAATATGCTTATAAATTACGATAAAACTTGCTGAGTATGCACTGTTTTACGGTTGTTGTAAAAATGGAACGGAAACTTAAATTTCGCTTCATTTTAATCTTTCTTAATTTTTTAATTGTCCCCCCCAACGAATATAATCAAAACAGTAACATTCAACAATTGTACTTTATGTATATAAAACACAAAATGGGTGTTTGTATTACTGTACACATAGATTCGAAAAAGTTGTGAAAAAGAAAACAAATATATAACAAATAAATGTTTTCAAAGCCAAGATAAGTTACTTTTCTGCCAAACTGGATATATATATATATATATTTTTCGTGTATTCAATGTAACATATTTATTCAGCTCGAAAACCATACAGTGTTTACCGATGTATTCGAAAATTCAAGATGGCGTCTCACACCCTCTTTGATCACCTGTAAGTAAGTTTGGTGCGTTTCACGTAAATGTCAAATCAGGTTTTCATTAAAACCTAACCACGCTGGTTATAACGAAATCGAAGTAATGTAATTGTGAATTCAATTCCAGGTAACGGATTGTGTTCTGTTTGAATCTAATTTTATTATAATAAATGGTTTATAAATTGTGTTTGTGTTTTATCCTAACCAATGGCAAAGTAAGCGTGGTTCGTTTCAGCGTAAGTCCAGTCCAGTCCAGTTTTTAGATAAATTCTAACGGCTGGTCGGTTTAAAATGTCTCCTGACTTCAATTCCAGGTAACGGATTGTGTTCTGTTTGAATCTAATTTTATTATAATAAATGCTTTATAAAATGTGTTTATGTTTTATGCTAACCAATGGCAAAGTAAGCGTGGTTCATTTCAGCGTAAGTCCAGTCCAGTTTTTAGATAAATTCTAACCGGTGGTCGGTTTTAAATGTCTCCTGTGAACGGTCTGGAACGGTGTAAGTGAGTGGCGGTGGTAGGATGAATTTGTAAGAACGAGTTTACTTTACTACTTCCATTAAATGTAACCGATTTTTACAGTGGACTCTCACCAGACAGAATATAGGAAACTCTGATCAGCGAGATCCTGGATATGTAATAACCCTATAACATACGGCAGATGTCGTGATTCAGTTTGTGAATGATACGGCTGCACCAAATGTATACAGGTGCAGTCCTATAAACGTCAAAGTCGGAGGGGAAAAAATGAGTTCATTTTATTTATATAGATAGATATACTACCTGTACCCGGCCACGCGTTGCTGTGGCTCAGTTTGTTAAAATGGAACACATGTGAAAGTAGAGAAAAGTTTGATTCTTTTTTTCAAGAGAATGTACAAATTATTTATTTTTTTAACAGATGTTAAGAAAATAAACAGAAAAATACTTCCATCATTAATTATGCCAAAAAATAAATAAAATGTTGATTTAGTGTTTCAATATGCTTATAAATTACGATAAAACTTGCTGAGTATGCACTGTTTTACGGTTGTTGTAAAAATGGAACGGAAACTTAAATTTCGCTTCATTTTAATCTTTCTTAATTTTTTAATTGCCCCCCAACGAATATAATCAAAACAGTAACATTCAACAATTGTACTTTATGTATATAAAACACAAAATGGGTGTTTGTATTACTGTACACATAGATTCGAAAAAGTTGTCCAAAAAAAACAAATATATAACAAATAAATGTTATCAAAGCCAAGATAAGTTACTTTTCTGCCAAACTGGATATATATATTTTTCGTGTTGTTATTCAATGTAACATATTTATTCAGCTCGAAAACCATACAGTGTTTACCGATGTATTCGAAAATTCAAGATGGCGTCTCACACCCTCTTTGATCACCTGTAAGTAAGTTTGGTGCGTTTCACGTAAATGTCAATTCAGGTTTTCATTAAAACCTAACCACGCTGGTTATAACGAAATCGAAGTAATGTAATTGTGAATTCAATTCCAGGTAACGGATTGTGTTCTGTTTGAATCTAATTTTATTATAATAAATGGTTTATAAATTGTGTTTGTGTTTTATCCTAACCAATGGCAAAGTAAGCGTGGTTCGTTTCAGCGTAAGTCCAGTCCAGTTTTTAGATAAATTCTAACGGCTGGTCGGTTTAAAATGTCTCCTGAATTCAATTCCAGGTAACGGATTGTGTTCTGTTTGAATCTAATTTTATTATAATAAATGCTTTATAAAATGTGTTTATGTTTTATGCTAACCAATGGCAAAGTAAGCGTGGTTCGTTTCAGCGTAAGTCCAGTCCAGTTTTTAGATAAATTCTAACCGGTGGTCGGTTTTAAATGTCTCCTGTGAACGGTCTGGAACGGTGTAAGTGAGTGACGGTGGTAGGATGAATTTGTTAGAGAGAGTTTACTTTACTACTTCCATTAAATGTAACCGATTTTTACAGTGGACTCTCACCAGACAGAATATAGGAAACTCTGATCAGCGAGATCCTGGATATGTAATAACCCTATAACATACGGCAGATGTCGTGATTCAGTTTGTGAATGATACGGCTGCACCAAATGTATACAGGTGCAGTCCTATAAACGTCAAAGTCGGAGGGGAAAAAATGAGTTCATTTTATTTATATAGATAGATATACTAGCTGTACCCGGCCACGCGTTGCTGTGGCTCAGTTTGTTAAAATGGAACACATGTGAAAGTAGAGAAAAGTTTGATTCTTTTTTTCAAGAGAATGTACAAATTATTTATTTTTTTAACAGATGTTAAGAAAATAAACAGAAAAATACTTCCATCATTAATTATGCCAAAAAATAAATAAAATGTTGATTTAGTGTTTCAATATGCTTATAAATTACGATAAAACTTGCTGAGTATGCACTGTTTTACGGTTGTTGTAAAAATGGAACGGAAACTTAAATTTCGCTTCATTTTAATCTTTCTTAATTTTTTAATTGCCCCCCAACGAATATAATCAAAACAGTAACATTCAACAATTGTACTTTATGTATATAAAACACAAAATGGGTGTTTGTATTACTGTACACATAGATTCGAAAAAGTTGTCCAAAAAAAAACAAATATATAACAAATAAATGTTATCAAAGCCAAGATAAGTTACTTTTCTGCCAAACTGGATATATATATTTTTCGTGTTGTTATTCAATGTAACATATTTATTCAGCTCGAAAACCATACAGTGTTTACCGATGTATTCGAAAATTCAAGATGGTGTCTCACACCCTCTTTGATCACCTGTAAGTAAGTTTGGTGCGTTTCACGTAAATGTCAATTCAGGTTTTCATTAAAACCTAACCACGCTGGTTATAACGAAATCGAAGTAATGTAATTGTGAATTCAATTCCAGGTAACGGATTGTGTTCTGTTTGAATCTAATTTTATTATAATAAATGCTTTATAAAATGTGTTTATGTTTTATGCTAACCAATGGCAAAGTAAGCGTGGTTCGTTTCAGCGTAGGTCCAGTCCAGTTTTTAGATAAATTCTAAGCGGTGGTCGGTTTTAAATGTCTCCTGTGAACGGTCTGGAACGGTGTAAGTGAGTGGCGATGGTAGGATGAATTTGTTAGAGAGAGTTTACTTTACTACTTCCATTAAATGTAACCGATTTTTACAGTGGACTCTCACCAGACAGAATATAGGAAACTCTGATCAGCGAGATCCTGGATATGTAATAACCCTATAACATACGGCAGATGTCGTGATTCAGTTTGTGAATGATACGGCTGCACCAAATGTATACAGGTGCAGTCCTATAAACGTCAAAGTCGGAGGGGAAAAATGAGTTCATTTTATTTATATAGAAGAAAGAAAGAATAGAAGATAGATAGATAGAAGAAGAAGAAGAAGAAGAGATAGAAGAAGATAGATAGATAGAAGATAGATAGATAGATAGAAGATAGATAGATAGAAGAAGATAGATAGAAGTTAGATAGAAGAGAAGAAGAGAAGAGAAGAAGAGAAGAGAAGAGAAGAGAAGAGAAGAGAAGAGATATCGTGTCTTCACGAATAAGCCGATCATCAGGAAGTTTGTATGTGTACAATTTTATATATTTGAAGGGCGAACTTCTACTGATTAGTTGATAATCATGAAATTTGTGTAACTGTATTTGTTTGTATATTTCTATGGATAAGATTCGCGTCTCAATTTATTGACGAACATTATGAATATTTTCTGTGTATATATTGTTATATGGTTGTATGGATATGATTCGCGTCTAAACAAATTGGCCGATTAGTATGAGTTTTGTATATATATATATATATATATATATATATATATATATATATATATATATATATATGTGTGTGTGTGTGTGTGTGGAATGATTTATGCTTAAACTAATTAACCGATAATTACAACTTTATTGTATGTGTATATGTTTATATATTGATATAGATAGGATTTAATAAAGCGATCGTTTTAGAACGTATACGTGTGTATAATTTTAGATATTTGTATGAATACGTGTCGTTCTAGAACTAATTAACGGATCATTATTTATTTTTGTATTAATATATGTTTATAAATTTATATGGATACGAATAATATGCAAACTGATAAACTGACAATATACATTTGTATATGGTTATTTATTTGTACGGATAAGAGGTGTACTTTACCTAAATAAACAATAATTATATATTTGTTTCTATATGTACATGTTATATATTTGTCGTATTTAATCCTTGCACTATATAATACACCGAACATTATACATATATTGTATGTGTAATTTTGCAGATATTTGAAAAAGTATTATCTAGTCTTTGATAATAATTTTTTGTATTCATATACTTTGATACAGTGTGGAACGATAAAATCGTCATCCACGATAAGAGGATAATGTTTCATTCATATTTTGATGGAAAGCAGTTTTCTCTTTGGCTGCAATCTACAATTTACACAGTTGTGTTTAACTCCTAAGAATGATAGGAGCCTTCTAGCTTGTCTGAAAGTGTCACAATGTTCGACGAGCAAGATTAGAGATGCGCTACTATACAACTCATACTTTTTACCAAAGTTATGACAACAGGACCATTGGCAGTACCCTCAAAATATATCACTTGATTCCAACGAATAACAGGGACGTGCCTATGGTGATAAAAACGAAAGTTTTTAGTCAGGATTATGGTCTTTTCTTGCTTGAAAGTGATAACCACATCGTGCCACCTCACATCCTTGAAGTCATCTTGAAAGTCAACACCAAAGTGGATATGCTGAAAAGTATGGCGATTAATCAGGTGGCCGCTGGCAGACCCTGGGTATGCCAGCAAGATTTGGCGCCGGCCACAAGTCCAAAGACACCCAACCTTGGCTTCAGTAGGAATGATATGACTTTGAACAATACTCTCACTCCTCCCCTTCTTCCCCCAATTCGAACCCGTTGGATTTCTTATTTTGATCATACGCCTAGAACACCAGGAACATGATCTCCCACAACACGAAAGTCAGTGTAATGGCCGCTATCAGCCAGGTATTCGTCGAGTCTACGTTGGCGCTTATGGAAAAAAGTATGCACCCAACTCCGGACTCGTATCGAGGCAGTGATTTAGGCTGAAGCGACTACTTAATATATACCAGCTGTACTATATAATCAACATACCTGAAATGATTTCTGCAATAAAAGGTTGTTTTTTTTAAAGCTGTAATATTTTTTTAGAACCACATCATCGTTCCTCTTTGTATATTTGTATGGAATCCCGCCTTAAATAATTGACCAACCATTACGGTTTTTGTATGTGTATATGTTTATGTATTTGTATGGACAATATTTGCGTTTAAACTAATTAACTGCTCCTTATTAATTTCATGTATTTTACATGTTTACCTGCGTAAATCTATCTATTTATATTCATTCTACAACTCTGAATTTTCTTGTCAAGATGTCACCGTATCAAATTATAATCTCATTACGTTATATTTAAATGAGCCTAAAACATCTTTATAAAGACGATATAAGCTACATGCGTACGCTATATGAGGACATGTTTAAATATTTTATAAAACAAGTAAGATTAAAGGTTAGGAATGATTTTAATGCTCTAAAGAGATTTTTACTGTCGCATGATTATAGATCACATTTAATGCAACTTGGCAAACATTCACTTCTTTTAATCAACTTAATAATAGAATAAACCCAGATAAAAAAATAAACACCATCTATTGTCTATGCATAATTGAATAGATATGAGTTTGAAATAAATAAGAGAGAGAGAGATTTTATTTAATGATACAGCAACATTTTTCACTCAGAACAAAAATTATTCTTACTGGAAGAAAGTTTTTCTTTCTTAACGGTCTCGAAGCTAAACGACATTATGAGTTCAAAAAACTATTATTAACAGATAGTTATACAGATTAGTGTTGCAAGTTCTGTGGAATATCGTGTGCCTTACTAGTATGTATGCATGCATGCATGTATGTAGGTATGTATTATGTATGTATGTATGCATGCATGTATGTATGTATGTATGTGGGGATATATGTATGTGGGTATATATGTATGTCAGGTCATGTCATGTGCTACTGGCACCATGTAACCCAGTACTACCTGCCTCATGGTCGGGTCACCGGCGACTAAACTGGTTCCCCCACCAGACTTGTTTGGTAAGGAGGGCGGCTAGTCTCCCTGAAGGATTAAAAACAAGACCTTCCAAAGGGCCAATAAACTCTTTTTCTGGGTCAACGGCCAACTAGCACCGTGTATATTTGTGTGTGTGTGTATATGTTTATTGGGGCGGAGAGGGCTCCCGTAAGCCGTGGTGAAGGCCGCCTTTCTAGGAGAAGCACATCTCTGATTTAAAAAAACATAAAGCGGAAGACCATTACCCGCATTAAGCTGGTCTGCAGTTTAATTTATTGCTGGCTATCTTGCTCTTGCTTGTTGCTGGATCTCAATATTTTGAACCGAGAGAGAGACTTAGCTGTCGTACAGAGCTAAGACTCTGTAACATCATACTTGTATAGATACTCCCTCAGGCATTTGGGCTCATGGATTTTAAATGTCTGAGGGAGTGGAACTCGTCTGACAAGACGTTGCAATCATCATATATGTATGTATGTATGTATTATGTATGTATTATGTATATATGAGTGGGTGTGTTTCTGTGTGTGTGCGTCTGTGTACATATATGTAAATGTGCGTACATAGTAAAATAAAGATGGAGAATGCCAAATATTCCCAGACGATTCTTGTTTTCCGATTCTCAAGCATGATACTAATTGACCAACGTGTCTTAACTATAATTTATTAGATGACTTTTGAAACAAGAATCCTTGCTGAAAACTAAGTAGTCAATGCGACACACAAAACTGTAGCTGAGAGTTGATTTGACTCGTTCAAGTAATTGCTGTCACATGCGACTTACATTCTGCAAATTAACAAAGACTTGAAAACACATAGCACAAATAAAAGATGTGGTGACATCACGCCTAGTAGTCTGTCGTGTTTGTTCCAATCCTTCATCTACATCTAAGTGATTGATGAATAAACTCACAAACACACACATATCAATTACATAATTATATGATGAACACACGAACATATATCTATAAATCTATACCTATATCTATATCTATCTATCTATATCTATCTATCTATCAATCTCTCCCTATCTCTCTCTCTCTCTCTCTCTATATATATATATATATATATTCCTTTCCTTTCATATTATATATACATATAATGAATATATATGAATATATACTTTCATTATATCTATATATATCTATATATATATATATATATATATATATATATATATATATATATATATATATATATATAATGAAAGGAAAATATCTACTGGTATGACATCCAGTAATATCCAGCCTTAAAAAATATTATTAGATATAATACTTAATATAAGAAAATCCCAGCTATATTATATTTCTTAATATAGCAGATAGATCAAAGGTATTTAATTTTTAATAATTTGAAAAAGTTAATTTTCAAATATAGGTATTTTTTATTTTTTGAAAACAAATAAAACAACTGAAAAAATACGTTTTCGATGTTTATTCATCTCCCCAGAGGAAAACTATTAGCTAATGTTTTTTATTGTTGTGCACCTTATTTGCTAAAAGCAATAAACATAGAAAAGTATTTAAAAAAAAACATTTTAGACACATAGAATAAAAAAACATTTTAGACATATAGAATAAGGAAAATGGATATTGAGGCAGAAAAAGGATACATTAAAATCCAAAATGAATGCAAAATCTTTGAATGGAAAATCCTGGTAGTAAAGAGGTAAAGACATACAACGCGTCGTGTAATTCTCCCAAGATACTAGGTCACAATCATACGCCGCCAGATTTACTTCGTTTGACCGATAGTTGCATAAGAAATCCGGCACATATTTATTTATTTATATCCGGTAAAGATTTGTTTATATAATATTCAAAAATTAAATCCTAGTGGTAGATCCGAGGGTTAAATAAAAATTAAAATTAAAATAAATCCGAAGGCAAAATAAAAAAAAAATATGGTTTATGAAATCAATAAAAGTAGACATTAAAAAATCAGGTGCAGCTTTTGTGAGTATATTTATGAACGAGTACCTGTGAAAATGTTTATACTTACTATCCTCAGATTGAAGATTAACCTTTTCGAATCATAAAAAATCATAAAATGTAAATGCCTATATATATATATATATATATATATATATATATATATTTGCATAGTGTGTTTAATCATATATATATATATATATATATATATATATATATATATATATATATATATATATATACATGTGTGTGTATTTTATCCTTTCGGGGATCATCAGTGAGAGTGTCATGATTAATGCCGGTAGATGGATTCGAACCCAACAACAAAGCAATTTCTGGCTCCATTAGCAATGACCAAATCAATTCGGCCACCGTTTACCGCGTGAAATGTTCTAGATTTAAATCTTTTAGCGTCTGTCAGAGTGATCTAATCATTATATGATTATCTGCACATGCGAGCTAAAGTAGCCGACTTTATTTTAAGTGTAAAGTGCTCAACGAAAAAAAAAACGAATTTCTAAAATGGGCTGACAAAATTATTCACTATAATAATTATTAAATACCGACAGACACTAGTGTTTCATCCTTTCGGAGATCATCAGTGACGGGTGTCACGATTGACGCCGGTCGATAGATTTGAACCCGGCAAGAAGTCATCTCTGACTCGATCTATAATCTCACCTGTCTGTTAAAATGTATGTATGTATGTATGTATGTATTAATGAATGAATGAATGTATATATGTGTGTATGTCTCGCAAAACCTTTCGAGAGAGGCCACAGATTTTCACTAGATTAGTATCACTTTGAAGTACGTCATTTCGGACGATAACTTTCGAACAATTAGCCAAAAACATCAATTTCTTCACCCTCAACTGGGCACTTTTTTGCAAGGAAGTGGTAGCAAAAAATCATTCCTTCATGACAATTTAGCAAAAACGCATGCGCAACAAAGTTCTTTCTTAAATTATTTTAAATATAAAAAACGATCTAACATCGCTCACGCGATCATTAATCAGTTGGTATAGTGCCAGCATCCCTATCTTTACATTGAATATTCGAGCCGAGATTTCAGATTCATTGTGGGGGGGGGTAAGCTTTAATATTGAAACAGGGCTATTTATCCAATATTTTTGTTCGTTTTCTTTTGTATTTTTCCATCACGTGTTTTGCTTTTTGTTTTTTTTCATTGTTTTTAGGACGTTTTAACAGTAAAACAGGGTTATTTCTTTTCTATTCGACTATTCTTCATTTTACATCACGTTTGCTGTTTCTATTTTTGTTTGTCTTTGTTTTTTCTCTGAAATAAAACGGTTTAATATTTAAATAGGGTTTTTACGGGAGTTTATTCCTTATTATCCATGTTGTTTTGATTTACCCCCCCCACATCAAAACACACGGGCAACGCCGGGTACCCGTTATTATATATATATATATATATATATATATATATATATATATATATACATAATATCACGTGGTATTGAGGACTATATATACATGTACATGTATATGCATATATATATGTGTATATATATATATATATATATATATATATATATATATATATATATATATATATATATATATATCCAACGAGTGTTCCAGAATAATGTCTATTTTCTATTCAGCCAGAGAGCATGGCAAACTGCAACGTTTTGATAACTGAACTCATGCATTTATAACCTGAAAGTGTCATTTCTCCGTTGCAGATATTTACGATGTACAGCTCCAAGAGAGAAAACATTGTCATGGACGTTCGTTCGAAACAAAAGTATCATGAAATTCATGGAAAATGTTCATTAATAATAATGGTGACTATGTATAAAGTATTCATAAGACGCTAATTTTAATTCTACGACTTCACTTTTAGAAGCTCTCCAACATATTTAGTTAAAAATAGAGCGTTTATTTTGCAACGATCCCTGTTGAAGAATGTGCGTTCCGGATACTCATGCACAGCCATCATTAATCGCTTACGTATGTGCATTTAAAAATGTGGTGATTATGTACAAAATAAAATATGAATGACAAAAAATCGCCTGTTATCTTGGCTCTTGAACTTTTCGGATTTGTAAGAATAGGATGCTTTTCTTTTGGAACACATACACACACACAATCACACACACACGCACACACACGCATACACACACACACACATATATATATATATATATATATATATATATATATATATATATATATATATATATATATATACTGGTAATAATCGTGTCAACTTGCGCTGATGATTCCCGAAACGATGAAATACTAGTATCCGTAGGTATTAAAAATTAATTATTATAATTCTGTCAACCCCTTTAAGAAACTCGGTTCTTACTGTTGACCAATTTAAAGTTCAAATAGAAAGTCGGCCACCTAAGCCCGCATGCATAGATTATGATGTTATAAGCATTAGATCACTATGGCTGGATTTTACGACATTTAAAAAAAATAAATATTTAAATTGCAACGATATTCATCGCGGTTGAGATTGGCCGTGAGATTTGTTCTTTGTAAATGGAGTCAGAAATGGTTCGTGGCCGGGTTCGAATTTCCCGACCGGTACAAATTATGTTCCTATACACTGATAATTCCCGAAAGGATGAAAGGCTAGTGTCTAGTAGAAAAGATCTGACGTTGTCCGGCATTGAGTAATTGTTAAAAATGTTTCACACTCTCATATTTTTGCTGTCATTTAAATCTGTGAAATCGCAAATTTTAAATTTGAACAGATTGATTGCATGCTCATTGAGGTCCACCGAGCAGAAGCTTCACGTGTTTCTCACGGTGACTTAGTTCACAATTCATTGCAGTCTATATTACTATGTAAGGAGCATACTATTGATTTTATAAAATTGTTTTTTATCTATAACAGCTTCAATTAAATTTTTAAGTGTGAAAGTCAATTTTGATGCATCAATTGAGTTTTAAACAGAATCATTCATTTAGAATGACCTGAAGTTTATTGTATGTGTGTGACTTTATGGGATGTTCGGTGATAATGGTTAAAGTTAAGTTTAAAATGAAAAAGTCAAATATTACATTTCAATTTAAACAAACATTCATTTTGGCTTTGGTAATAAAACTCCTCGATTGGCCGAGTATTATAATGGTTACAATCGCCTGCTCCTTCTTCCATCAGATTATTTCAAATATCTTAGCTATACTCATGGAAAACATTCCGATACAAAGCCTATCTGAGAATACTGCAAGGCACATAATATACCCTGTCGTAAAATTTTATCAAAATAGGCCCGGCTGTTTTTTAGTCTACAGGGAACGAACTCATACCTACAGAAACAATTTTTTTATGAGACACGGCGCGTTCAAAATGAATATTTCTGTTTAGATAATGATTTGCTCATGATAATTGACTTTTGTATTTTTAGAATTTTTAATTTTTTACTTTTAATGATTTTCTCAATTATAATATAACATAATTTTTATAAAACTTACACTAGGTTATTTAATAAGACAGATGCACGTAAAAGTGAATGTTTCTGTTTAGTGAAAACTATAACCTGTATACGAAACTTTTTAGTTGTAAACTTAAATTCAAGCCATAATATAAAACATTCTTTATGAATTCAACTGTAGGTTTTCTACAGTGAAATGTAGACTATATTGTTTTATGGACCAAGTTACTACGGGAATGCAGGCCAAGTGCTTCTTCTGGTGCAACGAAAGGTTAAAAAAATTGAGCAGGCAATCAATCGATTTAATTAAAAATGAGCGATTTCTCATATTTAGATAACAATAAAAGTATGGTGTGGAACATTCGTTGATCCTCGTTCAACTCCCGGCAACGTCTTGTCTCTCAGCTAGTATATGTTAAAAAAATGAAACAAAAAGTAAAAAAGTAATAATTTATAATAAATAACAAAGTGAAAGTAATAATTTATAATAAATAACAACAACAATAATAATAATAATAATAATAATAATAATAATAATAATAATAATAATAATAATAATAATAACAACAAAAATAAAGTAATGCTCATGTTATGCTAATGTTCACATCAAATTTCCAATCTAAAAGTTTTAATGGTTGTAATAAATCGTCTCTTCTTAAAATCAGGGGTTGGTTGAAAGTATTCATTAGAAAAATATATTACGGATTCTAGAACTTACGCTCTATATTTAATAGCATTTATAATTTTTAAATGTTCTACCCGGCCAATTGACTATTTGTTAAATTATACCATATTTGTGGCATGCACAAGAGCGCGTATTTTACTGAAATGATTTGCATAAAAATCAGTAACAAGGAATATCAGATCAAATGTGTTTTAAATAGCTAAATCATATTAGATCATCTCGCACACGGGTTACGAAATGGTAACTAAACAATATTATGATAACATATAAGGTACTTATTATTAGCTTATTTGTAACACATTGGCGTATCATTATGCGGTAAATATTACAGTAATATATATATATATATATATATATATATATATATATATATATATTTGTGTAGGTATATATAGTGTGTATACATGTTAACAATTGTTGATTATGAATCAGTTTCAAAAGGATGAACAAAAAATCTTTGGATTTTCACTTTATTTGTTATTCCTTTGGAAACTGATTTATAACTTACAATTATTAATCTTTATACTTAATATGAATATCGTTCTAGCATGAATATACCTATTGGGCTTATCATATATCTACAGTACTATTAGCACTGTTTTTTTTTTATATTCATCCATTAAAATAAATTTTGCTCTTTAGATTCCAGGTCTAATTCCTTTTATAATATAATAATAATAATAATAATAATAATAATAATAATAATAATAATAATAATAATAATAATAATAATATATGATATATAATATATAATATATATATTTATATATCTATATATATATATGTATATTTTTATATATATGTGTATGAATATATATGTTTATGAATATACGAATGTGTGTGTATGTGTGTGAATTGTTGTTGTAGTTATAAACATATATGTATATCAACACATATATCGCAATGTCATCTTGCTTTCGATCGGTTCTTCAATTTATATACAAACCTCTTTCTATAAAGACAAAAATATCTTACGGCCATCTTTGATTTTTTTTGTTTTACTAGGATGCCTTGAGCACTCCAATTATTCTTTTTTTTTATTTCCCAGCCATTGCTCCCAACTTTTACGTGTCAATTTAATTTTCTCAATTCTCTCAATATACTTTACAAGCTTAATTAAAATATATTGGATTTATTGAAATAGGTTTTTATGGAAGACGTGTTACGTAAATATAGAACTAAAGAGTTTTATCCGTTAAAAATGGCTAATATTTATATCCTTTTAAAAATTTATCAGTATGTATTGTATTTAAAAATTCTGTTGATCTCTCATCTCCCTCTCTAAACAGACCAATCAGTTGCCTGTGCGTCATGGGTAAGTTGCTAGAATATGTGTTAAATTGAGAAGTAGTCAACCACCTCAGCAATAATAACCTACTCACTTCCGTTCAACAGCAGATGTACTAACAGTAATATATCATAGAGTCAACAGTCTATGAAACATTCATAGGATTAGCAACTCTCTCGACGGAGACTTTCTTTCTATGGCAATTGCAGACCTTTACTACGGTATGGTATAAAGGTCTAAACCATCAACTATCCAGCTATAGTATAGCTAAAAATGTCTTATCAGTTAATAAATCATTTCCCTCTGATAGTTTCACATGAGTAGTGATTGATGGCCAGAAATCAGAGGCTCACAGTATGAATGTTGGAGTCCTTACGGGGTCGATCCTGGGCCCAATTCATTTCATGATCTAAATCAATGATCTCCCAAATCACATCCTTAGATCATTTGTAGACATTTATTCTGACAGCATTACCACCTATAGCAACACTTCGAAGGCAGTAAACGACCAAGTTATCTCCGCTTCTCTCGCCTCTAATTTTGATCACGTGATGTAATAGGAAAAGATGTGGCTGGTTAATTTTTATCCTATATCTCTCCACCATCAACGCTCGGATCCCCGTCTGGCATCAATCGAAATGCATGGTTCTAGTCTTTAGGAGACTCCACGTTTTGACAAATTTTCAGGTCTAACCTTTACTCCTGATCTGAGATGGAAGACGTACATCAAATCCGTTATCAGGCTGCTGGATAAATTGTGGAATCGTTCTATCGTTCCAGTAGATATTTCATTTCTAGTGCAGTTCTCTACCTGCATAAGAGACAAGTACGACAAAATATGGAATATTGTTTCCACATCTGGACAGGAGCTGCTAGAAGCAGCTTTTTTCTGCTTTGACAGAATTCAAAATAGACTTTGAAACCTAGTTTGGGGTTCACTTTTCTTTTCCTGTAACCTCTTCCCCACATAAGAGACGTTGTTTGTCTCTTCATTATCATTATTTTATGGCAAGTCTTCGGCTGGGCTTCATTTAATCATGAAAAATGATTGTCTAGCTGAAATAAATAATTTCCCCCCTTTCTTCTCTGTGCCCAAGACTAAACGTAGATTCTATGAACAAAGCTTCTTTCTTAGAACTGAACGCATGTGGACCTCTGTTCCGTTGTTCTGTTTCCAACTGACTAGAATATGGTACTTTCCAAGTCCAACATGATCAAATTTTTGATGTACAATTCCTTTAAGTCATCCAATTTACCAATTTTCCATTACTTACGCTGACTATGACACGTTCCCTTCGATCATTGTACACTCATTAACGTGTATCCTCGAGTGGCTCCCGTACCTTGATAAGTCATGATTTCTTTTGTTAAAAAAATAATAATGAGTCCCTAAGGTCGAACTAATGTCTGAATGTGGTTGAATTCGTGATGAGTTTAGCATTAAATAGAAATATATATTAATCACTAACTGTGCTTCAGTTCGATATGTTATTTTTTTTATAAATGTTCAGCAGATCGCTCAGTAGTTTCTAGAGTAAATATGAAAATATGCTTACTAATACCTAGTAATATCTTTTATCCCTAACTTTGCACTGAACGGATACTAACATACATTGTTTTCTGCGTGTTAGGACAACAAAGTTCCTTACATAATTTCAGCCGTATACACCTAGTACTTTTCTCGAGAAAAAGTGGCACCGGGACCGAGACAAACAAATAGAAGGCATACCTAAGAATAAACCTTCTGAAATGTGATTAGTATTAATACACAAAACAGTAACAGTATTCGGAAATTGTGTTAGGTTCAAATAATTTATTTTTGGTATGTGATACATTATTTATAGAATAGTTGAGTATTTATTAAAGCAGCGCATTCACGACTTAATATTTACAGTATTCTTACCAAATTATAACCAAATAATTACCAAATTATAATCAGACTTATAAAATAAACCTTATCGTATATGCGTCAGATACACAACACATGAAACGAACATTTTTTTTTTTACTATTGGCAATAAAAAATAGTATTTTATTTTATTTGAATTAACTTTCCGACATAAACACTACGATTATGTATATAGAATGAAATCATGAAACATAGGAAAATGCACGTAAACTAAAATTTGTCCAAGTTATACATATCGTTAGAGAGGAAAGGGTTAGTTTACTTGATTATTTAAGCCTAACTGTAATTTGGAGAAAATGTAGAAGATTATGACCTGCAGTGAAAATCAGGTTTCGAAATGTTGACGTCCACGTGTTTTTGGAAGCTGGCCACAGATATAAAGTGAGAAAGTTGACGTTACCTGCGTTAGCCAGCTGATCGCATATGTTGATGTAAGAGATCCTTGAAACGAGTTTAGGGCAAATCTCATTATCATCATGACCCGACTAACGACCGAAATAAATTGCTCCTTTTAACCACTTGCTACATATCAAGGAGTAGAACATATAAATCTCACAGGCTTCTGATAGCCTATTCATTTTGCACCCATTACTTGATAAATATGGCCTCGAGCCAAAGCGATATTGTCCAACACATGACTATTTATCAACTGTATATATTATAACGGGATGCTTAAACCAAAATTACAATATTGTTATAGTACAAAATATCTATTTTTATATTTAATGCCATATCAACGTTTTTTTTTTCTGATTGATTCAAAATAAATCTATTATGTATCAAAACATTAAACGGTTGTGTTTTCGTTCGTACTTCTTCATAGTATAGGCGTATATGTTGTTTGCCAGCTGCGGTTTCATGGTATACACAGAACTGATAAAATTTTACCCATGGTTTGGAAAAATTCACATTATTTCTGGTCAAAATTTACCATAATCAAGAGATTCTCGCAATCGTACGCAAAAGCATGTGCAATTTCGACGTTGCTTAACTCTGGAAAAAAAGTATATTATATCTCACGCTCTGAATATCACACACACACACACACACACACACACACACACACACACACACACACACACATATATATATAGATAGATAGATAGATAGATAGATAGAAATAATGAAAATAATTGTTAGTATTATATATATATATATATATATATATATATATATATATATATATATATATACGTATGTGTGTGTGTTTGTGTGCGCGCAATTATTTGTGCATAACTATGCGAGATTATGTGGCGTTTAACGACACTGGTTTCTGATATTTTATATTAAGACGTTCTGTCTGGAGAGAGGGATTGTCGTAGTGTAGCTAATATAAGTACTCATTTTTAGAGTTTTATTAGAAAAACATTCTACACACACAAACAGACACACACAAATATATATTATGATAATATTATTATATTATATATATATATATAGTATTATATATTATATAATATATATTACAAATCTTTACTGTTATAATTACCTACCATTTAATAATATTTATTTCAATTAAATCATTATTAATATAATTATTATTATTATTATTATTATTATTATTATTAGTAGTAGTAGTAGTAGTAGTAGTAGTAGTAGTAGTAGTAGTATTTTACTCACTGGTTGGAATCACACAAGCCATCATCAACGATTTCCCTTGGAGAATAACTTGCGGCGTTCTCTGGAGTCTGAGTAACAACGATTTCCAGTATCCTCAACCTGTTTTGATAACCATTGCAGATAAATTTGTGTAATCGTAACAGCCGCTTTACATAGATTCCTCGTTGGCCGCTAGCATCGGTCTTCACTGGAATTTGAGTGGCAAAATGACTCCCTAAAATTCCAGTCTTCTTTGCACTCACGGAACGGAAGTCTGACATCCTTTTTCTACTTAGTCTTTCTATCCTCCTTAACCTTCCCTACTTATTTGGTGTAGCATCGGTTTTTGGTTGCATACACACCCAAAAAAGTTGGGAAGAAGGTAGGTGAGCAGTAAAGAGTATGGTTTACTTACATGCAGTTTTAGTTTTCATGATGATTATTATTGGCTCACAAGGAGATTTCACACAGGTCATCGAAGATCTCGCCTTGAAAATAGCCTGTCGTGTTCCCTGAAAGCAGGGTGACAACGATTCTCCTCAGATTTCTATTAATCTCTACCTCTTTCGACAGAATTAGCAAATAAATTTGCATTATCCAAACGGCTGCTTGGCATTGTTTTTTTTTTTTTTCGTTGGCTGCCGCTATTGTTCCTCACTGGAATTTTAGTGGCAATACACTTCCTCAATGCCCCAGTTTTCTTCGCACTTATCCGGCGGAGGTCTGGTCACTTTCTTGGTCTTTCTTTTCTCCTTGACTCGACTTGCTTATTTGGTTTCACGCTTTGAGGGGGGTGCAATGATGTGGTAATGGGCGGATAGGGTGGAGTTAGCGAACTTATAGATATGCGGCTTCAGTGTTCTTGTTTTTATGTAGCGCTTAATTTTGTGCCTTGCTAGCAGTGTGTTTTGTCCGCGCTTGCGATTTCTGTGTGGTAGTTTCCACATTCAAGGTTTTTTTTCCTTAATATGTCAGTTGTTTTCATTATTATTGTTCCTTGTATTTTTCCAGCCATTCGTTTAATTCCAATTTACCCCTTCTTTTTTTCAAGGTTTTTCGGGATTGTTTCTAGTGCAGGTACTATTTTGATTTTCTTCATCTTCCATATACCTTTCAGCTCCCTGGCTGGCTGTGTGTATTTGCTCTGTTTCTCCGTTTCTTTGATAATCATCCCGTATATTTTTGTTATATGTTGTACATTGTCAATTCCAGTCTCCGTGTTCTCATTGCATTTTTAATATCGGTGATGATTCTGCTTGGCATGTTATGCCTTTTTAAGAATTCTATTGAACATATTTGGAGGAGCCTGCCGTACGCTTTTTGTAGTCGCTCCATGCCATGGCTAAAGTTTTTCTTATTCTTTTTATCTTCTTCAGGATTTGTTTGTCTATATAAATTATGTGTTTCTCATTTTCATTTCTGGCATCCTTTCTTTTCCCCGGGGAGAAATCCACGATTATTCAGGGAGTGGAAGATTAATTATTATTAGCTCACATGGAGCTTTCACACAAGTCAACAAAAAATCTGATTGGAGACCTGTGGTGTTCTCTGAAAGCTGAGTGACAACAAGTCTCCCCATACATCCAGCTCTCTTCACCTGCTTCCATAGCATTTGCAAATAAATTTGCGTCACCGCAATAGTCTATTATCATTGATTTCTTGCTGGCAGTGGCCATTGGTCTATACTGGAATTTGAGTGGCACTAAGCCTCCCCAAGGTCCCAGTTCTCTTCGGGCTTGCCCAGCGGAGGTCTATTCAGCACCCTCTCCCCGGTCTTTCCATCCTACTTGACACTTCTCGGCTCTTTGTTAACCTTTTTCTTTTGGGGGGAACGGTGACGAGACAATGAGAGGGGATGCGTGATGGGGGTGTAGAACTTGTAGATATGCAGCTTCGGTGTTCTTCATTCCTTGTAAAGCTTCTTTATTATATTGTATTCTTGTAATATTCTGCGCATTCAAGGGTTTTCCTTAATATTTCAGCCGTTTTCATTATTATTATTTTGATTTTCTTCATCATCGAAATCCCTTTTAACTCTCTGTCTAGCTCTGTGTATTTCCTGCGCTTCTCCTTTTTCTTTCATACTCACCCTGTTGTAAGTTGGGACAGAGTAGTCTACGATTTTAAAGGATTTTTATTTTTGTTAATTATAACAATACCTGGTCTACTTGCTTGGAGAGGTTTGTCCGTTTGTATGTCCCAAAGGATTTTGTGGTTCTCGTTTCCGAGTGCTATTGCGGGTTCATGTTTGCACCATTTGTCTGTACGTTCAAGATGCACTCATTTGCACAATTTCCAGTGTACCGCCCTTCCTACTTGGTCATGCGTGTTTTTGTATTCCTTTGGGGCCAGTTTGCTGCAATTCACTTACTATATAGTTTATCGTTTCGTCACTTTGTCAACAGAGTCTGTATTTGCTGTTTTTTTGTGTTTTATCGATATTTACTTTGATATGGTTGGTTCTTATCGAGTTATCTTGTGCTGCAGTTATTAGAGATTCAATTTCTCGGTTTATATGGCCTTTTTACATCCATGTACAGGTGTTTTCGATATTCTCATATTCTTTCATTCTTATGAATCTTCCGTGGAGTTGTTTCTCTTCCCATTTTTCTTTTGCCGTTTTGTCATTTGTCTCTCTGTTTTCTGTTTTTTTTAGTTTTTTTAGTGCCCGTCGCTGCCATTATTATCCTTTCAGTATTTTGCATTATGTATTTTTTCTAGTTCTTTTTTGTGCCATTTACACAGTCTTCTATACAGATCATTCCTTTCCCGTCATCTTTCATTTCACGTAGAGTCTGTCAATATCGCCCTTGGGTGTAGTTCATTATTCATGCTGATAAGTTTCCTGGTCTTCTGATCGAGATGCCTCAGTTCTTTTGTCCACTCTATAAACAGTCAAGAGTATGATACTACCCATGCATGTATACCTCTTATTAGGTTTCTGCTATATAATCTCGTTTCCAGGAGTTTTCTTGTTCTTCTGAGGTATTCCTATTCAATTATCTCTTTCATTTCTGCTGCTTTGATGGTGTCCGCTTCCAGAATTTCAAAGTATTTATAGTCGTCTTGTTTGCCTTCACTTCTGTTTGGTTGGGTAGTTTCATGCCTTCTGTCGTTTTCAGTTTTGCCTTTCTTATAACTAGTAGTGTGCATTTTTCCATCCCAAATTTCACGTGGATATCTTGGCTGAAGATCTTGGTAGTGTTAATAAGTGTTTCTAGCTCGTTTTCGGTCCTTGCTAAACGTTTCAAATCGCGCATGTACATCAGGTGGTTCATTTTTTTCCTCTGTCTGGGAGAACTTGTATCCGGCTTTACACTTTCTCAGAATACTATTCAGAGGAATCATGACTATGATAAACAGTAATGGTGATAATGAGTCTCCTTGGAAGATACCACTTTGTATGCTAATTTCTGTTATGTGTTGTCTATCAGCTGTCAATTTCAGTCTCCATGTTTTCATTGCCTTTTCTATTACGTTGGCGATCCCGCTTGTATTTTATACATTTTAGGCATTCTATTACCCATGCTTGAGGGATTCTGTCGTACACTTTTTTGTAGTCGATCCATGCCATGGCTAAACTCTTTCTCCTCCTTTTTACTTCCTTTAGGATCTTTTGATCTATATATAGCAGATCATGTGTTCCTCTTTTCCTTTTTGGCATCCTTTCTGTTCCTTAGGGATATGTCCGCGACTATTCAGGGAGTGGTAGATTTGTTCCTTCAGTTGTGCTGTCAGTATCTTCCACATAGTGGATAAGCATGTAATCGGCCTATAGTTGCTAGGAACGGTATCTTTCTCTGTGTCCTTTTGTAGCAGTTTGGTTATACTTTTTGCCATCCAGTCTGGCACGCTTGCTTCCTATATATACATCTTCTCAGATTTTGGGCTAGCCTTTCGGGAAAGGTTGTGAATTTTTTGAACCAGCATGCATGTATCCCGTCATGCCCTGGTTCTTTCCAGTTTGCCATTTTCTTATGGTTTGCTTTAGGGTGTCCTTGCTGATTTCATTCACTGTTCCTTCTTTTATTTGTTGTAACTCTTCTTTCATGTCTTTCAGCCACTCGGCATTTCTATTGTGATCTCGTCGTTCTTCCCATAGTTTACTCCAGTAGAGTTTTGTTTCTGTAGGATTTGGTTGTTCTGTTTTTGTTTTTCCTCCGTTCACATTTTGGTAGAATTGACTTTCATGATTTTCAAATGTCCTGTTTTGTTTGCATTGTTCAGATTTATATCTATATCGTCTCAATCTCGCTTATTTTGCATTTATCTTTTAATCTAGTTCTTCACGTTTCATGTTTAGCCTCTCCATGCCAGTCATATTTTCAAATATTCCGTTTTCTCTACATTGATTTCTTCCTGTTGATCATATTGACTTCATTTTTTGTGTGTTTGCGTATTTGAGATTCTAGTCTCATATACCATCCAGTTTTTTTTTCGGTCCGCTCGTCCGCGGTTGTTTTTCTGATTTGAGATTCATACTTACAATTTTGGTGCCTGCGTAAATTAGGTTGTTTAAGTGTGTGATTGTATTTGTTGAGATGTGGGGTAGGAGCTTGTTTACCTTTGTTTCTGTTTTTAATTCTTCTGCTCTAAGTTCCTTAACGATAGTAGCTTTATTTTTTTTCTCGTTCATGAACTGTATTATTTTATTTATTTCATTTGCTTCATACTCTGTTAGGTCTGTTTCTTTGTTCTCTGTTTCCTCGTTTGTAGAGTTCAGTCTTCGTAGGTCCTCGGCCTTTGCGTATTTTACTTGTGAGGCTTCAACTTGTGGGATTTCTCTACGTGCAGATCCGTTGGAGATGCTTCTTGTTCAATTTCATCATTTATTTTTCGCTGTATTTCTGTAAGTTCTAGTTTCGAGAGCCAGCCTTTCTTGAGTATCAGTCTTGCTTGGTCCGCAATTCTTATTTCTGTAGCATGATAGTCACAGGACAGGTCCCATAGTTCTTTCATTCGTTATCGATAACCTTCATATCTACATTTAGGATGACTTCTATAATATATTATTATTATATTTTTAACAACTCATTCGATATTATTTCTTTCAGTTTTGTTTTCATTTATGTAAAGTTACTATTAAATAGGTTACCCGAACCATGGTAATTCTTTTAGCTATTATTAATCTATTATTGCTATATGTCTTCTTCATCTGCGTAATTATGTATAGTTGCTCATGAGCACATTCAGTAGCATACATGTAGGGTAATGCCCGCTTTTTATGTTTTATTTCTCGGATTGGTACATCTATTCTCGATAGAGAAAATAGACAACGTTTATTTCTCTTTTATATTAAACGATGTGTTGCTTGGTAGGAGCATGGTAGTTGCTAAACATAACCGTTAAAGAACCCCTCACGATAAAAAATTGTGTTGGTGCTTATTACCGTCACTTGAAAATAGCGGACACCGGCCTTAATTAAATAATCTGTCTTCTATCGGGCATTATTTGCTATTGGCAGCTAGTGGAAGCCACTCTCTATGATTGTCAGCCCTGTTGGTTTTGAGCGATAATCTGCGGGTAATATAAAGAAATCATTTATTAACACTTCAGGTAAAGCGGAAATACAAGTAGGTGATAGTATCTTTTAAATCGGCCATCGATTTTTCTAATCGGTATACACCTCGCATCTTTTCTAAAAGTAGCTATAGCCACTTTTCTAAGTAATAAAACACTACAAAAAATGACAATGGGGTAAAAAAGAACACATATATTACAAACCTACATGCATACTATTTTTGTGTTTTAACTTATTTGAAAGCGTAAAATCAGTTTAGAAAAAGTCGATACGAAAAGTCACAACTTTAAAACCTAGATAATCAACCAAGAATATAAATTTAATGTAATCCTTACCAGGAATAAAAAAATGATGAAAATAAAAACGAATATAGCATCGCAAATGTCTTGATAATCGCGGAAAAATTGCAAATTAAATATGGTACGCGGAAATATTTTTGGGGTCGTTTTGGGATGGTGAGTAGTGTTTGCATTTTGTTAGTGCTCCGTCCGAGCACGGAAAGAGCAGTATGTGTATGATTCCATTTTTAGTTAATTTTAATAATTTTCAGCGATTAACACGCCACCAAAGAAGTTACATGTTTCAGCAGACTTGTCTCATGTGGTTAATTGATTTAACTGTGTGTCCTTGTCGAATGTTAACGCACATTATGAATGTTTTTACGTGTGCATGTATTTTAACATGCTGAATTGTTAAAAATCAGTTGACAATATTTATGAAACATTAGGATTATTTTTTATGATACCAGTAGTTATATTATATATTTTTGAGCGATTATTAAGTTTGTATTTGTGTTTAGATTTACTGCGCTCTGTAGAGAAGTGCTATCTGTTATTAATTTGTTAGGTGAAAGTATGCAATCCTTCACCACACGTTTGTAATGGGTGTCTACATAATCATTTCAGTGCGTTTCAGTGAATGCATAAGCCCAAAAGAATATACTGAATGTCCAAAGAGAAAAAGTATTAATATATAAATTAAAAAATAAGTGAACATTAATAATAAACCCCCGGCATATCTGTTTTGTGCAAACATTGTCTTCCGCTTGTAATTGATCAGAATGAGAAAAGATAGTTTCGTCCTAATAAATTAATTGATGTATACTTCTGCATTTTAATCCCGTTTTTCCGTGAGTCGCGCTTGACAAAACCTTACGAACGACAACACTGCCGGAGTATACCTGGTGAGCAAAAAGAGACGCGAGCGAGCAAACAAGCAACATTTGAAAAAGAAAAAAAAAAGAAAATAAGAGGGTATTTTTACGACTTTACCCAACGTAGTATAAACATTGGCAACCTCCTTATGTTAAGAACGGTTTTCGTAAAAAAACGGACGCCGATATTTATTCCGAAAACTGTTTCTTTACATTAGGAGGTTGAGAGTGTTTATATTACGCTTAGGTTAAATTAAGGCGTATGGTTGCCATTTTCAAGGTCGGATAAACGTATTAGGCAAAAATAAAATAAATAAAATAAATTATCAATTTGTCTAGGAGTTAAACGATGCTGGGGTACGTTGTAAAAATATCAAACTAGCTTCCCATGCACAAACATAACAAAGTATATATCTGTTCACTAATTCCAAGAAAGAGAACTTTTATAACGACCCCTCAAAAAATAATAAAATATTTAAAAAAAAAAATACATAACAACAGAAAAAAATAATGAATTTATTACGGTAGTTTTTGATGAACACAGCGTTAGAAAAAAAAGAAGAAAAAGAATGTAGAAAATATATTTACTGCATACTGTACGTATTTTTGTGCATGGTTTAGCCTTAGTAGAAAAGCTAAGCACTAATCAGTTACGTAAAACGGGTGAAACATTCGTTCGCTCTTATTATGTGTTAGAAATTAATTATCTATTAACTGAAAGTGTTGCCCTGCGAACCGATATTTGTCACATCGACATCATATTGCCTGAAGTGTTCGTTTAAAATAATCTAATTTGGGAAAAGAGAATTAGCGAGCAACCAAGCAGAGGCAGCGGATTTTCCGAGGAAGACTTTATTATTTTTTATTCTACCACAGCAAAGTTATGATATATCTGTGTATGTATGAGACAGTTACAGTTGGTGTAAGCGTGAATCTGTGAAACGTGTAGCCTTTTCTTCGGTTTCTACTTGTGGTGGTCGTAGGACTTAATTTTAGAGAAAAATGGCACAATTTCCTCTAGCGATCTTGCGATTGTGATAGTGTTGCTCCTAGGATGCAATGTAGTAGTTTATTATCACGAATGAATGTGTCTACAAAGGTGTTCGAAAGTGGCTATTTAGCCTTGCTGTATTGAATTTGTATGTGGCATCTGTTGTTCCAAACCTAAACTACATTGGTCCAAAGAAGAATTTAAGTGGTCATTTTATTATATATGGAGCAGAGGAAAAATGCACAGATTCAGGAGATATATCCTATTCTGAGAACAGTTTTATTTAAAACAGATGACTTAAAATATTTCTAAGATAACCTCAACTAATCGAAACAGTCACCTGGACAATGTTTTGTGTATCGATCGAATGTTTTACAGTCTTTTCTCTCTATTTTTATGGCGTCATCATTTTATTCTATTCAGATAACTGCAGTTAAAAACAAAATAATATTTTCTAGTTCTCTTTTAATCAATTTCCATATAAAACTATGTTAAAATTTCCCTTTAAAATTATACTTACATGACTGTGTATTATTATTATCTTACTTACTTGTCAAATACACGCTCAAATATTAATCGGGATTGTTTATTACAAACATATATATACAAAAAATACTATTAGATGTAATATGCATGTTAACATAAAAGTCGCAAACAATGCTTATATGGTTTTGATCGATAAATTCCCTAGTTGAATTAATTCGTGTTTTCTCGCCGATTCCTCGGCCGACGTGACAATTTCTATGCAATCATAATACAATAGAATTCTTAAAGGACCCAAACAGCAAATGCACTTCTTTTAGCAGCTTGTAGCAGCATTAAGTGTATATTTTTCGTGTATTAAATATTTTTATTGCAAATGAACTGTCAATTCCTTGTTTCAATGCGTGTATAAATTCATATAGTTATACACATACACACACACATATACATATATGTGTGTGTGGGTGTGTATATATATGTATATATACATATATAAAGGTTAAAAATTTATATATGTATAAAAGTTATACATTTATATATAATATTTATATATATATATATATATATACGTAAATAATTTACTTGAAACGTTAATCGATTGCTATATACCAATCGTAATGAATATAAAAATATGTTGTTGTTTTTTTTAAATATTTATGATAGTAACTGGCCTATGCTAAATACATATCTTTGTGAATCAAGAGCATATATAATGTAATAGAATAGTTTGCAAAATTTTAAATGTCAAGTTTTTTGCTCGTAGTTTACTGTTTTCAGAAAGTTCAAATTACAATACGTTTTCGTTCGCGACTACTAATCAGCGAAATCATGTCTTTGCCGCATTTTTAGTTTCTTATTTTTCAGACGTAAAACCATTATTTAAACAGCTTTAGATAACTTTATAAACGACAATCTTATTTCAATTTATTCGCTGAGAAAGTGACCCTCATGTGGTATTCATCTCAATTAAATTCAATTATTCTCTGTATTTTATATAATAAAATTAATATTTTCATTTTTCTATTATTAATTATTTTATTTTAATATTTTTATATTTATTTTATTTAATTTTTTTTTATTTTTACATCTTATTGTCATATTTTTTAGTTATATTAGTTTCCATATTATATTTATTTTCCAGTGAGATACGTTTAACAAGGTCAAGTTATTTAAACCAAATTCTAAACTCCATGTTGTTTGCTTAGTTTTATTAAGGATTAGTTTATAGTTAAAACTAATTGATGCAATCAATTTTGTTAAGACAGTCACTGATTATACAATGATTTTTTATATGTTTATATATTTCTATTTTTTATTTTTATATCACCTATTTTTTCACTATATTTTTTAAAAATTATTTAAGAAAATGTATTCGCTTTATATTTGAAGTTTATTAATAGTCAAAGAGAAATAAACTATGTTAAATCGATATTTCAAAATCATCTCTAATTTATTTTAATTGGCTGAATCGAAATTTATTCATTAGATTATTTCTATTTAGCTTACACGTTCTAATTACTTGTACATTTTCAAGATGTTTTAATGTTTGGAATCTATATTGGATTCATATATATAATTGCCTTTTCATTTTAATACCTGGATTTGCCTCATTTCTATAAAAAAATATTTCAAATTTATAAATATTTTATTTCACTAATCTAATTAAAATTCATAAGGATTTTTGAGCGTGTTAATCATATTTTTTTTCTACTACAAGTATTAGTATATTTTTAATCTAAACTAGAAATATTTTAAATATATTTTGTAACATATTATCAATTAATATTTACCTACACCGTATAAAAGCCATTAACATTCTTTGGATCACTTTAAAGCTATAACATATTATAGCATCTATAATAATTTAATGAGACTAATACTGTAAATGAGTTGGATATATTTATCCACATTTGTTAATATTTTTGTCTGTAAATCAATTTATTCATAATATCATACTTCGTCGTTAATAATTAATAATTGTGAATTTTATACCATCTCCTTACCTACATTTTACTAGCGTTCAGGTTACTGCTTATAAAATCCAAATACGAATGAGCTTTTGAAACTTAACTCGTACTTACTTCTATTTTCCTTATGATTGATATGGTAAATTGTAACGTGTGACCTTTATTAATTATCATTTATTCTTTTTGTTAGTGTAAGAATTTTAGGTAGAAATTATATTCAAAATATAACCTTTGAAAATACATCATTTATGTATACTACAAATATTTAATTCTTATTTTTCAGTTAACATATGCTTAAGGTAATTGTGTTTTCATAAAATACGTAGTCATTATTATAATCTCACGGTATCCCGATTTTAAATTTCCGGTAAAGAATGTTAAGCTTGAATTCAATTAAATTAATTTGTTTGTCTAATTGCAATACCAATAAATAAATTACTATTGTACGACTGAAAATCTATAGCGTAAACAGCAGTATTAGTATATGGGTCTTACCTAAATTTTATATAATTACGATTTTCCGATTAAAATGTTCATCTTACCCTTGAATTACCTTAGATGAATTTTCCTATTTCTAAACCTATATACTGTATACCAGTACACTCCAATTCATATCTATGTAAACAACCCTTCTGATAATTTCAATTGTCTAACTTCTGTGACGTTCATGGAATCCTATGCTTCCATAGCAGTTATATACTCTTATATATTTATAGTATGTTGTACTTCACATTATATATTTGAGGTAAGGATTCAAATACTAATGTTTTATGTAATTGTTAAGTTTAAATTAAAATCTAAGTTTAATCTAATCCCCTCACCTTACCTAATATATATATATATATATATATATATATATATATATATATATATATATATATATATATATATATGTATAAATTATAGTGTTTAGTCAGGTTTAATGCGGACTAGCAGATATCTGTTCCAATGCAAGCATTTTTGAATTAAATCTTGGCGCTTACTTTTTAAATGTTCCTCATATATTAACATGGGGTATTCCGTCAGGAACGCAATAGATGCACCGTTTTAACTTACTCAATGTATTCTTGCTGGCAGTCCTTATTATAGACAATTTAAATTTATATTCAAGCAAGGAAGTTTTAACAACAATTATAAAAGGTACAAGGAAACAAAATCTTTCAAAAACAGAAAACGACAATAAAAATTCTACAACCGCCATGAAAGACAGATCTTTGAAAAGAGCATTCCTTGCAGATAGGAAGAAAAGTTCTTCAGAGCTTGCTGCTGAACTAAAAGCAATTGTGTTGTTAACTTTTTTTAATTATTTTAATTAATACAATCATCGCTGTTGTTATCCCAATTATTGTTGTTTTCATCATTAATAACCCTTCTTCCATTCTCAGTAAATAACTTGAAAGGCTGTAAAGTGATGAGGTACATTTCTTGAAATCGATATTCTAGTTATGTTTTAGTAATATCAACCGTTATAAATTCATATTTGTATTTAACATTAGAGACTAACCAATTTCCATCAAGTAGCCATTTATTAGGTTCCTACACTTACAAATTTTACTCATTGGTTTTTTTCTGTATTCCATTATCTTTATGATCCACGATTTTATTTAATTTTATATTGTTGAGGGTAAGTATAACGGTGATCTTATTTATTCTGTTACTGTATTAGCATAGACACGCAGATGACATTTTTGTCCAAATATAAAATAAGACTACGCTATGTCACTGATCTGTCATTTAACTTATTTGTAAATGTTATGTTATATTATACCGAGGCAACATCGGGTTGTCTTGCTGATAATCTAGTTAGAAAATCGATCATTATTAGTATTAAAAAAGTAAAATGTTAAATAATAAACATCATTATTGTTTAGTTTAGTTATGTGTTTAGTTTTCTTTAATGTAGAAAAATGTATGCAGAGAGGATGTTTGAATCAAAAAAATGTTTAGTAAAATATTAAACTTAGAACACACAGATACCGGAATTTGGAATTGATAGGAATGTAAGTTTTCAAACAGCAGACTCAACATGGAATCATTCAACGTGAGTAAATCAGGTATCGGAACACGTGTTTAGAGGTCTGGTCATGGAAGTAAGTTACGTAATAGGATCTGTGTCTTTAGATACAAAGTCTAAGAAGTTCGGGACGGAAATCAAGGGGAAGAGTCGAGAAAGACAGTCCGAACCTGTAGGACAATTGAGTACTTATCGACAGGCCTTTGGATTTGTACCCAAGGAGAGTAAAATAGAAAAGTGTCCAGTTTTTTTGTTTTTTTTAATATGGAGAGCATTCGTCGAATAAAGGTATTTGGAAATACAACGGACGTTTCTAGATCCTTGAAATTGTCTTCAAATTCAGCCTGGCCAATTTACCGAACAAGATACGGACGGATATGCTTATAGTTGGTAAGATAATAACCCTTAAACTGTGATCCGCGGCCATTTGTGTATTAAATGTTATATGTAGTTCTGTATTGTATGTTACAGACACACTCAGTCAAAGAACATATCCAAAGAACAATTGGGGACCTCTAGACGACAGCGAGAAACAGCAAGAAATATACACACTTGATTGTATGCATTCGATGACGTGAACATTTTATATACAATATCACCATGCCCCCCTATGTAACACAAGTGTATTGTATATTTTGAAATTAATGTTTTCCTATTGAAGTTAAATTGGCTTTTAAATCTGATCCCTATAGAAAGCTATCTGAATTATATAATCTTTTATATTATCACCTACACATCCACACACAAACGCATATATATATATATATATATATATATATATATGCCGTGAGAGAAAGAGAGAGAGAGAGAGAGAGAGAAAGAGAGAGAGAAGGAGAGAGAGACATATTTCCTTGCTGATTTTAAAACGATAATACTGGTTAATCAGCGTCTTATACTTGAATATTATTTTTTCTCATAAAATTACCCATATATTTTTGGGCATAAACAAATAATATTTCATTTATTTACTAGCTATTCAGCCCAGCTTTGCTTGCTCGGGGCCCTATGTACTGTTCATAACTTGTCCTACGTGTGAATATACTTTATGTAAGATTTCAACTATATAGACCACAAATTGTCTGAGTAATTTCGTAGAGACCACGGGGACAATTTTTGTTATAAATTGGACGCTCATTTTGACTCCTGAACATTAATTATTTTGGTCTCGAATCGAAATATGAAGTTTTACCCATGTCCAATTTTCCTAATCTAAAATTTCAAGTCTTTAGACCCTAAATTGGCGGATAAATTTCGTAGAATCGGCAAAGGTCAACTCTTTCAACTTTGACCTTTTTGCAGCCAAGTTTTCGCCCCCAAACTGATTAAAATGCTTGTCGCCTGTCTGAATACTCGTTACATGTAAATTTTAGATGGTTAGACCCCAAATCGGTGAGTAGTTTGCTAGACACCGCAAAAGTCAAATATTTTGTAAAGTTAACCCCTTGGAAGCTTAAATTTTCGACCCAAACCGATTAAAAAGCTTGACTTATCTCTGAATACCCTTTATGTAACATTTCAAATGTTTGGACCAGAAACTTGGTAGAGACCGCAGATGTCAATTTTTTAAAACTTTGACTCCTACTTTGACCCCTTAACATTTAAGGCTTACGGGACAAATGAAATTATTAAGTTATATCCGTGTCCAAGGACCTTATATCTAAAATTTCAAGTGTTTAGCCCCAAAATTGTCGGAGGAGTTTGGTAGAATTCTCATAGTCAAATCGATGAACTATGACCCCTTAACAGCCAAATTTTTTTTTTCTGAGAACGGATTACAAAGATTTTCCCAAAGCTCAATAACTTGTATATCAAATTTTAAGTCTGTATTCTGAAAATTGACAGAATTATTGCGTAGGGAAATGTACAAACACAGACACACATACACACAGACACAGACGCGTTCACTTTTATAGATATACTATCATTTCAGCCCAGCGTTGCCCGGGTTTTGAGGTGTATGTTGAGCAAAAAAAGGGGGCAAATTCTTTTAAATTTTACTCCTTAACATTTATTGTTTTGGGGTCAAATCAATTTATTAAAGTAGATCCATGTTTAAAAATTTCAGATGTTTAGAGCCAAAATTGTCGGAGGAGTTTGGTAGGGCTCTCAAAAATCAAATCGTTTAACTTTGACCGCTTAACAGCCAAATTTATGGCCGAAAACGGATTACAAAAATTTTCCCAAATCTCGGTATCCCGTATATCAGATTTCGAATCTCTAAACTTTAAATTGACAGAGTTATTGTGTTGGAAAATGTACACAAACATACACTCACAGACACACACACAGACACGTTCACTTATATATACATATATATATATATATATATATTATTTATATATACATAATTAATATTATTTATATATACATAAAATGTATATATATTTTATTCATATACATATATATATACATAACTACTTAATTTACTCACATAAAATTAATATACGAAAGTATAAATTTATGCGTAACCTTTAGGTATTTACTTCAAAAGTGTTCAATACGTAGGTAGAGCTAGGTAGTAAGTTATAAATATATATGGCGATTAAGCTACACTGAATAAGCCTGAACAGTCTTAGAGTGGATGAAACGTTGAATATTCAGTGTGGCTTACTTGCCATATATATTTTATAATTTACTATATATACATACATATATATATACATTATCATTATTTATATATACATAATTTATATTATTTATATATACATACAATGTATATATATTTTATTCATATACATCTATATATATATATACATAACTACTTAATTTACTCACATAAAATTAATATAAGAAAGTATAAATTTATGCGTAAACTTTAAGTATTTACTTCAAAACTGCTCAATACGTAGGTAGAGCTAGTTAGTAAGTTATAAAATAACGATTAAGCTACACTGAATAAGCCTGAAGAGTCCTAGAGTGGATGAAACGCGGAATATTCAGCGTAGCCTTATCGCCATATATATTTTATAATTTACTATATATGTATGTATATGTATATATATATGTATATATATATATATATATATATATATATATATATATATATATATGTAGGAATGCCGACTGTCATCACGACGGTTCTAGGTTCGATCCTCGGCTTGGGATGGGTGTTAGTCTAGCGGCACTGATGAGTTGTGAAACAACGAAACAGGTCTGTATGTCGATGACTAAAATATATTTTATAAAGCCCCCCTCTTGGGTAGAGCACTATCGTAAATTATCTTACTCGCTACTTAATTTAGCTGAAAAAATGCGAAGCTCGCGGTTTGTTTACAAACAAACGTTTGAGCCCTCTACGAGTGGCGGACGGATGTTTATTTAAATAGACATTCGGACAGATCAACTTCGGCCACCAATTCCGTAGTCAGGGGGTAGGACTGCCGACTGTCATCACGACGGTTCTAGGTTCGATCCTCGGCTTGGGATGGGTGTTAGTCTAGCGGCACTGATGAGTTGTGAAACAACGAAACAGGTATGTATGTCGATGACTAAAATATACTTTATATATATATATATATATATATATATATATATATATATATATATATATATAAATCAAAATTGGACTCGATGTGTTCGTCTCTTATAAACCCTGAACAGATTTTCTTTAAAATTTACAGAACCTGAATGTATAAGTCTGGAAGTGATCTTAATTAATTTTTGTCTTCGAATAACACCGATAATTACCGATAATCGATAATCATAACCGTTATTGTAATTTAACTATCACCCGTAAATTTATTTTTCCAAGTTATCGCTTAGATTCAATGATAGAACAGCGGCCCGTGAAAATTCTGCTGTTGGTGAGTTGATAGCGTATTTTGGATTTTTTCTTTGTTTGTTTTGTTGCACGAGGTGGTCTGTAGGTTTAATATCTGCATGTAAATTTCTTTTTTAATATCTGCATGTAAATTTCTTTTTTTTTTCATTAACTGTAAAGAATTTTATACGACTTGCACATTTGCGCTCTTTTTTTTTTGCCTTTTTTGTGCATAAAGTGGTCTGTCGGTTCAAAGACCATAAAACATGTGTTAATGTTTTTTTCGTTAACTGGGAAGCAGTTTATTTATAAGATTGGAAAATTTACGTGTGTGTATATTTTTAAAATATGTATTATTTTAGTAATATAAAACTGTAATATTAAAGAAATTGAATTAAACTTTATAATCGACAAGCAACTGATCCCGAAGAAATTGATAAAACAGTCTGCACACATATTTAGTGAAAATGTGATTCAGAAGTTTCTTATATGTCAGGTTAACAAAACGTATAACCCTACGACAAAGCACAAGCAGTATACCCGGAAACTTATGTTAAGGGAGTTTTGAACACAATAGACTAATCGTAGAACAATACAGCGACAACCACACAAATACTTACATCAAATAGATAGTCGATGTTGATCCTGTAGATTTTTTTTCGGATGCCGTTCAAGAAACCATGCCCCGCCCCAAACCATGATAATAAATACAGTCGTGATAATAAATAAACCCTGATAATAACTGACAAAATTAGTTGGTTTTGAGCTGGAAGAATAGCTGCTAATGGGACAAATTAGATAAATTGAATTATTTCTGGCATGTTGCATCGACTGTCTGGTGGATACGTTGATCAGTAAGATGTCAATATAACCGAAATTTATCAAAATAATTTTAGGATTACAACCCCCCCCCCCGAAAATATTGAAATTACCAAAGATAAAGATAAAAATAAGCATAATAAAGCTATCAAAGCAGCCCCCCGAACAAGGCCGAGTAATGCTGCTAATAGTATATATATATATATATATATATATATATATATATATATATATATATATAGAGAGAGAGAGAGAGAGAGAGAGAGAGAGAAAGAGAACATAGGTAGAGATGAGAATGAAAGCGAAAATAGAACTAATGTATGCCATTCCAGTGAATAACTTTATGCTGTGATTAGCCAAATACCTAAGTTGTTTATCACAATGTTAAAATTGTCTGATAATTTATAAATACCAGATCTAATCCACAGAAGAGTAATAAAAAACATAATTAATTGTTTTCTCTCAAACTTAGTTCAGGCCTTGAAGTCAATATTGAATTTCAAATTATGCGAAATATGAAAGAGAATTTGCAACGCCGGAGATTTAAATTATATGATGCCAGAACTATAAGCAAACGAAAAACTTGTTTTAAACAGTGATGAGAAATGGCGATGACTTCTTAGATTATTACAGTTAATATTAGTTTATGTTTGCAAATGATAGCATTTATATGGTTATTCGCTATAACAATTATTAAGTAGTCGTTTACAGAGAAGCCGTATCGCAGTAGCATTGCTCATCAGAGTGTCTAGACTCATGTGGTTCAAATCGGGATCAACGTCTCGCTAGGGATTGCTCAAATTAACAGATTTGAATATCGCCGGACAAATTGCTCTGAACATGACTTTGAAAATAACATGACTTCGTGGGCTTTTCACAGATAACGCTAATACAATATAATTCATGCACAGTTATTGCATTCTGCTAAAGAAGTCAAAGTTCAACTTGAAGACCATCCTTCAATTTTGTCAGTTTTAGATTAACAAACACAATCGGAATAAATTATTTCACGAGGTGAAGGTTTATACATCTTATCTTCAAGATATTTTAGCCCACTTCCATTAGGTTGTAATTGAAAAAGGAAAATATAACACATATTTCAAACAATGTAAATAATGCATATTTTAAAAGAAATAAATAAAAAGATTTCCAAAATAAAGAAACGGAAAATAAACGAACCTCTGCCCCATCACATCACAAACCAAGGAATCAATTTTGACCAAACATAACAATTATTATGAAAGCATGCGAAAACTTGGATTGTTTTAAGTCTTATATCGTGTTACTGTAAACATTGCGAGAAGTCTATGATTATATAATTAATTTCAAATACATTTTCTTTCCGTTTCTATGGAATATTATTCTTTAGCATAAATTTTTTCTTCGAACGACGTGTTTTCAGCATACTTCAGATGTTTACCAAATATGATTTGTTTTCCCGTAAGTAGCAATTACTTTTGGTTATTTGTGTATTTTTTCACTTACTAATCTCCGAGGAACCAAACATTTTAAGAGTGATTTTAAAGTAAGATGGTGTTTTGTTGCGGATAACATATTTTATCGTAAGAATATTAACAAAAAAACACAGTATAAGGTATATTATCTATTTCGACTCTAAGGCAGCGTAAGAGTGCTAATTTCTAATATGAGAGTCAGGTATATAGATAGTCAATCATGAACCTGTTTTTAGTTGCGGGTCAGTTCAATTTTCAGTCTCATACTATTCTTGCAAACAACGTAATTATGAGAGACCTGTGCTTTCAGTTTACAACTGAACAAATTATCACACAGGGTGGCATAACTTTCCCTGCGTTTGCAGCTGTATCTTTATATTCAGTTTTCATTTTAACCTTATTTAAATAAACCCTGCATACTATATATATAGTGTGTTTTTACAGCATTTTACTCGCGACTTACTTGTACATAGTAATGTCATTATAAATTAACGATTTTGATTCGTACATATTATTGACTCTTCCGTCGATTTCGACGTATGAGGTTCCGCCACGAAAAACTACGTTGTTCTGAAATCAACACAGATGATTTGTTTATAGTGGTAAAGGCTTTGTGTAGAACCAACCATTCAGTTTGCTATTATTGCTAATCGTTGTCGGCGCAGATGACTGCCACAACACTAAGCACACAGTTCATGCAGTTTTAACATCAGCGTAACCTTCTCCTAGATTCATGTCTTAACTAAGTCTGGGAGTATATCGCTCCCAGTGAATTAATGCGCCTCCAGATATCAACCTGGAAATTCCTACAAGTCGGCTCAGTGATCTGGCGAGAACCGAGGTTTAAATTCTAGCTGAAACCACTGTCAATAACTTTCCCACTCTTTATCCGTGCCTAAATCAAAACGTAGATTCCATGAAGAAAGCTTCTTTCTTAGAATTGCACGCCTGTGGAACTCTCTGCTGCTTGCCTGTTTTCCCCCGGCTTCAACTTGGATGTCTTCAAGTCCAACACAATAAAATTCCTGATGAACCGCCCCCTTAAGTAAGGACACCTTATCAAATCTCCAATACTCACTATTACTACGATACTATCCCATTGATTACTGTACACACAATAGCCCTTATCCTCGAGGACTCCTGGGCCCTGATACGCGGTGACTACCATGTAAAAAACAAAAAAAAACGTGATTGCGGCATATATACATATATATATATATATATATATATATATATATATATATATATATATATATATATATATATATACACGTGATTGTGGCATATATATATATATATATATATATATATATATATATATATATATATATATATATATATATATATATGCCACAATCACGTTTTTTTGCTATTTTAGGGTACAGGGGGCTCTGGTTAGAGGAAGTAACTTTGAGTCTCTGGCTGCTGCACCCAATAGGGAGGACAGAGATCACTGGTCCTACCCCCTTCTCTTAAATCTCTCACTTGCTAGCTCCAAGAGCTATACCCTGGGTACTGATCTCAGCAGGTCTCCCAAACCTTGTGAGGGGACGGTATTGGTACAGCATCGCTAAGCAATGTGTCCACTAGACTAAACTAACCGTTAGAGTCAAGGACCAAGAACTAGCTGGTATGGTATCCAGCTGCACAGAAAGATTAACAGGGTGGATCAGGCCCTTTAGTGTTGGCTCACAACTGATCTAGGAGATGGAACACTCTTCCAAGAAAATCCTGCAATCGTTTTATCATCTGACGTGTGGCACATGTGTGCACCTGTACAGACCATGTGAATCTGATGGAGAGAGCGTGTTTTGTTCAGCACAAGCAATGACCACTTAAAACAAATCAAAGTGCCGGTTGTTCAGTGAAGAATTTTCACTCATTAAAGCCTAAGGTTTGGTACATCAATATGTGCTTTCTTTTTTTTTAACTAATAACCAATTAATAAAACCCTGTGGCGATGATGGGATTGTGACGGGAACAGATGAAGGATGTCACTGGTAGTTCCTAGCATGAACATTGCACATAGGTGGTGGAAGGTAGATGGTCGTTTTTCACAACACCCACAAGTAATTGTGTGACTCGTGTCCTCATTTCATAACAAAGCAGCCCTTTATAGGATGACACTGCTTTCCTCTTCATGGGGAGGGGTCTATAAAAGGTGACCTAAAAATTGTTTACTTGCTCATGTCCCTGTCATCAGGTGCAGATGTCTGGGCATCCAATATTTGAACCCAAATCAAGAATAGAAACAAAATACATGGAACGAATATGTTCATTGCGACTTGGAATGTAAGAACACTCCAGGATAACAAAAGAACCCTAAACGAAAAACCGCGATTATAGTACGTGTGTTAATGCATCATAGAATTTCTGTTGCAGCTCTTTCTGAAACTCGGTTTGCTGATACAGGACAGCTAGAGGAAGTTGAAGGTGGATACACCTTTTATTGGATTTGAAAACCAAGTTCTGAGAAACGTGAATCCGGTGCTGGTTTTGCAATCAAGACTGATATTGCCAAAAATCTTGAGTCCCTGCCCGTTGGTATAAATGACAGACTTATGTCCTTGCGCATTGCAGTAGGAAAGGACAAATATGCCACATTTTTGAGTTGCTATGCACCTACACTTAATTCATCTGATAGGCTAAAGGAGAGGTTTTACTTCTCTTTACGCGAACAAATCAACAAGGTCTGTATACAGGATAAGCTGTTTGTCTTGGGTGACTTCAATGCTCGTGTCGGTAGTGATACACAATTCTGGAGAAATGTCATTGGTTTACATGGAATTTGTAAAGTCAACTCAAATGGTGTTCTCTTATTTTCTCTTTGCAGTGAATTCGATCTTTTGCTCACTAATACAGTGTTTCAGCTGCCTAATTGCAAGAAAGCCAGTTGGAAACATCCCCGGTCTAATCATTATCATCTCATTGATTATGTCATTGTACGTCGTTCTGATAGACAAGATATAAATCTTACACGTTCTTACAGCATCGGGGAATGTTGGTCAGACCATAAATTTATCTGCTCCATAGTCAGGATGAAAACCAAGCGCCCTGTTCGAAACCAACGTAACTCTTCCATCAAGAGAACTGATGTAGGCAAGTTGAAAGTTAAGCAGATAATGCACTTATTTCAAAAGGCTACTGATGAAAAGCTGTCCTCCGTTGTATGTGGGAATGATATTGAGGCATCTTGGTGAGAGTTTAAAACTGCAGTGTATGACTCTGCTAAAGAGTCATTAGGATATGTTCGAATGAAAAACCAAGATTGGTTTGATGAAAATGATCCAACTATCGTCCCACTGCTCAATAACATGCATCAAACCCATCAAGTATGGATTACTGACAAACATTCCTCAGTGAAACACAAGGCTTTCAGAATGGCCAAAAGGTTGGCACAATCTCGGCACCGGAAAATGAAACAAAACTGGTGGGAGCAAAAAGCTGAGGCCTTACAAGATGCGGATTTTAAATGATTCTACCAAAACCTCAAGGGGGTTTTTGGTCCCATTTTAAGGGGGACATCTCCAATATTTTCGTCGGATGGCATTCTCCTTACTGATAAGAAAGAAATCACTAAGCGCTTAGAAAAGTTTTAAACAAAGAATTGACAGTGGATCCAGGAGTGATTGATGATATTCCTCATAGGCCAACTATCGAGGCGCTTGTCGGGGATTGAATGCGCTGTGAAGCAACTTTCAAATGATAAGGCTCCAGGTGATGACAGCATACCTGCAGAAATATACAAATGTGGAAGCCAACTGTTAATCAGGAAACTAAGTGCCCTGTTTCCAGTAATATGGGAACTTTGTACCGTGCCACAACAGTTCAAGGACGCATTAATTATTCACTTGTTTAAGCACAAAGGAAATAAGTGTGAGTCTGATAACCATAGAGGAATTTCTCTTTTGTCTGTTGCTGGTAAGATTCTAGCTCGTGTAATCCTAAAAAGGCTCAATGGTTCAATCTGTAAAACTGTGCTCCCAGAAACCCAGTGTGGTTTTAGGATAGGAAGAGGTACTGTGGACATGATCTTCAGCCTTCGACAACTACAGGAGAAAGCGAGGGAGCAGAATAAGGACTTGTTTGTCACATTCGTTGACCTCACAAAGGCATTTTATACCGTCTGTAGGGATGCCCTTTGGCCTGTTTTGAGGAGGCTTGGTATTCCGGACAAGATGTTGAATGTGATTGTCTCCTTTCACTGGGGAATGGTGGCGACAGTACGATCTGGCTGTGAACAAAGTGAACCATTTGAAGTGTCAAATGGAACTAAGCAAGGATGTGTCCTAGCTCCGATACTATTTGCTCTTTTCTTTTCGGTGATGCTTGAGACAGCTTTCAGAAACACCTCAGGAAGCATAGGTGTTGAGTATCGATCAAGTGGAGGATTATTTAACCAGCAACGGTTCAAGGCCAAAATGAATACTTTTGTGCAGACTGTTCTTGACCTCCTTTATGATGATGGCTGTGCTCTTGTCACCCATAGTCTTGATGACATGCAGAACATCCTCAACAGCTTTTCTGGTGCATATAAGGTCTTCGGTCTTACAATTAGCATAAAAAAGACTGAACCTATTCACCAGCCAAAACCAAACACTACGTCCTCTTCACAACCAGTGGTATATATTGATGGTAAAGCTTTGAAAACAGTATCTTCTTTTACATACCTCGGCTCTATTGTATCTGATGATGCTAAATTTGAAAAAGACATCCAATGTAGAATTAATAAAGCTAGTGAGACATTTGGTAGGTTGCAACACAGACTCTGGAACAGCCACGATGTGTCTCTAAAAGTAAAGGTGGCAGTCTACAAATCTGTTGTTCTGCCTACTCTTCTGTATGGTGTCGAAACGTGGACCTTGTACCGCAAGCATATAAATCAGCTTGACTCCTTCCATATGAGATGTCTGCGTTTTATCTGCAATGTTGGATGGCAGGATTGTGTTCCGAATAGTGAATTACTGGAGAGATGTGAAATCACTGGTATTGAATAATTTTTGATCAGGATACAAATGCGGTGGTTGGGTCATCTTGTAAGAATGGATGACTCAAGAGTTCCTAAGCAACCTTTTTTATGGGCAACTGACAAATTCTGTCCGTCCAATAGGGCGTCCCCTGCGTCGTTACAAAGATAAACTAAAAGACAACCTGAAACGTTGTGGACTTTCTTTGAGTTCCTGGGAGAGTGCAGCAGGAGATCGCAGAAAATGGAGGAATATGTGTTTCCTGGGGACCAAAGAATTGGAACATAACCGCCTTTGTCATAGGGACACCCTTCGTTCAAATATGAAGGCAAAACATAAGCAACATCCACCTAAAAATGAATATGTATGCCATTGTGGTTTCAGAGCACGCAGCAAATCAGGGTTATCTGTTCATTCGAGAAGGCATCTTTGACCTACGAGCATATAAAAGTTCACCATCTGCGGAGGAGTGTACCGGACGTCTACAGGATTGCAATTACGCATGTGGTGTCACAGATCTTGGGAGCTGCTGAAGATTGCATACTGAACCCTCATTCACCGTCTTCGATGAGAGAATCCACCATATATTGTGTCGTATATATATATATATATATATATATATATATATATATGTGTGTGTGTGTGTGTGTGTGTGTGTGTGTGTGTGTGTGTGTGCATGTATGTGTATGGTGTTTCGGGAGCTCACTTACACTGCAAATTTTAAGGTGACATTGAAACAGAATTCGAATCTTTTGATCGGTATTATTTATGATTTCCGATACTGAATATTTTGTTTGCATGAAACACTTGTGTCTGTAGGTAAATAAATATATTTAAATAGACATTTCCATTGTTCATTTTCGATAAGGATTTAATCTGCCAAAATTTCTCTGTAAAATATATATAAAGCGATTTTGTTTAACACTAAGTTATCATACGTTTACTGAATCTGGATGCTTATTTGACATGATAAAAACTTTAAATCCGAGTCAACCCCGTGTATAATTATTGGGTTTAATACTAGATTGTGGAATTATAGGTCAATTTGAAATCGGTCTTGATCTTTCGACCGACCGTATTCATCATTACCTACTCTAAACATCGTCTTCATTTTAATTCGTTTGAAAGTAAAACTTGATGTTGCAATACGCAGACATATTACTATTGGAAGTTCATTCATTCAGTTGTGTATCCTGTTATAATAGGCAACTTTTGCAACCTAAACGCCCAAATTAAATTTATGTCTATGTTTTTGGTCTAGTAGTTTAACAAAATTCATAACAATATATTTAAAACGATTCCTTTCCTAAAAGAATGGCTGGAGTGTTATGAATTTAAACCGTAAATCAGGGAAGTTGTCCTTATTTGAAGACGGACATGCAGTAGTCAGGTCAATTTTATGTAGAAGAATCCCAACTCCCAGAAAAGTAGCACCGTAGTTGGAGAACATTTTCTCTAAGAAAAGGTCTTCGTAAAGTGGCGTACGTCGTTTAGCCTACATAAAATAATTAAACAGTGACATCGTCGTTCCACGGTAAAGGGCGCCGCAGCCTATAGGAAATAAACTAGCTTTTCTCTTAAGGAGAAACGTACCTGTTAAAACGTACCTCTTAAAATTGCAGGGAACTATACTTCAACCCGACAAAGACATATATATCATTTATTTTAAAAATACGCACATTTTGCTGAATTATTTGTCGAAAATATAACCATCGATTGGAATGAACCAAATCTACTCAGGCTGCCACAAAAACTCCAGTAAGACATCAGAATAGATACTATATTTTACTTCTAGTAAGACGTGTATACCAATTGCATAAAGGTTTGCATATTTCTTTAACTATCTATTAACACAACAGTACGACATAAACAAGGAACCAATCAAATCGAATGGGTATGTATATTAGTTCCTGTTTTACTCATATTTTTATAACTAGATTATATGATTTTATTCTTTATTATATTGCATTAGAGGTTGCAGACTGTGGGATAACTAACGGGGTTATGTGTAATATGCCACTGCCCAAAATAGATTCGTTACAAGAGGGGTATTGATCTGCTATTTGCCGTATTATTAAACTGAATTTAATTCAATTCTCACCAAAGCAGAGTTACGCACGTGCACCATGAATGTGTCGTCATTGATTGATCGATTAATTGGAAATGGTGGTATAATTTTGATAGTTTGATATATCATTTTCTGGAGAAATAGTAAACTCTGCATAGCATTATTATTTTAAGTGGTTATGTTATATTATCTAAAACCATACGTTGAATGCGCTGAAATGTATTTATCAATATTCTTTTGACTGGAATATTATTTTTAAATGTTCTTCTCATATTCTTATGGGGCACACCGCTAAATATTAATGAAAATATCCGGAAATGTTTAATATTTTTAAGGATTTATGGCGATAAATAGTTCTTAAAAAGAATTTATATATATATATATATATATATATATATATATATATATATATATATATATCCTGATTCTAATAAAATTACCGATTCCGATTCCGATTCTTTATAAATCTCTGAATATTTCACTGTATTTTGTCCCGATTCCTGTAAAACCATATCTTCGATGTGCATGTATTTTCTCAAACGTAAAAAAACCCTTGTGAGCGTGTCATCTAGAGATTTAGCCTAACTGGAAGTTAAATTCAATAGATATTTTTTATTTTATTATTACTACAAGCAATGGAAGATATTTTATAAAAACAAAATGAAATAAAATAGAAAATTAAAGGACTCGGTTTTGGCATCGGAAAATAGGCTCGAACTTTCCAATTCCGATTAGGATACTCCAAAGAGCTCCGATGCTTCCGATTCCCGATTCCGATAAATCGTCCCAACACACACACACACACACACACACACACACATATATATATATATATATATATATATATATATAGGAGAAAATAGTTAATAAAACATGTTAAAAAAACTTTGAAAAAGAGTTAAGAACATATTTAATCTGAAAAGGAAACAATAAGTGGATAGTCCTTAATCCACAGAGTTTCGAAAAATACTTTCCTTCTCATCAGAGGGTAGGAATTAGTAAAATACGGGATCGGATTTTGCATACAAAAGTATTTGATGAAACTGCAAGTAAGTCATATATATATATATATGTGTGTGTGTGTGTGTGTGTGTGCGTGTGTGTATGTAAATACAGTACAGTTTAGCATTTTCTTATTTTTCTAGCTGACGATGGGGAATCCTACAAGAGTTCAGCCTTTACCCGCTATCTCATACAATCGAACTGAGAGATAATTTTAAGATTCCCACCACCCTTCTAATTTACATTATATCTTCTTGCACTTAATTCACAGTTTATTTGCCAAGGCCATTTTTTATTATGTTCATTAATTAGTTTGCCCCTATACATCTATATATCTATAAAGTAAAAATGTGTGTGTGTCTGTGTGTGTGTCTGCCTGTGTACATTTCCCTTCCAAATAACTCTGTCAATTTTCGGTCTACAGACTCCGGGTGTGACATAGATGTATTGAGCTTTGGGAAAATCGTTTTAATCCGTTTTCGGCCAAGAATTTGGCTGCCAAGCGGTCAAGGCCCGACGATTTGACCTTTGAAACCCCTACTAAACTCCTCCGTCAAGTTTCGGTCTACACACTCGAAATTTAAAATGTAGGTTACTTGGCCACGGATCTAACTTTATAACTAGATTTGAGCCCAAAAAAATAAATGTAAACAGTTCCAAATTAGGGTAAAAGTTTTTAAAAAATTGACTTTTGCGGTGTCTACCAAATTACTCAGTAAATTTCTGGTCTAAACATTTGAATTTTTACATAAAAGTTATTCCGAGATAGGGCAAGCTTTTCAATTGGTGGCAATCGAAAATTTGAGCTGCCAAGGTGTCAAAGTTCAAAAGATTTAATCTTTGCAGTCTCTAGCAAACTACTCAGCAATTTTTTGGTCTAAACGTTTGAAATTGTATATAACGGGTATTCAGACATGCGGCAAGAATGTTAATATGTTTTGTGGCAAGGATTTGGCTGCCAAAAGGTCAGAGTTGTAAGAGTTGACCTTTGCAGATTCTACCAAACTCCTCCGTTAATTTTGAGTCTAAACACTTGAAATGTTAAATGTAGGTAACTGGCACATTGGTCAAACATTTTATTTTTTATTTGAAACTAACACAATAAATGTTAGGGGTCAAAATTGCCGTGAAATTTTTAAAAAAATTACGTCTGCTGTCTCTACCAAATTAATCAGAATTTTTTTGTCTAAGCATTTGAAATATTACGTAAAGATATATTCACACATTGGGCAAGGTATGAACAATACAAAGGACTCGAGCAAAGCTGGGCAGAAATGCAAGTAGTAAATACAGTTGGTTTTGAGAGTAATAGAAAATTAATAGGAAATAATTTGGGGGTTGAGATTAATAGTGAATAAAGAGTAACTAAGTTCAGAGTTTAGATTAATAGTAAATAAGTAGCAAATAATTTTGGATTTAAGATTACTGGTGAATTATAAGTAAATAAGATTACAGTTAAGAAAAAATAATTGATAGCAGATATTTTGTGGTTTGGGATTAATAGTGAATTAATAGTAAATAAGTTTGGATTTGAGAACAATAGTAAATTAATATCAAATAATTTTGGGTTTGAGATTAATTGGTAATTAATAACAACAACTAAGTTTGGAATTGAAAAATACTAACTTAATAGCAAATACTTTTGGTTTGAGATTAATAGTGAATTAAGCGTAAATAAGTAAGAATTGAGAAAATAGTAAATAAAGAGCAAATAATTTTAGGTTTAAGATTAATAGTGAATTAATAGTACATGAGTTTGGATTGAGAGGAATAGTAAATTAATAGCAAATAATTTTGGGTTTGAGATTAATAGTAAATTAATTTATTTATCTATCTTTTGAAATAAAAAGGCCTGTATGTCTGTGTCTGTGTCTGTGTGCATTCCCTACCAAATAACTCTGTCAATTATCGGTCTAGAGACTCGAGATTTGGCATAAGGGATATTTGGGAAAATCTTTTTAATCGGTTTTCATCCAGAAATTTGGCTGTCTAGTGATCAACGTTCAACGATTTTATCTTTGAAAACTCTACCAAACTCCTTCGCAAATGTTGGGTCTTAACACTTGAAATTTTAAATGTAGGTTACTTTGATATGGATAAAACCTTTTTTATGTGATTAGAGCCCCCCCCCCCAAAAAAAAAATGTAAAAAAATTTATCCGTGCGGTTTCTACCAAATTACTGAACCAATTTCTGGTCTAAACATTTAAAATTTTACATAAAGAGTATTCAGAGATATGGCACGCTTTTTAATCGGTTTGGGTCGAAAATTGGAGCTACCAAGGGGTCAAAGTTCAAAAGATTTTACCTTTGCGGTGTCTAGCAAACTACTCAGCTTATCTTGTGGCTAAGCACTTGAAATTTATATATAACAAGTATTAAGGCATATGGCAAGCGTTTTAATTAGTTTTGATGCGAGAATTTTGCTGTCATAAGTCAAAGTTGAAATAGTTGACCATTGCAGATTCTACAAAAATCCTCTGCCAATTTTGGATCTAAAGACTTAAAACTTAAAATGTAGGTTACTTGGATATGGGTAAAACTTTGTGTTTGAGTGTATACCATAATAATACATTTTAAGGGTCAAAATAGGGGTCAAATGTGAAATAAATTGACTTCCGCGGTCTCTACGAAATTACTCAGACTAATTTTGGTCTAATATTTGAAATCTTACGTGAAGTATATTCACACATAGGGCAAGTTAGGAACAGTACATAGGGCCCGAGCAAAGTCGGGCAGAAATGTACGTAGTAAATAAACTTGGTGTTGAGAGTAATACTAAATAAATAGTAAATAAATTTGGGTCTGAGATTAATTAGTGTATTAATAATAAATGGGTTTTGAGTTGAGAGTAATAGTAATTTAATAGCAAACAATTTTGGCTTTAAGATAATTAGTGAATTATTCGTAAAAGGTTCGGAGTTAAGAACAATAGTAAATTAATAGCAAATTCTTTATGGGTTTGAGATTAATAGTGAATCAATATTTAATAAGTGTGGGATTGAGTACAATAGTAAATTAATAGCAAATAATTTTGGGTTTTAGATTAAGAGCAAATTAATAGTAAATAGGTTTGGAGTTGAGAGCAATAGTAAATTAATAGCCAAGAATTTTGGTTTGACAATGTTAATTAGTCAACAACATCATCACTATCGCAATTACCATTTGAAGAAGTACTTCCTATTTTCTCTCTTATTTATTCCTGCTCTCACTGCTCCAACTCTACACCGCGTAAAATTACACACAGTTGTCTTATGTTGCCTTTTCACCCTTATAAATTCTTTCATAACCTCATAGTCATATCAATCACTTCCAATTTGCAGATTCATCATATGATACTTTCTCCCGTCGCAAATTCCACACTTTCTCATAAGCTGCCAACTGTTATTCGCTTATTCCAGAATTAAAACCTTCCACAAAAAAGGAACGTACACGTGTGTGTAACAACATGGCTCTGCAAGACAAGCTTTACACCAAATAGCTACACCAATATGCACACTAGATTGACCGCTGGCATATATTTTAACAAAACCACCATTAAAACTTACCGATTGGTTACAGTTTAGTTTGCATTTAGTTTGTCATCAATTATCTCTTCCTCTAACTTTGTCTAAAAAACAGCACGCATCCTTCCATTCAGCACTATCATCTCTCTTTAAAATAAAAGTGACGAAATATTCCTTATATTCGTTCTCATATTCCACCGTAAATCTTGTATTTTTCATACTATTTTATTATACAAGATGAGGCGTTTGGTTTTTCGCCAACTGCTATAAAAACAAAACAAACACGACGACATCTATCTACTATCTATCTATCTATTTATCTATCCGTTTATCTATCTATCTATCTCTCTGAAAAATAAAACTTGACAAAATATTATTTTTATTTATTCTCATATTAAACCATAACTTTTGTATTTTTTTATTATTATTATTATTTTTTTCTTATTATACAGAGTGGGGCGTTTGATTTTTCGTGAGAACGACATACTGTTCCCTTCTCTCATTCTTTATCACTCCCTCTCTCTCTCTCTCCCGCTCTCTTCCGCCATCTCCCTCTCTTTTAACACAATTGACAAAATACTCTTTTTATAGCTTAATCAAGACATGAAAAAATGATATGGTCGAATAAAAGTTTTATTGTACTTATCTGTTTTGTAATAAAGTTCTCCGAAACAAATGCACTTAATTTGATCAAGTAGTTTTCTATTTTTTATATCGAAAAAACAATTTGTTATGATACCGGGATCAAATTTAGCAAACTTTTCTCTCGGAAAACTTCATTCAACAACGGGCACGTACAATATATTTTTCCACAATATTTACATTTTTATATGTAATGCTTAAAATTTATACGTATTTTTTCATACTGACGGTTACTATCAACTAGATACATACACAAATCGTTTTTTCTATGTTTTTTATTTTGTATTTTAGTCGGTAGTGTAGTTACATTACACTCACCTTTTGGTCTCGGTTAATCAAGGAGAAATCCTTCATGACTGATACATTTTTTTATTTTTGTAACTAACCACGATGCACCTTTTGGGGAAACTGGTTTACTCCGCATCAAAAACCTACATCATGTCTAACTCTACTCTCGTAGTAAGGCAAATAAACAAAAAAAATAACAATGCGACTTTTAACTCTCTCCCTCCTTCTCTCTGAACAATGAAAAAGTGTGTTCCCTTATGGACTTTGAAAGTAACAAACATAGACCACTACCAAGGAAGAAGGTAAAAGAACACTATTTTCACGCAATTCGTTTTAGAGGAGGGGTAATTTCTATACCTTCCTTAAGGGAGAGGGGGCAAATAATGCTTGGTTAAGATTAAAGAAACCTATTTTGGGGAGGGGAGGGGGCTACGTTTATTTTTCCCCCATTTTCCGCTTTTACGACTTTTTACACTTTTCAGCTTCTACAACGGTTTTTTAATTTTTGTTTTGGCAGGACAATGGAATTTTTACATTAGATCCAACTCTTCAATTTCCTTAAGAATGACGAGTTTTATAAGTAATCCAGTATACTCATTAAAACAAGGTTGTTTATATTTGGCGTAGTCGGGTACTTTTCAAGATATAAATTTCCCCATTCTGCACTGTAATCCACTTGCGTATGCTGGGGTGTCTATTCCGAAAACCTTTCTTTACATGGAAGGATTGAAGAAGGGGGGGGTAACCAACAACAACTGCACAGTACTTTTTATGCGAGAATTGGTATGCTTTTACCGGGCAACGCCGGTTAACGGATCCTGCTAGTTTTATATGAACTTCCTTTCAGTTTACGAAAAAAAAAACATTAAGAAGTGTACGTGTGGCGTTAAACCTACAGCCCACGTCATGCCAAACAATTTTTTTTAAACAAAAAAAAAAACGCGTAAATTTTCAAGTTTTACAAAATTCGTGGCAGTTAATGAAAAAAAAAGAAAAGAAATGTACGTTTTAACCTAGAGACAAGGTGATGCAAAAATATTGTAAAACGCACGTTATCAACTTACCTAGAGTAGAATTTTCACGCCCCGCTGTTATTATTGTTGCTAAGCGGCGGCATAAACATGACTTTACCGATGATAGACTAATTTAAATAATGGTTTCGATTATCGATTGTCGGTAATAGCGAGGGTATTCTGAGACAAAACTAAACTAACATCACTCCCAGACTTATATACCAATGTTCTGTAAAGTTTAAAGAAAATCTGTTCAGCAGTTTCGGAGTCTATAAAGAACGTACTCACATACATATATACAAAGTTGCATTTCCATAATCGTATAGATATATATCTAATTTTACGAATGTGAGATCCACAGCCAAACTGCGTCGTAGCTCACAAGAGCAATGAGAGCCAACAAACCGGAAATCCAAGACCCGAGTTGCGCCCTAATTTGGGCTTATCAGTAAGACTTATTCGGACTCGGGATTCGGGATTCGAAAACTTCTTGATCTGTGTTAGTTAATAGAATTGCATGTGTGTGGCGCATGTGTTCATGTGGCAGAGTACTAGCCTCACATACAAGGAGCTCGGGTTTCGAATCCCGTATTCGGATATGTCTAAATGATGAACTCAAATGAGGACAACACTTGAGTCTTAGACTTTCGATTTGTTGGCTGTCATAGTTCTTGTGAGCTGCGCCCTTATTTGATGTGAGAAATTATATATATATATATATATATATATATATGTATGTATATATATATATATATATATATATATATATATATATATATATATAATATTACCAGTAGAGCAATTCAGTTCGTTAAAGAAAGAAATAAGTCTAGATTTTTATGTAAAAATGGGCAGAGATTGTCATTGTTTGATGGCTCCGCAGACTGACGTGTTGCATTTTACTTAAAACGCCGACTCGTATTTCCACGTGAAATAATGTTAACGGATCAGTGTCCGGATATCGTCATTTGGCTCGTTAATTTGAAAGAAAACTTTTTTGAAATTAGAAAAATTAATCTAGCCGTTTCTGAGTCCGTAGCAACTAAAATATTATTCAAACACAATTCCTTTAGTATGATAGTAAGGATGCACAAAAAACAATTTAGCTAAGGAAATGTTGAAAATAAAACGTCTGTAAAAAATGTCTGTGGTCTGATTTTTTTTTCAAGCAATACGTTTTTTTTTTTTAAGATGTTAGGTCAGCTTACGAAAAGTAAACAGTTATTTGATTGACAACTTTGGGGTCAAAGTTCCTCATATTTCCTGCGTGAGGAAATAATAAAATCTCAATCATCTCCTCATGTTACTTTATTTAGTCAGTTAAAAATGTCAAAAATAAGCTGAAGTTATGTAACATAATCAACTCTTCTTTTATTTTGCCAGTTCACCCTGTCAGTAATAACGACCTCACCGCAAAAAGTTTCAATTTCGTTATCAATAATCTGTAATGAAATGCGCTTCTATTATCGTATAAATGTAACAACCTAACGTTTAGCGCTCGAATTTGCTGTCCAGTAGATTATGTATGTCACGTTTAATTTCCGCTGTTTATATTATTGTAGTTGCAATTGAAATTTAACTTAAAAGAAATCTGTGTGAGACGCCCATTTTTTACTGACTTAAACCAAACTTGGGCAGAATGGAAATTAGTGTCACCTGACCCATGATATTATCATACCAGGAATCCTCAATGAAATCGCTCTCTATTAACTGCAGTTATTCTGTGTCATGAAGTTTATCGAGAAAGCGTATGAAACTTACAGCTTGTTTTGGTTTGAATCAGCTAGAGTTTGGGACCAGTGAGAACTTGTCTACAGATTACTTGTTTTACATTTCTATTTAGTCGGAATAATTTCATTTTGTGTGTGCGTTTTTTTTTTTTTTTTTTTTTTTTTTGTGTGCCCACGAGAATTTTTTTTTTTTTTTTTTTTTTTACAAAGGCATCACCACATTATCAAGGCCCAGAGGCCACTCAAGGATAAGGGTTAAAGAGTGTACAGTAGAAATTGGTCAATACAGTAATCATTAGTAATGAAAATTTGGTAAATTTAATAACTTATATGGAACGGCTCATCAATAACTTATTTACTTTAGACTTGAACACAACCATATTGTAGTCAGCCGGAAAGCAGGAAAACGGAAGACATTCCACAGGCGTGCAGTTCTAAGAAAGAAGCTTTGTTCATGGAATCTACGTTTAGGTTTAGGCACAGATAAAGAGTGGGGGGAAATTATTGATAGTGTTTACAGCTAGACGAGTGTTTCTTGTGAAAGTTTGGCGAGGGGGGACCATAGATTGAAACTCAGTTGAACACTTTCCATGAAAATAACGATACATCAGAGACAAACTCGCAACATCTCTTCTGTGAGATAGAGGTTGCAAGGAGGAGAAAAGGACATCTCCTACGAGGCTACGAAGTCTATTTAGAACTCTATCAAGGCAGGACAAGTCCTTTCTCGCAGCTCCTGTCCAGATGTGGCAACAGTATTCCATCCTTGGACGTACCTGGCTCTTATATAGGTAGAGAATAGCATCAGCAGTGAGATATCTACCGGATCGATAGAAAGTTCCCACCATTTTTCCAGCGGCCTTGGCAACAGATTTGATATACGTGTTCCATTTAAGATCAGGAGTAATGGTCAAGCCCAGAAGCTTGTCAAAACTTGAGGCCTCCTGAAGACGAGAGCCATTCATTTCAATTGATGACAAATGTGAATTAGAATGTTGATGATGTAAAGAGAGAAGCTTGGTTTTAGATGCATTAAAAGTAACCAGCCACTCCTTTCCCCATTGTACTACGTGCTCAAGATCAGAGGAGAGAGAATTGGAGAGAACTTGGTCGTTTACCGTCTTAGATGTGGTACCATAAATGGTAGTGTCGTCAGCATAAATGTCTACAAATGATGTAAGGATATGATTTGGAAGATCATTAATGTAGATCAGGAAAAGAGTTGGGCCCAGGATGGATCCCTGAGGGACACCGGCATTAATACTGTGAGCTTCTGATTTTTGCCCCTCAACTACTACTCTTATGAACCTATCAGAAAGAAATGATTTAATAATTGAGAAGACTTTTCCAGCTATACCATAGCTAGCGATCTTATGAAGTAAACCTTTATGCCATACCCTATCAAAGGCTTTAGATATGTCAAGAGCAATTGCCCTAGAAAGATTGCCACCGTCGAGAGATTTGCTAATCCTATGCGATATAACTGTAAGGACATCTGCTGTAGATCTAGCAGAACGGAAACCATATTGAGTGTCACTAAGAAGGTTATTTTTGTTGAGATGTTTGATTACTTCTGTATTTAACACAGATTCTAGCAACTTACTCATGACGCACAGGAGACTTCTTGACATGTACTGAGAGGGGGGTGAGCGATCACCTGAATTCTTAAATACAGGGCATACTGATGAGATTTTCCAGGGAGATGGGAAACTATTCTCTTTAAGACAACGTTTAAACAGTTTTGTAAGTATGGGCGCTAGTTCAGGTTGAAGTTTTTTGAGTACTATAATTGGAATACCATCAGGGCCAGTTGCTTTACTCGAATCAAGGTGTTTGATTAGCTTGGCAACATCACGTACAGATATACGTATATCACATAGCGTGTTTTCTGATAGAGAAGGAAATATTGGGGGTTGGCGGTCTTGGTCGCAAAGGGTAGAATTAGCTGCAAAGTTCTTGACAAAGAGTTTGGCTTTGTCTGATGCTGACGAGATTACCTCAGGTCCATTGATAATAGTTGGGATGGAGCACACGCTTCTGTTCAGGATTCTGTTTGCTATTTGCCAAAACTGGTGGGAACCAAACCGCTGCTCAGCTACTTTGGACTTAACAGATTGAGCATACAACACTCTTGCGTTCCTTATTACTTTCTTACAATGGTTGCTGGCACCTTTTTTTTAACGATGCATAGATACCTGGGTTTGGCTAGCTCAGGCGTTTTGATTTTTTTTTTTTTTGATATTTGAAATGCAGTAAGAAATATATCATATTTTTTAAAATATATTGCATTCGAACATTTATTTTAAAATCATGTTAACCCCTAACAGAAGTAAAGGACTACCATCTAGGACCATGTTAAGGTGAGATGAGCGAAATGACGATTTACATTACATTTATACTTACATTGCATATCAGTAAAGTATGGAAGAAGGTAAAATTCCAATATTTAGCAGTCCGGTGAATAATCTATTACAGTATCTAGGGATCTCCACACGCAAGACATGGGATGTTGTTGCTAAACGGTTTGTCGTGGGCATGTACATCGCTAGTGTGCAAGTACAAAGCGTTAATTAAAGTGCATTTCATTTAAGTACTTGTAAAACAGCGATGCAACAATACGGTGATGGGAGAGGAGTTCGAATTTTATTGACAGTGCGGAAACTATTAGAATTGAGACTTCTCTTACGACCGTCTAAGAGAACGAGACTAGTAATAAACGCAGACACCCCGATATGGCAACAATACTCCATGCATGATTACACCATGGATGTGTAGAAGTAAAAGATATCATCGAGGTAAGAGTAATTATCTAACAGAATAAATGGAACACAGCTTATTCAGAAGCCTTAGAATTGTCCTCAATGTATTTACTTAAATTTATCTTTCTTGTGAATGGTAAGACGAAGAGTTTGGATGGAAAGATTTTCAGTAGAGTATAAGTAGTCATTTATTTCGGCGGTTTAGATGTATTCTTATTATTGTTAAAGGAAAGAAATGTTGTCTTATTAGCATTACACATTAACATCCATTAAAGGCTTCATTCACGTATGGACAGAAGGGTGTGTTCCTAGTACTCTGCTGTAGGCTTAGATATGTGATCATCGGTTTTTTTGTTTTATACCTATTATAAGGCGTTTATTATCGGAATATATGTCCACCAAAATCACAAGATTAACAGTGAGGTCGTTTATGGAATATTAGTAAACCAAGAATAGACTCCTGGTGCAGTGGTGCACTCTCGCTTTAATATTATGCTATTTGGATGTACGTTTGTTTATCAAGGACAACATGGGTTTTGCTGTAGTCTAAAAAGATCAAATTATATTTAGGAATTAACTAGTATACCGTGTTATTTAATTTTCAGTTGAACCTACCAGTTGAACCTACCAAACTTTCTCTAATGCTTTCAATATATCAAGAGCTGAACCACGGAATTCCCTCGCTTTATCCAGTGCATGGTATATAACGTCAGGAATTACCTTTACATAAGCTGCAGTGGAACAGCACTGTCGATATCTAAACTCTCACCCAGAGAGAAAATTAGTTCATGCAGGTAGGGCACTAATGTTGGATTTAATGACTCAAGGATGTTAGCGAGTAAAAGGAAGGAGACTGAATAAGGCGATATTTTCATCTTTTATCTTTTCATTTTCTTGATAAGTGAAAAAGACGTATAGCAGGTTTCTTTCATTTCCAATCCATAGTGCACATTTTCATTAGCTTTGATTTCGGTATTTAAAAAAGCAGCTTTGTGCCAACTCGGTCAACTTGAAGAAAAAAAGTTCTCTGAAGTTAACGACGGATCATATAAATTAGAATCCAGCAATTCTATATTAATCAACGTACATTCCGATGTAATTTATTTGATATTTACTGCACAACTGTTGTTTATTAATATGCCGAAGCAACTCAAATATTAGTGTAAAGTAGATTGATGAATGCACGTTGGTCGGCGAAATAAGACGATTAAAAAGATTGGGGGAAAAGGATTACATTCGTCTACTTGACTTCCAAGGGAGACTTGAAAAATATTTTATTTTTCTAAGACTTGAAGATGGCCATGCTGTATTTTGATGGGAAGCAAATTTATTGTATTAGTTTCATACATTGGGTATTCGGGAACAAACTGTGGAATTTTATATTTTGTCCAACGAAGGAATATAAGAAGAAAAAGTTATATGCTGTTGTTACAGTCATATATTTTATTGCTATGATTTATTTACGTTGAGGCAGGGACTTAGACTAAATTAAAGATGTGACTACAAAAATGCAGTAGAAAAAAATTGTGTATGAGAATATGTGTACAAATATATGAAGTACGCATGAATCCGATGATTCTACTGTTGGCATTGGTTTCCCAGATATATCCATAGTCTTTTTCTTTCTTGAAAGAAAACAGGAAGGCACTGTATGAACGTTTCTAGCGTTCTAAGTTAAAGTGATTTTGTGGTGCGAATCAGATCCAAACTTATGACCCCCATGTCGGCAGTATTTATCTTAACCACTAGAAAACTATCACCTCCCGCAATGTGAAATAAAGTACTATACGCCAGTTATAACCAGGATGATGACAACAGTATATTCTTTTATTGTTTTGACTCTCGAGTATATATGCGACACAGTTAGACACAATTAATCAACCGAGAACTACATCACTCTATATAAAAAAACGTAAAAGATATCAATTGATATATACCTGAGAATTAAAACAGGGAGTAGATTATACTGTTGTCATAGCCCTATTGTTAACATATGTCTAAATGTACTCGGACCGAAACATATTCGTACACTAGCATAATGCACCAGTTCGAGAAATGTTGAAACAACTTGATTTTCACAAGCGGAATGCGGACAAAACGACGGCGTTGATTTTGAGGGCTAAAGAATCGGTATTTACACTGTTGACAACTGTAAGTTAAATTGATCGAAGTATTTCATTTTTCTAGGCGGCTTGAACCATTAGAGTTCATTGGTTTCTTATAGAGCACATTACGATTAGGTGGAACATTTTTCGAACATGACGTAAGCGCCTGCAATGAACTGACTATATACGCAGCAGACCATAAACTCCAATTTAATACCGGAAATTTTCATTCACTTGATTTTCGACCGTATTAAACCTTTCTAACTTAAAGAAAATTGTATTTTACTGGATTTCTCTATTACAGAGCCACATGACCAAAATAACACAGATTTATCTCGAATGAAATCGATAGTTTCATCCAAGTAAACAGCTCTGTTTTGTTAAGCAAATCCGTATGTCCATAAAGTTAGGTGTGTGTATGTTTGTATATTTCTGCGCATAGAAAAATCGAAACCGATAATAAAGAAAATGGAATACAGCTGCTAAGCCAAGTTTAGTATATTATCAGTATCTTCATATTATTCGGATTATTAGGAATGTTAATTTTTAGCGTTATACTCAAAACGATTCGGTCGATGTACCCAGCGACCTTGTACAGATGTATCTTATCGAATTCAGAAATCGTTTTGCCGATCTTGGGAACATGTCTATAATTTCAAACAGAAATGTTTATTTCATCAAGAGTGATAGTATTTCTAGCTTCGACAGCCATGATCAAGTAATTCAAAATTAAATTCGGTAAAGATTGAACTATGGACCTAGGGACGATTGTTATTAGAACTGCATTTTAGTTAGAACTTCGACTGTTCGGATACAATCATTGCTGAAGAATGACAAAGGTTACATCGATCGAAACATTAAAATAAATCACTTAAAATGAGAATTTTAAATTGATTCGGGTAATCCAATTAATCAATTCTAATCCACAAAACTCAGGAAAATACTTCAAATTTTATTTATTGTGGGTTTATTAAAAAGGGGGGAAAAGCGAACAACGGTTTTGTGTAAATTGGCTTCATTTTTTTTAGAATAGTTATTTGTCATCAATAAATTCTATATTCTCGTAACTTCAGTTTTAGTTTAATATTTAAATGGATTGTAGTAAGCAAAATAAAAACAATGTACTCTTTTTGAAAATGGTGTATTCCAGAGACGTATTAAATTGTAATTAAGTAAGAATTAAAAAGATGCCCTCAAATGTATTTATTCTTTTTAAATGCACTTATGTTTCAGCCTTAGATTTTATACTTTTGAGAATCAAAATCATGCAATATATTTGGATGAAATTTGTAACAAAGGTACTTCATGATGTTTTCACTTTAATCTCTTCTAAATAACAATCAAGCTTAAGTTTAAAATGTTAGACATTTTCTAGAATCAAAATAATGTAAAGCATTGTGATGAATAAGTGAGATTGTTTAGTGGAATAATACTATAACAGTGTCTGCTACACTTTGTAAATGTTACACATTAAACAGGAACGTTGAGTGTTTTCTAATTAGTTCACATATTGCTATGTCGTCGAAGATGACAATATACTTTCCCTCATTTTCCCTTAATTACAAACAATTTCACTAATTAATCTTGCGAGACATGAGAACTGTCTTCTTGATAATAAACAAGAATAATGCATAATTTTAGCTGCCATGAATGATTGACATTATCGTTTAGATATAAAACCATAGAAATAAAGACAATAGAAAATTGGGTTCGAAAACAGTATGGATCTTCTATATAGCCTCCGGGTTGCTAATTTGCTTTATTAGGTATAAGATTGTATACTGCACACACACACACACACACACACACACACACACACACACACACACACACATATATATATATATTTATATATATATATATATAGATAGATAGATAGATAGATTTTTTTTGCGGGGTACAAAATTTTATTTTGGTTATGTAAGACTAAATTTAAACTTGTTTGAAAACATTCTTTATTTTAGATTGTGAAACTAAAAAATAAAAATGAATGCGTCAGATTACTAGTAAGTTTTTTTTTTACACGGTGGTCACCAATTATCAAGGCCCGGAAGCAACTCGGGGATAAGGGTTATTGCAAGTACAGTACGTTAGTGTGGACATTTAGTGATTGTGCGGCAAAAAGAGTCCCAACGTGTGTAAAGACCAGTGAACGTAGGTTTACGGTAGATGGAAGTCAAGAAAACGGAAGGTGTTTCACACACCAGTACATCTAGAAAAGGAAGGGAAGAATTACTTTTTTTTTCTATAGTAAATTTTAGAACCGGGTGAATATTATTAAGGGATGCAAAAAAAGGTATCCTCTTCCGTTTCATTGTTGACCAGGCAAAAAGTGCCGTTAACATAACGAAAATAAATATCTGGTTTTTGGAAGCCAGATAAAAGACCCTTTTCATGGAAACCTAGGAAAATGTTTGCTCTAACCGGTCCCAGGGGAGAACCCATCCAAACACCATATATCTGCCTGTACATAATGTTATTAAAACTGAATTCGACAAAAATGGTGGCGAATTCCACAAGTCATACAAAAATATTCTCAGGAATAGGGGGAGTTGGGAGCTGACTGCGATTAAGGGTCTCGGCACATATATCAAAATTCTCTGAGAGTGGAACGCAGGTAAATAGGCTTTAAATATCAAAAGAACACATGAATTTGTCAGTCTGGGTATAATTCTGCATAAATTTAGCAAAAGAAAAAGAATCTTTAATGCAGAAAGAACTATACTCTTCCAAAATTGGTTCTAAAATATTAGTAAGCCATTTAGCTACTTTATGGTGGGCAGAACCTATCATGGATAATATCGGTCTTAAAGATACCCCACTTAGGAGTTTTAGGTAAACCATAGAGACGGGGACGTAGTGAACCAGTCGGTCTGATTAAATCAGAAATGGAGGAAGAAAGAACTCCACTTTCACCCATTTGACCTGACGTATTTGGAATCTAGATTAAATAGATACAGTAGAGTCGTGTGCCTCTACCGGACCTAGCTGTTCAAATTTAGAGGTATCATTGAGAATTGTCATCTTTTTATTGATATAATCCTGGTGGTCAAGTATAACAACACCAGAGCCTTTGTCCGGTTTAGTGATAGTAAGAGATTTTTTTCTGGTGTAGTGTTTTGATAGCACGGAAATATTCATTTCGCTATTTGGATTCACTAAACGAGACTGGTGTACCTGCATATGAATGAGCAATATCATTCAATTTCGCCTTAAGGTCACTAACCTTACTGTCTGAAACAGGGGAAAGTCTTGCTAATTGAGCAAAAAAAACTTCGAATTCAGAATAACTCTCTTCACGTTTGAGGTTAGAAGGGGGAATGCAGAAGTCCAACCCATGTGACAGTATATTCAATTCGAGTTGGGTCAATTACGAGGAAGAGATATTAAGGACGTTTCTAGAAATATCCGGGCTAGTCGAGCAACCAATTTTTTTTAAATATTAAATGTTGCAATTTATTCTGGTGTTTTGACTTCAACCTGGAAAGGCTGCGTTCGTGCATTCTTGCGACATAACGAATAAATCGTATTTTATCAAACAAGGATAAACTGCTGCATAATTTCTCCATAATTCAGAGTACTTTTTTCTCAAGTACGCCAGATCACAAGAAAGTTTAGACAAAAAAATGCAGATAAATGCATTATCAATATTTTGTCCAGGATGTAAATTACCCTTTTTTATTTTAAACAAAATAAAAGAGGGACATACTTTATTGCTCTGGCACATATATAAAAAGGATTGGTTATTCTGCATAATTTATATGTTACTCCTTATTTTCAGCAATGAATTTAATCCATTGATTAATTTAAGTGGGTGCTTAGTCTTAAGATATTTAAATATATTTTGCGGGGTACAAAATTTTATTATGGCTATGTAAGACCAAATTTAAATATGTTCGACAACATTCTTTATGTTAGATTGTTAAATTAAAAAATAAAAATGAATACGACAGCTGACCGGTTTCGAAGCTCGCTCAACCGAGCTAAAATCGAACTTAATTACGTTTTAAAAAGAAAAGGAAGGCGAAAATAAATAGGAGATGAAAAAGTAGGGTGGTGTAAATATATGTATAAAAATAAATGTATCTCCAATTTTTTGTCTTAATAAAATTAAACAGGCATCTGTCGACAAATGCCATATGCTTTATGCTTAATCTAGTTTATATTTAATAATTAATCCCCCCTTTTTATACATATATCCCCCTACTTTTTCATCTCCGATTCATTGTTCCACACTTTTCTTTTTAAAACCTAATTAAGCTCGATTTTAGCTCTGTTGGGCGAGCTTCAAAACCGGTCAGCTGACACATTCATTAATATTTTTTTAATTTCATAATCTAAAATAAAGAATGCTTTCGAACAGGTTTAAATTTGGTCTTTACATAGCCATAATATATATATATACATATATATATATACATATATATATATATATATACTTTATATATACATATATATATACACTTTATATATACATATATACATACATATATATATATATACATACATATATATATATATATATATATATATATATATATATATATATATATATAGGAGAGAATCCAAGAAGTCTATAAGAATTAATTAAATGGAGACTTTCTGAAGTATTAAATTGCTTGACATGAAGGTTAACCTTACATGGTAGAGAAAATATATTTATAATAGGAAGATATACACTTGTGTATATAGATGTATTAATCAATGTGAAACGAGAGAATACAATACCGTGTGTAGGTGGTATGAAAGCTCTTTATGCTAGACATTTGGAAACCAAATGCTACTCCTTAAAGCGGAAGATAGTTGTAAGCAAAGAAACTTACAATCCGTTTTCTAGCAATAGAGATAGAAGAGGATTTTGTACAGGGTAAATATATTAGAGGGGGCAACAGATTTGTCTTGGGAATTATCAGATAATTATAGTACTTCAAATTTTCTAGAAGAGGTGCTAGTATGAGTGGTCGATGATGAATGGCGCAGTGAGTATTTGTCATTGGAGTTAATGAATGAAGGGATTAATTAATCAATTAATTAAAGTCCAATGAAGATGACATGTGTTGATCTATAGAAGAAGAATATAGAAAAAGAGTAAAAAGAAATAAACTGTAAAGGATGAAAATAAATGTGCAAATGAAAATAAAAATAGAGGATAAAAGTAAATAAAATAAGACAACGTGCATAAAAAAGAAAGAATGTGTAGTGAAGAATTGAAAACTGTTGCAGACTAGTGTTTAGGTACGGAGCAATCACATTGACACACCGGCGCTCGCCAGATCACCAAAGTTAAGCAAAGTCGAGCCTGCCCAGTACCAGACTGGTAACCATTTGGGAATGCTAGGCGCTGTATGTACCTTCTGGGAAGTTTGGGCGTGGGGCCAGCATCCTGACCCTGGAAAATATGTACTCGCTACAAAAGCATCTACAAAGTTGTAGAATGCCTATGCCCCTCCAGGGGGCTCTAGGGTTATAGATGGATGAATGTACTAGTGTTAAGACTGTTCTACATGGTAAGGTGATACTCGATCATGTTTGGAGCAGGTAGGATATAGTTAAGTAAAGGCATTTAATATATAGATGGGGGTAGGCAAAAATAATAGAAAAACATAAAGAAATATACTGAGAGAAGAATAAAACACAACAATGAGATTGGTAATAAAGAGTATAGCAATAGTCATAATAACAGTGCTAATATGATTCCTAAAATTAAGAAGTTTTATCATACTACTAGTTATATAAAAACTATAATTAAATTATAATTCTGAAGATAGTGATGATAAGGCTCCTCATAAAGAATCGATAAAAAATAAAATTAAAATAGTAATAAAATAAATTAATAATAAGATTGAAATGGATAACGCGATATAAACTGTGTGTATCATTTTATTGCAGTTCAATATTTTTAATTTAATTTGGAAATTGCTATGAAACGCAGAGAAGTGGAATTTCCTAAACTGGAAGTACTTAACAAGGTGCCTTATTTCCCTGATTTTTTTAGAATTTAACTGACATTTTGAAAATTATGCTAATACTTCTATTTTCTGGTAAATTTCGTGTGTATTACTTTTTTGTATGTCTCCCAAAATGTCTAGAAAGTGTCGGTTGATAACTAGAGAAAAGATACGCGTTGGTGCAGGTCTTGCAGAAGGTCTATCCCACGTAAATCTTGTCAAGGAGCTTGGAAGAGATCGAAAAACAGTGTCATCATTCTTTTAAAATTCAGTCACCAAACCAAGGAAAGACAAAAATACAAGAATGTCAGTTTCTGCTCGGGGGGTTAGAAAACGTCGCCAACTTATGAAGCAGCCGGGTAGTAACGTAGCTGCTATATTTGACAAGGCTGGAATACCTTCTTTGTCCAGAGAGACACGCTGCAATGCCTTAAACGAAATTGCAAAAAGTATTAAGTCCAAAGCAACGTTAAAAACAAACTCATAAGAACAAACGTTTGACCTGGGCTCAGAAATACATATTATTTTCACCGTTAAGGCCAGAGCAACCCTTGATGGACCAGATTTGTGGGCTAAATTTTGGAGTCCTCTTTGATGCCCTACCACTCATCGATTCCGTCGTAAACATCAAGATGGATGTGTCATCTATTGGGCTGCAATAATCTACGATGAACTAATTGGACTATTTCGAGTGCAAGAACGTGTCAAACTGATAAGCCAGTCATATTTTATTTTTAAATGAGAATTTGTAACCATGGCTTGATGATCTTACATTGGTGCGTAGTCACAAATTGATTGTTATGCACAAAAATGCACCATCCTACTCCGCCAAGGCTATGACATCCTACGTTAAGTCATTAGACATTCGTGGAGAAAACATGATTGCATGGCCACCTTGCTCTCTAGATATAAACCCAATTGAGCAGCTCTGGTCGATAATAAAAATTAAAAGTTAAAGAGGGGGTTTTCAATGTTCGTCGAAGGATGAAATTTGGAGGAAGATTTTGGGAGTTTTCTCATAGCATCACATCATCTTAAATCCAGCGATAGACATCATCAGTTGAAAAAGGCTATTCAAAGTGATTTGGAAGAATGGGAGTCATGTTGATAAATAAATATTTCCTTAAACAAAATTACATGGAATTCCTTTTGGTTTTGATTAATATTGTAACAGGATATGTTTTTATTTCATATAAATAGAAATATGAAATTAGAATATTATTTAATTACCGAAAACGTACATTTTTAGACATTTGAAATAAAGTGATAAACACTGAAAATTTCCAGAAAATAGGAAAATAAGCATAACATTACAAATATTTGTTCAAATTTCACAAAAATCAAGGAAATAAGGCACCTTCTTATGCTCTTCCAGTGTTCGAAATTTCACTATTCTGCGTTTCATAGCAATTTCCAAACTTAAAAATTGTACCTGCAATAAAGCGATACACAGAGTTTAGAATAAATATTCTATTTCGATATGGGGATTATCAACTTATTAAACGTGGAGAATGATAGAAAAGTCTTAATTTAAATGAGAATAAAGATAGGTATTATTATACAATACATAATGAAAGAAAATATAGAAAGTTCAAACACGCCAATAACTCTTTGTCAAGAACTTTGCAGCTAATTCTACCCTTTGCGACCAAGACCGCCAACCCCCAATATTTCCTCCTGTATCAGAAAACACGCTATGTGATATACGTATATCTGTACGTGATGTTGCCAAGCTAATCAAAAACCTTGATTCGAGTAAAGCAACTGGCCCTGACGGTATTCCAATTATAGTACTCAAAAAACTTCAACCTGAACTAGCGCCCATACTTACAAAACTGTTTAAACGTTGTCTTAAGGAGAATAGTTTCCCATCTCCCTGGAAAATCTCATCAGTATGCCCTGTATTTAAGAATTCAGGTGATCGCTCATCCCCCTCTCAGTACAGGCCAATAAGTCTCCTGTGCGTCATGAGTAAGTTGCTAGAATCTGTGTTAAATACAGAAGTAATCAATCATCTCAACAAAAATAACCTTCTTAGTGACACTCAATATGGTTTCTGTTCTGCTAGATCTACAGTAGATGTCCTTACAGTTATATCGCATAGGATTAGCAAATCTCTCGACGGTGGCAATCTTTCTAGGGCAATTGCTCTTGAAATATCTAAAGCCTTTGATAGGGTATTGCATAAAGGTTTACTTCATAAGATCGCTAGCTATGGTATAACTGGAAAAGTCTTCACAATTATTAAATCATTTCTTTCTGATAGGTTCATAAGAGTAGTAGTTGAGGGGCAAAAATCAGAAGCTCACAATATTAATGCCGGTGTCCCTCAGGGATCTATCCTGGGCCCAACTCTTTTCCTGATCTACATTAATGATCTTCCAAATCATACCCTTACATCATTTGTAGACATTTATGCTGACGACACTACCATTTATGGTACCACATCTAAGACAGTAAACGACCAAGTTCTCTCCAATTCTCTCTCCTCTGATCTTGAGCATGTAGTACAATGGGGAAAGGAGTGGCTTGTTACTTTTAATGCATCTAAAACCAAGGTTCTCTCTTTATATCATCAACATTCTAATCCACATTTTTCATCAATTGAAATGAATGGCTCTTGTCTTCAGGAGGCCTCAAGTTTTGACAAGCTTCTGGGCTTGACCATTTCTCCTGATCTTAAATGGAACACGTATATCAAATCTGTTGCCAAGGCCGCTGGAAAAATGGTGGGATCTTTCTATCGATCCGGTAGATATCTCACTGCTAATGCTATTCTCTATCTATATGAGAGCCAGGTACGTCCAAGGATGGAATACTGTTGCCACATCTGGGCAGGAGCTGCTAGAAAGGACTTGTCCTGCCTTGATAGAGTTCTAAATAGACTTCGTAGCCTCGTAGGAGATGTCCTTTTCTCCTCCTTGCAACCTCTATCTCACAGAAGAGATGTTGCGAGTTTGTCTCTGATGTATCGTTATTTTCATGGAAAGTGTTCAACTGAGCTTCAATCTATGGTCCCCCCTCGCCAAACTTTCACAAGAAACACTCGTCTAGCTGTAAACATTATCAATAATTCCCCCCACTCTTTATCTGTGCCTAAACCTAAACGTAGATTCCATGAACAAAGCTTCTTTCTTAGAACTGCACGCCTGTGGAATGTCTTCCGTTTTCCTGCTTTCCGGCTGACTACAATATGGTTGTGTTCAAGTCTAAAGTAAATAAGTTCTTGATGAGCCGTTCCATATAAGTTATCAACTTTACCAAATTTTCATTACTAATGATTACTATAATGTCCAATTTCTACTGTACACTCTTTAACCCTTATCCTTGAGTGGCCTCTGGGCCTTGATAATGTGGTGATGCCTATGTAAAAAAAAAAGGTGTAATTAGATATTTGTGTAATATTAAAGGATTAGTGCTGGTATAGTCGTCCCAAGAAGATAGTTTCAGAATCATGCAGATCATTCTCACATATCAATCTGCATATTCAGTGAGCATAAAAGATTTCGAAGTATTGTTAATATAATGTTCAAGTAATTGTAAATATTATCCCTGTAATTTGTAATTTATCAACTCTAAATCACTCTTACTACAAAGGCGATGAAAAACATATCTTGTAAGTTCAAATTCTATATGCAAGCTTTCTTGATGCTGAGAAATTTCTGTGAAATATCCGTAGAGTAACAACCTGCACATAATGCACATGTAAGTATCATTAATATATTATTTCTATGCTACATGGCTACAATGTTTAATAGAAAATCTTATGTTAGAAATTAAAGACCCTGGCACGTGTATAAAGCAAAACTGCCATATTTCATTTTTGCTTTGTGTGGGTAAGTAAGAATCTGCTTGTTATATCAACAATGGATTCAATGACTCTGATTATTGTATACATTAGACTTTGAACATATGATGTTTGAACTGTTTTCTACCGTTGTACATTATGGTCGCAACATTGGAAGCATGCCTACAAATCCGTAATTACTTACAGAAAGTATATTTTGAAAATAGTTTACACTACTTTCTCCGGTGTTTTTATCATGTGTTTCATGTTTAAAGTTTAAACGCTCATGGTTGCCAGTCAATCGTCTTTCCCACGCAATGTGTTTTTGTATTTCTTTTGGCATAGTTTCTCCATTGGTTTATTATATGGTTCGTCATTTATACCTCTATGACAGCAGGGACTTAATTTACACTTTTCTATGAGTTCTCTGTTTTGTTTTTTCTATATAAGGCGTCTTATCTCCTTTGTGTACGGCAGCCAATATCGACGAACACTTATGTTCAAGAATTCTATTCGATAACATGGTCATGTGTTATGTGTGCCTTTTCAATAGTAGTCTTATATTTTTTCTAGGATTTACATTTTCTCATTTTCCTTTCTGGTTATTTGTCCCTAAATCGATTATTATTTACATTGTAGTTTTCCAATGATATTTGCAACGATAATTTATATTGTATTTGTAATTACGTATTTTTAGTACCTTTATCATAAAATATCTTTCTGTACCTGACTTTAATCCTTGCACCTTGTGTTCTTTTTTTTACATAGTCTCAATCAATACAATATGTATGGTATCATTCATTACGCATGGTGATTATTTCTCGAGCTCTTTCGAGCAAATACCGCATCTCTGCTCATCTCAAACATAAACAGTGCAAAATATCTTAAAGGAGTTTGTTAGGTATTCTTTTTCTTATGTTACTAATCCATAATGTGGTTTATAAAAGTGTCCTTTAAAATTTACCCGGTGTTCTCTTATTTCTCTTAATACCGTAACTTATGTTTCTGGAACATGTGATATTTGTAAATAAGACAACTATAGTATTTTCCTTTTTTATCAATTACTGAAGTATAAGATTTTCTATTTTATTATATTCCATAGGTGTTAGTATGTAATTTCTGCCTACGTTCGTCTTATTACAAATAGATCCACCTCTTGGATTAGTAGATAAAGTCGTTTATTGTTATTCTTGTGTCTGTCAATTCGCTGTCATTTGATTGTTTTAGCGGTAAATTATAACACTGATTAACCCCCCCCCCATTGTAGTGGAGGTAGAGAATTTACGTAGACAGTTTCTTTTTGAGATATCTTTGACAAGTTATGTATCGTAGCTGATTGTTTCCATCCTGCTCTCTATAAAGATTTCTTTTATAGTGTCATATTTTCAGTGTACATACATTTTAAATAATCCTTGCATGGGATATTATATGCTTTAACATTTTCTTTTAATTGTTAAGTACTTTTAACTAACTTTCAAATCAGATATGTGTCTATTTTCTGGCATAGACAATTAATGTGTCCCTAGCAAAAATTGTGTGTTAAATTTTCGATTTTTTGCTTTTTTTATTACATTTTCACCCCAAACAAGGCACATTGCCACTTTGGTGTAGGGGGCTACTATCAGGGTAAACAACTACTGGAGTACTATGTAGGGATTTGGGAAGCAAGATGTTGGTTCACGTTGCACTTGAACTTATGCATGTCAGTACAGGTGGGGAAGCAGTGACCTGGAATGGAATTCCAAAGTTTAGCGGTTCTGGGGAAGAAAATACCGGAGTAGAAAGATCTTTTACATCTAGGGATCTCTACAGTGTGAGGGTGGGATTTTGCAGCTTGTCGGGTCTGTCGAGGGTGTTCACGTCGTGGGGGCACGAGTGCTTTCAGTTCATCAGAGCATTCACCATTAAAATACTTGTAGAACAGGCAGAGGGATGCAACGTTTCGTCGATGGGACAGAGGCTGAAGTTTAGATGCCAGTTTAGGGCCTATCATATTTGCGACTCTCTTTTGAACCCTGTCAAGAAGCGAGAGACTAGTATCCGATGCACCAGCCCAAATATGACAGCAATACTCCATACATGGGCGAATGGTTGCCTTATAGAGGTACAGGATACTTTCGGGTGTTAGTAGTTTTCTAGCATGGTAGAGAGAGCCCACCTTTCTTGCAGCAACCCTGGCAATGGTTTCGATGTAATTGTTCCAGCTCATGTTTCCTGTGAACGTTAGGCCAAGGAGTTTGAAAGACGTACTCTCAGATAAGGAGTCGTGAGCCATTGCTATAGGTGGTAGAGAAGGTTTCTTGTAATTATTGAATGAAACTAGTTTAGTCTTGGCGGCATTGAGCGTGACCACCCATTTTTGTCCCCATTCCACTACTGATTGGAGGTCATTCTCTAGTGTTTCTGCCATTACTTTAGATATATGTGCATTTGTTTTCCTGTCGTGCCTGCTATAGAGTGTGGTGTCACCAACATATATACCCATCTCAGAGGCAATTTTGTCAGGGAGGTGATTTATTAATATCAAGAACAGTAGAGGTCCAAGGATAGAACCCTGGGGCACTCCCGCATTTATATCATATTGTTTAGATGTACGACCGTCGAGGACAACCTGGATTTTTCTCTTATCTAAGAAGGATTTAATTATGTTAAGTATTCTACCAGTGATACCGTATGATCTAATCATCCTGGGGAGACCCTCATGCCATACCCTGTCAAAAGCCTTAGATATATCTAGAGCTACCGCTCTGTCCTCTCCCGCTTTGTCCAGTGAATGGTATATGCGTTCAGAGATTACAGTGAGGATGTCTGCTGTGGAACGGGCTTGTCTAAATCCATATTGTTGGTCGGTCAGAAGTTTAGCATCTGTAAGGTGCTGGACTAGAGCATGGTTAATTAAGGTCTCAAATATTTTTACAAAAAGTGGGAGGAGGCTAATAGGGCGATAATTTAATGGGTCAGCTCTTTCGCCAGAATTCTTGAATATTGGTACCACAGAAGCAGTTTTCCAACAGCCCGGAAAGCAAGTTTCATTAAGCATTTGTTGTAGAGTTTGGAGAGAACTGGAGCTACTTCGGCTGAAAACTTTTTAATAGCACAGGTGGGATGAGATCGGGTCCACATGCTTTTGAAGTGTCAAGGTTTTTTTTATGATAGCATGCACCTGAGCAGGGGTGATTTTCAGATCGTCTTGCGTGGCGTCTGTCCGCATAGGAAATTGAGGTAGGGGGTGGTTGGAAGGGTCCAGTGTGGAGTTTGAGGCGAACCGACTGGTAAGCATGTTAGCCTCTTCGGTTGCTGAGCAATCGAAAAAGAAAAAAATCCCGGTTTTCAGTTTCTTGTATGAATTATCTTCCTGTTGCATGTGATATGCCTGTTTTCTGTATCGTTTTCTATACTTGTTGTGTTCTACTAAAAATTTGTGCAGGGTCGAAAATGTTTTAAAAGTAGTATTCTATACTTTCAAGTTTCTTCTTTTCTTGATATCGGTTGAGGCATTTTACTTTTATTTTAGTTACAGTTCCTTCTTAAACTTTCTAAAACCTTTTTGTCCTTCGAGAATATTTTTCATTTCTAATTTGTATGTTGTAATGTTTTCTGTATATCGCCTCAGAATAATTTGATCGACTTTTTTTTTTGGGGGGGGGAAGTGTATTGGTTCTCTCCAGGAATTAAATGCCGAACTTTTAATTCGAACGAGTCTCGTGTATTAAAAAATATGTACAGTTGTTCTATAATGACATTGTTCATTCGAAAACGGTATGAAGAATACGTTCACTTTAAATAAGTTAAGAATATGTCACTAGCAAGTACATTTGAATTAAAAATCTGCATTTATTTTCTTAAAAGAATATTATCTCTTGCCTGGAAGATTTCTGGAACAGTAGATATAAAAATGATCGCTTGTCCAAAAGACCCTAATATAGCTTGAAAATGTAATCGGTGGGATTCCTCAAGGTAAAGGTCGGCTAATGCTTGCCATTATATATATATATATATATATATATATATATATATATATATATATATATGTGTGTGTATGTGTGTGTGTGTGTGAAAAATGTAGTAATGCCAACGAGAGTCAAATTTATAATTAAATCAGTGGGACCACAAACAAATGTTATGTTTTTCTATACTTCTTTTATTATTAGATATTTTTATCTTTTCAAATTATTAAAATATTTTTGGAAATAATTTAGTCTAAATTTATTTGAATAATTTCAAAAATCCAAATAATATGTATAAACTCCTAACAATTTTTGGTGATCCAACTCATTTAACTATCTTTCTTTATATTTCTTTCTCTCTCTTTCTTTCTCTCTGTATGTAACTTGTTTTCTTTACTTTAGCATATTACTTCAGAAAATTCAACCTAAAAAAAAAACAGAAGAACTTTTACTCATGTTATATATAAACAGAAATTCGACCAGTTTAATTTTATTTTCTTGAAAATATGAGGAGTAATTCTTTCAACAAGAACCCAAGTTTGCCCTTTTACTGGAAAAGATGTTTTGCTTTACAAGCAAATGATATTTTTTAACATTAAATATACCCTATATTTCGGCGTATGAGACGAGGTACAATATTGGAGCAAACTTTCATAAATTTATCATATATTGGTTGTATAGCATGACGGCTAAATCACGAAACCATCTTTGTTTAGCCTAGCTAGAGTTTCCTACACACAGTGTTTTATGAAATATTAGTTTTTAAAGATATTTTTAAACACTTAAAGTGTCGTCTCATATGCCGAAATATACGGTAATAATTATCCTGTTTATATTTTGTGACAACATCTAAACAATCAGTTTGGTGTTTCGTTCCAACTGCTTCTGAGAGAACGTGGTTTATACTTATTTCATTTTTTTCTAGTTTTTTTTTTTTTTCATTCTTTCTCGATCACCTCTTTCACATGTTTTATTTTCTATGCAGGTGTATGCACTCTTTTTTATTATGTTATAATTTCTCTCACTTCCCTATGAGGTCCCTTGTCCGTTTACTTTCTTTATTTTTCCTTTTTTATTAGAGACCATGTTGGTCAAATGGCCTACATTTGCCAGGGTGTCAAACCTGATTACGTCACAAAGTGTGACACCACGTGTTCGGCCGTCAGACAAAGATCGCCGATGTGGATTTCTGCTTCTTACTCTTTTGTTCGATTAGTATGTTGTCTTGCATATTGCGGCCGTGGGTGAAATCCAAGCTGAGAATCTGCAAATATCAGCTATATTGTGCGTGTGTAAGACCATCATTGTTTTATAGTTTACATTTCTTGGAATATATTTTGAATGTGTTTTAATTCTAGGGCAAGGATTCATCTGGCCTGGTGGAGTATATCCTTTAGTGCTGTTACTTTATATGGCTTCACAAAGAGCCTGTAAAATGGTTAACGCATAATCTAGGGTGTAGCCATGCACACACATAGGGTTCGAGCAACGTATTATAACCAAGATTTGCTCAAGTTTTATTGTTGGCTGCAATATCCTCATCTAATGATATCAGGAAAATCTCTGAGCTGAGAGACCTAAGACACTCGACGATGATATATATTAGGCTTAAAAACGCTTTACTCCCTTAGAATAAAACGGGTGGAGGTGATTCGACACGTGCTTAACACATTATTAAATGTGTCAACATTGTATCAACTTTAAACACATACAAAAATTCATGACGTTTAAGTTTAAAAGCAATTATATTTTAAAACGAATCTTCAATATATAAAATATTTTAGTTAACTATTTAATTTAATGCATCTTATAGGCTATAATTAGCTGATTCCTCGTAGTAAAAGACTAACATTCTAATAAATTTAGTATTTAAATCTATGGTTACGGTAAGCTTCGATAATGTTTTATGCGCAAAGAATTAATTAAAAAATGCTTAATTTAAAAAAGTAAATATATGTAGATATTAATATATCTGTATGTACGTGATTAACCTCTAATTAGATAGAGATTATGAATTTCGTAGCAAAGCGGCTAGACGTAATATAATGTAATGATTATATAAGTTAAATAATATTCATGAAAACTGAAAAATAGGGTGGTTTAATATTTTCAAGAAACGTCAGATATCTTTTATCTTTGTGACATTGAAACAATATGCCTTATAGTATATTTAATTAATCTTTCGTAAATTTCACTCTCCTTGCAATATATCAAAATATATTTAGTAAGATTATTATGAGGGTAACTTTCGCAATGATAATTAAAATACCTCTGATTTGCATACTATTTGATTCATAGTCATTATATAACAATTAAATATATCTCCTTAACTTTCAAATATCTTTAAAGCACTTTAAGCATTACGTTTCAAACATTATGTCAAATTCACATCATGCAACGAATATTAGTGACCATTTGTATAAAGATTCTACAAGTAAATAAAAGTATATATATATATATATATATATATATATATATATATATATTAGTATACCTATATTACACTTTTATTAACGGATATAAGTATCATTTAAACTGTTCTCTCTCTCACGTTCTCTCTCTCTCTCTCCCTCTCTCTCTCTTAATAGTTTGAAATATTTTTTTTACATGGAGGTCACCACTTATCAAGGCACGAAAGCTACTCAGGGATAAGTGTTATTGCGTGTAATCAATGGGATAGTATCGTAGTAATCGTTAGTATTGGAGAGTTGATAACTGGTCTTACTTAAGGGGGCGATTCATCAGGAATTAATTTATGTTGGGCTTGAAGTTGTAGTTTGGTGGGAAACAGGAAAACAGAAGAGAGTTCCACAGGCGTGCACTTCTAAGTAATAAGCTTTGTTCATGGAATCTACGTTTTGATTTAGGCGCAGATACAGATGGGGAAATTACTGACAGTGCTTTCAGCTTCACGGGTGTTTCTCGTGGGAGATTGGCGAGGGAGGACCAGTGATTGGAGCTCGGACGAGAACTTGCCACGGAAATAACGATAAAACAAACACAGACTCGCAACTTCCCTTCTCTTGGAGGGAGCTTGCAGGGAAGAGAAAAGGACATCCCCCACTAAGCCACAAAATCTATTTTGTATTCTGTCAAGGCAGAATAGATGTTTTAGCACCCCCAGCCCATATGTTGCAGCAGTACTCCATCCTTGGCCGTACTTGGCTTTTATACATATAGTGAATTGCATCAGCAGTGAGATATATCTGGAGCGGTAGAAGGATCCTACCATTTTCCCAGCGACCTGGGTAACAGACTTGATGTACGTGTTCCATTTTAGATCAGTCGTAAAGTCAAAGCCAAAAGCTTCTTAGCCCAGAGACGAATGTTCTCCTAGTTTATTAACTAAGCAAACTTGGTTTATTAATCACGTTTTCTTTCCATAGTATCCCTTTACTTTTACGCCTGACATTCATTCTATCTCATTAATGTTTGCCCTTTATGAACTCTTCGCCTTTATAAATAGTGACACAACATCAGAAATGTGAATTCACTCTTGCAATAATACATCTTCTTAAGTTTTATGAAATTTTTAAATCTTGGAAGTATTTTTAAGGATTTTAATTAATAATATGCACGAAACCTTCGATTTAAAAATTAAAATAATTAAAGTTAGCATCACATTTGTCCGACGTCCATTAAACTTTATATAAACCAGTTTCCCCGAAATTATCCTTAAGCAAAAGCCTTAGCTTTTAAAGATTTTATAAATATCATTCCATGAATATTGATCACATATGTATTAATTTTTTTTTTACATCAGGTTTAGTATTATTATATCTTAATTTTAATATTATTAGGGAGGCCTAACACTGGCGCAATGCTATTCAGTGAAAAAGATTACCCATTCTGGGACGATTCTTAAGTATATGCAGATATTAATATATATGTATGTACGTAAACAGCCTTTAATTAATAATAAAATTTGGTAACACATCTGCTAAAAATAAAACACATATATGACTTAAATCATGTTGATATTATTTTTTAGAAAATCGAAAGAATATCGTTGTATATTTGTGAAAGAAAGTAGAAAATGAATTATCGAAGTGTATAATTCGTTTATTTCCTGGGCACTTGGTCTACACGACACATTTCGACTAAGCAAAAGTATATGCAAAATGCTTCAAGTCATATATAAATACAACAGCGAACGTAAAATAAATATTAAATTATAAGTTTCGTATATATTCTTTGAACGAGAGCTAGCTTCAAAGGATTTACTGGTTTGCTTAGTAATCAACTTACGAGTTTATTTTGTCTTTCTTCCACGAAAATGAACATAGTGAATGTTGGATTTTAAGTTAATTTTGTATTTCGCAGTACTGAGGGATTGAGGAATATATATATATATATATATATATATATATATATATATATATATATATTACACATATGTATGTATGTATATATATATATATATATTACACGTATGTATGTATGTATATATATATATATATATATATATATTACACATATGTATGTATATATGTGGATATATATAAATATATATATTACACATGGATATACATATGCATGTATATCTGTATCTATGTATATATATATATATAAAGTCATCCACATAAACTACTGTTTCGCTGTATCACAGTTCATTAATGCGACTAGACAGAGATCAACCTCAAGCCAGGATCGAAACACAAGCGCCCGTGCGAAAATCAAGGTTTTGAACCATGACACTAAATCAACAGCTGCTGTGTGGGGTAGTGAATTAACGATGTTTTGGCATCGTCTGAATACCTAAGCTGGATTTGATACACAAAGACTCTCGCGTAATGCACTAATGGTATATCGTGTATCACTTCCAAATATGCTCAATTCAAGATAAGTAGCATCGTTTATGTTCTTTGGCGCTTGGTATATATATATATATATATATATATATATATATATATATATATATATATATATATATATATATATATATATATATGTGTGTGTGTGTGTGTGTGTGTGTGTGTGCGTATATATATATATATATATATATATATATATATATATATATTATATAGGCTGACCTTAAAAAGCAAAGGCTAAAGAGAGGCCATCTAGAGCATATGCTGTAGAACAGAGAAAAAAAGGGCAAAGACCCTAGTGTTTAGATATGATGTTTTGAATATAATAAACTAGTTATAACCAGTTTCATTTCATTCAGACAAAACACTAAGAAACGGGGCTTAATTGGAGTTGGCGTCCGTTTTTTGGGGTCACCCTTTATATATATATATATATATATATATATATATATATATATATATATATATATATATATATATATATATATGCAGACACGACCAACCCCTTTGCCAATTTTGGGTCTAAACACTTGAATTTTACATGTAGGTTACCTGGACATGACTTGAACTTTATATATATATATATATATATATATATATATATATATATATATATATATATATATATATAGAACAACAGGAATATGAAATGAAGTCACAAAACTATATATTATATAGCCACTCTTTATGCCAAGGCATTTCGAAACCTTATTCTTCTCATCAGAAGAGTAGAGAATGTGCTAGGTAGCCTGATGGGGATGCCGCGTCTAGCGTAGGGTTTATTAGTAGAGAAAAAGTCTAGGTGGAATTATAGAGTGTTGGGGAAAGCTTTATTGAATTCTAAATAAAGGAGAAGGTTGTTATATATAGTATGATGTATAAAAGTGTATATGTTCTTTAACATAGTGTTTAGTTTATTTTTAAATTTAAGGGGTATATGTTTTAGGGTTAAATCGGGGGTATACTGTGGCTGCGTGGTAATTCTATTTAAACGGTTTGTGTCTATTATCTAGGGAGTGGTATTTTGACAGGTGCAACCTATACGGCAAATAACAGCAATAAAATCGCATATAATTTTTTGCGGGTGGGGGGTATTGTTGCAAGGTTATAATATTGATTTCCAGAGCTCGTTATATGTTAGGTACTATGCGGCAATATTTCTAAGTTTCTTCTGTTATGATATAGGGAGTGTGGTTATAAGGGTGCAGTAGGAGGATAGGATGGCAATGTATATGGGTGCGTTTAACTTGATGAAAAACGTGTAAGGATACAGGTAATTGGCGTGGTGAAAGAGTAAGGAGAAATTTACTACTTATAAAAGTGGGAATAATACCAATAATAATAGGATAATAATAATAATAATAATGACATTAATATTAATATAACTTATAATAATAGTAGTAATTAGATTACCAATAGCTATGATAAAAATAATACCACTGGTAATGGTAATAACAATGAAAATGATGATAATAGTAACGGTTATGATAGCAATACCGGGGATAATAGCAACAACAACAACAACAATAATAATAATAATAATAATAGTAATAATAATAATAATAATAATAATAATAATAATAATAATAATAATAATAGCGGTAAAAATAAAACAATAATAATAATGACTAGCGGAACCTGTGTAAATTCCACAGCCGCATTCTTCCCATGTAATATATTGTTGCTGGGAGCATTCTATTCAGCATGAATGAAGGCTCTCTCATAATATTCTAGTTTTTTATTAAAACTGTACTGCCCCCTTACTAAAATAATAACTTTGATATATTTCCTGGGATGATTATTTCATTACAAACATACCGCTCAATTAACTCACATTTATTCATTTTTCATAATTATTGAATATGTTACTATGTTCGACAATGATTTTGCATAATTTCAACCCACATTATCGCCTCTCCCTTTAAAATAGTAAATTTGATATATTGCATCGGCTGATTATTTTATTAAAAAAAACATTACTATTAATTAACTCACATTTCATCATTTTTAATAATTCTTAGATATAGTACTAATTTTGACAATAATTTTTTATCATTTAAACTCACCATATCGCACACCTTACTAAAAAAATAACTTTGATATATTTTCTAAGCTGATTATTTCAATACAAACACACATTAATCAACTCACATTTCATCGTTTTTCGTAATTCTTGAATATGTTACTAATTTCGACAATATTTTCTTATAATTTAAATCAACGTTGTCGCCACATCTTACTAAAATAATAACTTTGCTACATTTGCTGGGCTGATTATTTCATTACAAACACACTATCAATTAACCTCCATTTCATCATTTTTCATAATTCTTGGGTATGCTACTAATTTCAACAATCATTTTTCATAATTTATACCCACATTATCACCCCTTCTTAATAAAATAATAGCTTTGAAATATTGTCTGGACTTATTATTTTATTACAAATACACTAATGCATGAAATCACATTTAATCATTTTTCATAATTCTTGGATATGTTACTTATTTTGACAATCAGTTTTCATAATTTTAACACACATTTTCGCCCTTCCCAGTTTACTAAATAATAACTTCGGTATATTGTCTAGGCTGATTATTTCCTTACAGACACACCAAGCAATTTACTAATCTTTCATCATTTTCCTTATTCATAGATATGTTACTAATTTCGACAATAATTTTTCATAATTTAAGCCCCCTTATCTTCTTACCCTTTACTTATATAATAACTTTGATATATTGCCTAGGCTGATTATTTTATTATAAACACACCAATCAATTAAATCATATTTCGTCATTTTTCGTAATTATTGGATATCTTACTATTTTTTTTTATAATTTAAACCATCCTCGTCGCCCTCTCTTACTAAAACTGTATTTTAATATATTTTCTGGGCTGATTATTTCATAAAAAACATAACTATCAATAAACTCACACTGCATCATTTATTCTTAATTCTTTGATGTGTTACTCATGTCGACAATTATTTTTGATATTTTAAACCCACATTATAAACCCCCCCACTACAAACATAATAACTTTGATATATTATCTGGGATGATCATTTCATTTCAGACACACCAATCAATTAACTCACATATCGTCATTTTTCATAATTCTTGGATATGTTACTTATGTCGACAATCATTTTTCATACTTTTAACCCACATCATCGCCCTACTTACTAAAATAATAACTTCGATATATGCCTGGTCTGATTATTTCATTGCAAACACTCTAATGCATTAAATAACATATTATCATTTTTCATAATTCTTGGATATGTTACTAATTTTGACTATTATTTTCATAAGTTAAACCATCCTTACTTACATAATTACTTTGATATATTTCCTGTGCTGTTTATTTTATTATAAACACACAATTAACTCACATTTAATCTTTGTTCATAATCCTGGATATGTTACTAATTTCGACAATAATTTTAAAATTAAAAACCCACATAATGCCTCTCCCTCCTACTTATATAATATATTTGATATATTGTCTAAGCTTATTATATCATTACAAACACACCAATCAAGTAACTCACATTTCCACATTTTTCAAAATTCTTGGATATGTTACTAATTTCGACAATAATTGTCATAACTTTAACCTACTATGTCGCTCCCCCTTACTTAAATAATAACGTTGATATATTCCTGGGCTGATTATTTCATTACAAACAAATCAATAAACTATGGGCATTCTCATAGAATATATGTTTCACCTATCTTATCCAATCCCGGGTGACGCCACATATTCTGCTAATATATATCGTTCACATATCTCATTCGATCCCGTGGTACGCTGGGTATTTTGCTACTATATTTTTTCCACCTATCTTATTCATTACTGGGCGAGGCTTTCTGATAGTATATATTTGCACATCTCATTCAATCCCTGAACTGACTTCATGTCGGCGACCCCACTGTTGAAAATATACATTAAATAAAGTAATGTTTAAATCGTAAAGTGTTTCAGCCATTTCCAGGACTGACTTTATATCCCCCAACCTACTGCTTAAAATATACATGAAATAATGTAATGTCTAAATAGTAAACTGTTTAAGCCATTTCCGGGACCGACTTTATATCCCAAACCCACTGCTAAAAATATACATGAAATAATGTAATATCTAAATAGTAAACTGTTTCAGCCATTTCCGGGACTGACTTTATATCCCCAACCCATTGATAAAAGTATACATGAAATAATGTAATGTCTAAATAGTAAACTGGTTCAACCATTTCCGGGACTGATTTTATATCTCCAACCCACTGCTAAAAATATACATGAAATAATGTAATGTCTAAATAGTAAATTTTCAGCCATTTTCGGGACTGACTTTATATCCCCAACCCACTGTTAAAAATATAAATAAAATAAAGTAATGTTTAAATCGTAAACTGTTTCAGCCATTTCCGGGACTGAGTTTATATCCCCCAACCCACTGCTAAAAATATACATGAGATAATGTAATGTCTAAATAGTAAACTGTTTCAGCCATTTCTGGAACTGACTTATAATTCCCAACCCACTGTTGAAAATATACATTAAATAAAGTAATGTATAAATCGTAAACTTTTTCAGCCATTTCCAGGTCCGACTTCTTATCTCCCATCCTACTGTTAAAATATACATTAAATAAAGTAATGTCCAAAATGTAAATAAAGTAATATCCAAAACGTAAATGGTTGCAGCCATTTCTGGAACGACTTCATATTTTCCACTCCAATGATAAAAATATACATTAAATAAAGCAATGTGTAATGGGTTAACGGTTTTACCCATTTTCGGGACTGGTTTAATATCCCCCACCCCACTGTTAAAAATATACATGAAATAAAGTAATGTTTAAATCGTAAACGGTTTGAGTAATTTCCGGGACTGACTTCATATCCCGTAACCCACTGCTTAAAATATACGTGAAATAAAGTAATGTTTAAATCATAAACTGTTTCAGCAGTTTTTCGAAAGTAATACATGAAAACGTTAACACTGTTAGGTATTAGGTAACCATTGCTTCAACATGAATTTTTGAGTGTAGCATGAGTTTCAGCATTTCAGTTACTTTTTTGGTCTTGGTTAAGGAGAAGAAATCCTTCATTAGTGATAGAATTATTATGTTTGTTATTGGCCAGAGAAACCCTTTTGGGGAGCTGGTTTTCCCCTAAATTTTTAACCGACTTCATGTCCAATTCCGACCTTGTGGGGAGGCAAGTAAACAAAAATAAAATAATCAGAATGGACATTTTCCAAGGCATTTTAGAACTAATCAGAATTAACACTTCCAGGGCATTTTGTAATTAAATCAGAAATAATAATTTTTTCCAGTTACTTTTTTTAATGTTAAAACTTTGTTACATTAAACGTAGTACGGGACAGATTTAGACCAGGGTCATTTTTTTTAATGTGGAGAAAAAATTGTATCAGTCGGAAAGGATTTCTCCTCCACTAAGAGAGAAGAAATTGAAATGTAGCACCTGAAGTACAGATATTACACTTTGATCTTAGCCAAACAGCAAAGAAAGACAAATCATTTTTATTAGCTTTGCCTCAACAGCGACACCAGTCTTTTTTTTTTGTTTTTTTGTTTTTTTTATTAGGAATTGTCCAGTTGTGATAATTCTTATTTGGAATAATATTCCATTTTCCCTTTTTAGGGGTGATAACGGACGGAGCGATAAGCGTAGTAGTAGTAGTAGTAGTAGTAGTAGTAGTAATAATAATAATAATAATAATAACAACAACAATAATAATAATTGTAAGAACAACAACAACAATAATAATGATAATAATAATAATAATAATAATTGTAAGCACAATACTACTATCACTACTACTAATACCACCACTACCACTACTACCACTACTACTAATAATAATAATATTAATACTAATTACTAAATATATATATATATATATATATATATATATATATATATATATATATATACACACACACACAAAAGAAATAAAAAAAATAAAAGATGAAGGTTTTATGAAAATAGGGAAGATTTGGGTACCCAATATGCAGGTGCAGAATAAAGCGTTGCAATGGAGTTAGGGTTTATGCAAGTGTATACTTATATACACGCATGCCCACATTCACATACATATGCATATATATATATATATATATATATATATATATATATATATATATATATATATATATATATATATACGACTATAGCCAAGAAACACACAGAAAAATAAAGAAAAAACATAGCATCCATTTTTTTTTTCTATCGAATTCATTTGTTGTTTTTATTGAAAACTATTTTCCCCCGGATTTTTGATATAATTTTCCATTAAGGGCCTCACGTTCGTATATAACAAAAAAATTTTGTAGACTCCGGTGTGCTAAAAACGAATCTGCAAACCGTTTCCGTTGCAAAAAATATAGTTTTTTATGATATGAAGAAATTACTTTTTAGCCACCTGAGAGAGGCGGGAGTTTTCCCATGTTTATTGGCTAAACAGCTTTCGTTTATGTTCACGCATAGCGTAAACGAAGGCTACGGCTGTGAAATGGAAAATAGTCCCAGAGTTCAGGGCTTATTACCAAGCAAAAGAAATCAAACAAAAAACTTTTTTAGCCAAGAAACACACAGAAAAATTCTCCTCTCTCAGTTGGCCAGAACGTGGGTGCTCATTCTAAGTTAAATTTACATTGAAAAGTGATCCACTTTTCGAAAAGGTAATTTCATGAATATCATGAAAACTTTCTTTTTGCTACAGAAACGGTTTGCAGATTCGTTTTTAGCACACCAAAATCTACAATAAAATATTTCGTTTTATACGAACGTGAAATGGGCCTTAAAGTAAAATAATACTGGATTTTTTGGAGCAGATTTGCCGTTTAGTTGTACAAATATCCTCAAACCAGGTAATCACTAAAAGGGACTTTTAAAAGTCGTCACTTGTATCGAGTAAAAGTTTAAAACCACCGATTATATGCCAGCCTACGTCATAATAACATATATTGAGTGAGTTCCTAACAGTATTTTGTATAGTTTTTAGTTTAAACTCATTTTCACAAAATTTCCCCAAACTTAACGTGTTCGATGCAGTCTGCCGCACTTTGTATTTTTCAGATATCCCAGTAAACATTGAATGTTTTTGAACCGATTATACATTACATAAAAACACTAAAATCTTATCCAGTTAGGTAGAACATTTACTTTTCTTGCCTTTGATAACATTTATTTGTTATATATTTATTTTTTGACAACTTGTTTGTATCTGTGTTTAGTAATATGGACCCGTTTCATTTTATGTAACGTTTAATCGGCTTGAAAAACAGTGTTTATCGGTGTATTTGAAAGCTACAAATGGTGGCGGACACTGTTGATTACTTCAAGTTAGAGAAAGGGAGTTAAAACTAAAACACTATACAAAATACTGTCAGAAACCCTCCGATTATGCCAGCCTATGTCATGGTAACATATATTTGTGGGGTTTCAGACATTGTTTTGTATAGTTTTTAGTTTTCAACTTACTCTCCCAAACAACGTATTCAACAGAGTCTGCGACCATTTCTGTTTTTCGAGCCAATTAAACATTTTACAGGGCATAAAAACACTAAACAATTATCCAATAAGGTAGAAACGTAACTTACCTTACCTTTGCTTTCATTTATTTGTTTTTGGACAACTTTTTCGAATCTGTGTATAGTAACCCCCCCCCATCAACCAAATATTAATTACTAACTCACGTTTGTTGTATACAGAAAACAACAACAAAAAAAAACATTTAACGTTTCAACATTTTTGCGACGTTCGGCTTCATCCACTGATTGTTGGTCGAGTCCAAACCATGAATGATTGACAGAAACTCCCGAGGATCCAGATCAAATTTTGCGAGAGTACCATTTCTTTTTCATTTTCGCCTTCTTTTTCACTTTTGGAGTAGATTGCTGTACTAAGAATATAAGAAACATGCATTTTTCTCTTTTAATTAAATTTTTACATTACACCAAATTGAGCCCCTGCAACGCGTGGCAGGGTACAGCTAGTATATATATATATATATATATATATATATATATATATATATATATATATATATATATATATATACGTATATATAAGCCACAAGACTATGTATATCCATAAACTTTTCATAGACACATTATTATAACATTGAGTGTTGTATTTATTTACGAAGAGCTATGCATTTAAATTGAGTTGGAGCCATCGGTATGTATAAAATATTTCCCACTAATGCAGGTGCTTGCGTGTGGGTGGATGTCGAAAAAAAAAAGAAATAATGCCAGGGAAGAGTCTGCTTTCGCGTAAAAGAGCGAAATTGCAATTGATATTTCTGCACTATTCACGTGCTCACACTATTATTGATTTCCGCAAATGTATCTCTTAATTCATTTCTCGAGTCAAAACTTATCGATCAGTTCACTTCATACAGCAAACTAATTATTGAATGACCCATAATTATTTCCTTTGCAAACACTGAATTTTCGAAACAGACTTTTCTGTTTTTGAGCGTTTCAATTAATATAATATCAATGGTTGAATGTATTTAACGTTGATCAATAAACGTAGACAGTTTGATTAGCATCAGTACCGCTGCAATGTGTGTTATTTCAATTCTTTATTTTTTAAATTCATTTGGCCATTTCAATAGTTTTTCTCAACCGGGGTTACCTGGCCCACTAAGCCTTACAAAATATCGTTACGAGTTCGTTAAGCACGAGTAAAGTATGTCAGTACATTTTTGGCTGTTTATTTAATTTGATTGTAATTAACAATTGAATAAAGTTTAACCAGTAGCATCACTAGCCAGAAGCTGTTCACCTGAGAGCTCTAAGCGAACTTTCGTACGTCTGTCTCTCGCATCTTGGGAAAATGTAGCACAAGGCAATGAGGAAAGAAGGGCTGTAGGCTTTATAAAGTTTAATAAAACAAATACTAGTCTGATAAAATAATGTACCCGCCGTTAACATAATCCAGTCTCTTCGGCACTGATTGTCGAGGACTGATTTCTGTATAACATCCATAGAAAGGAAATGACTTTCTGCGTTTATGCTAACGTGAAAGCAATACTCATTCATAGAATGTATCTGACGATTATATAAACATGTATTTGAATTATAGGGCAGGTATATTTTCGAGATGCAGAACTTATTTGTGTTAATTTAGACAGTTTTTCTGCAATCTTGTTTTTATTATACCGTGAAAATCAGTTTATGGGGCGTGTTATGGTGGCCCCTAAATGAGAGACAAATATGGATTCATCTTGGTATACAGGGCTTCAAACATTTGCGATGAATAAAAGAGAGATTTAGTTCATATATATATATATATATATATATATATATATATATATGTGTGTGTGTGTGTATTTATATATATATATAACATATATATATATATATATATATTATTTCTTACCCTTCAACACTTAACAGTTGATATAAAATTGATCACTTTAGTTCGAAAGAGAAAATCAGGATATTATAATAATTACATCAATCTGACGGACGTTTAAATTTTAAAGATATTTCTTGTGGTTTACAGTGGCCCAAAGATCTGGTCCTTGCTAATGGAGTCAGAGATCGCTTTGTTGCCGGGATCGAATCCCCGAGCATACTGCACTGATGATTGCTAAAAGATGGACCACAAGTATATGCCGGTATTTAAGAATTATTATAGTAAATAACTATATATATATATATATATATATATATATATATATATATATATATATAGTCATCCACATACAGTACTACTGTTTCGCTATATATATATATATATATATATATATATATATATATGGGTGATTCTCTACCCGAAGACGATGAATGAGGGTTCAGTATGCAATCTTCAGCAGCTCCCAAGCTCTGTGACACCACATGCGTAATTGCAATCCTGTAGACGTCCGGCACACTCCTCTGCAGATGGTGAACTTTCATATGCTCGTAGGTCAGAGATGCCTTCTCGAATGACCAGATAACCCTGCTTTGCTGCGTGCTCTGAAACCATAATGGCATACATATGCATTTTTAGGTGGATGTTTCTTGTGTTTTGCCTTCATATTTGCACGAAGGGTGTCCCTATGACAAGGGCGGTTATGTTCAAATTCTTTGGTCGGCAGGAAACACATCTTCCTCCATTTTCTGCGATTCCCTGCTGCACTCTCCCAGGAACTCAGAGAAATTTGACGTTTCAGGTTGTCTTTTAGTTTATCTTTGTAACGAAGCAGAGGGCGCCCTATTGGACGGCAAGAATTTGTCAGTTGCCCATAAAAAAGTTGCTTAGGAACTCTTGAGTCATCCATTCTTACAAGATGACCCGACCACCGCATTTGTATCCTGATCAAAAATTATTCAATACCAGTGATTTCACATCTCTCCAGTAATTCACTATTCGGAACACAATCCTGCCATCCAACATTGCAGATAAAACGCAGGCATCTTATATGGAAGGAGTCAAGCTGATTTATATGCTTGAGGTACAAGGTCCACGTTTCGGCACCATATAGAAGAGAAGGCAGAACAACAGATATGTAGACTGCCACCTTTACTTTTAGAGACACATCGTGGCTGTTCCAGAACTGTGTCGCAACCTACCTAATGCCTCACTAGCTTTCTTAATTCTACATTGGATGTCCTTTTCAAATTTAGCAGCATTAGACACAATAGAGCCGAGGTATGTAAAAGAAGATACTGTTTTCAAAACTTTACCATCAACATATACCACTGGTTGTGAAGAGGACGTAGTGTTTGGTTTTGGCTGGTGAATAAGTTCAGTCTTTTTTATGCTAATTGTAAGACCGAAGATCTTACATGCACCAGAAAAGCTGTTGAGGATGTTCTGCATGTCATCAAGACTATGGGTGACAAGAGCACAGTCATAAACATAAAGGAGGTCAGGAACAGTCTGCACAGATGTATTCATTTTGGCCTTGAACCGTTGCTGGTTAAATAATCCTCCACTTGATCGATACTCAACACCTATGCATCCTGAGGTGTTTCTGAAAGCTGTCTCAAGCATCACCGAAAAGAAAAGAGCGAATAGGATCGGAGCAAGGACACATCCTTGCTTAGTTCCATTTGACACTTCAAATGGTTCACTTTGTTCACAGCCAGATCGTACTGTCGCCACCATTCCCCAGTGAAAGGCGACAATCACATTCAACATCTTGTCCGGAATACCAAGCCTCCTCAAAACAGTCCACAGGGCATCCCAACAGACGGTATAAAATGCCTTTGTGAGGTCAACGAATGTGACAAACAAGTCCTCATTCTGCTCCCTCGCTTTCTCCTGTAGTTGCCGAAGGCTGAAGATCATGTCCACAGTACCTCTTCCTGCCCTAAAACCACACTGGGTTTCTGGGAGCACAGGTTTACAGATTGAACCATTGAGTCTGTTTAGGATTACACGAGCTAGAATCTTACCAGCAACAGACACAAAAGAAATTCCTTTATGGTTATAACACTCACACTTATTTCCTTGATGCTTAAAGAGGTGAATAATTGATGTGTCTTTGAACTGTTGTGGCACGGTACCAAGTTCCCATATTAATGAAAACAGAGCACTTAGTTTCCTGATTAACAGTTGCCTTCCACATTTGTATATTTCTGCAGGTATGCCGTCATCACCTGGAGCCTTACCATTTGAAAGTTGCTTTACAGCCCATTCAATCTCCGACATGGATGGAGTATCAGCAAGTTCCTCGATGGTTGGCCTCTGATAAATACCGTCAATCACTACTCGATCCACTGTCGATTCTTTGTTTAAAACATTTGAAAAGTTTTCAGCCAAGCGCTTAGTAATTTCTTTCTTATCAATGATGAGAATGCCATCCGACGAAAATATTGGAGATGTCCCCCTTAAAATGGGACCAAATACCCCCTTGAGGTGTTGGTAGAATGATTTAAAATCACACCTATCTGCCGCATCTAGTAAGGCCTCAGATTTCTGCTCCCACCAGTTTTGTTTCATGTTCCGGAGCCGAGATTGTGCCAACCTTTTGGCCATTCTGAAAGCCTTGTGTTTCACTGAAGAATTTTTGTCAGTAATCCATACTTGATGGGTTTGATGCATGTTATTGAGCAGTGGGACGATAGTTGGATCATTTTCATCAAACCAATCTTGGTTTTTCCTTCGAACATGTCCTAATGACTCTTTAGCGGAGTCATACACTGCAGTTTAAAACCCTCTCCAAGATGCCTCAATATCATTCCCACATACAACGGAGGACAGCTTTTCATCAGTAGCCTTTTGAAATAAGTGCATTATCTCCTTAACTTTCAGCTTGCCTACATCAATTCTCTTGATGGAAGAGTTACGTTTGTTTCGAACAGGGCGCTTGATTTTCATCCTGACTGTGGAGCAGATCAATTTATGGTATGGCCAACATTCCCCGATGCTATAAGAACGTGTAAGATTTATATATTGTCTATCAGAACGACGTACAATGACATAATCAATGAGATGATAATGATTAGACCGGGCATATTTGTCATTTCCTACTGCAATGCACAAGGACATAAGTCTGTCATTTATACCAACGGGTAGGGACACAAGATTTTTTGCAATATCAGTCCTGATGTCAAAACCAACACCAGATTCACGTTTCTCAGAACTTGGTTTTCCAATCCAATAAAAAGTGTATCCACCTTCAACTTCCTCTAGCTGTTCTGTATCAGCAAGCCTAGTTTCAGAAAGAGCTGCAACAGAAATTCTATGATGCATTAACACACGTGCTATAATAGCGGTTTTTCGTTCAGGGTTCTTTTTTTGTATCCTGGAGTGTTCTTACATTCCAAGTCGCAATAGACATATTCGTTCCATGTATGTTGTTTCTATTCTTGATTTGGGTTCAAATATTGGATGCCCAGGCATCTGCACCTGATGACAGGGACATGAGCAAGTAAACATTTTAGGTCACCTTTTATAGACCCCTCCCCATGAAGAGGAAAGCAGTGCCATCCTATAAAGGGCTGCTTTGTCATGAAAGGAGGACATGAGCCACACAATTACTTGCAGGTGTTGTGAAAAACGGCCATCTACCTTCCACCACCTATGTGCAATGTTCATTCTAGGGTATAGGGGCTCTGGGTAGAGGTAGTACCTTTGAGTCTCTGGCTGGTGCACCCAATAGGGTGGACAGAGAGATCACTGGTCTTCACCCATCTCCTAAATCTCTCACTTGCTAGCTCCAAGAGCTATACCCTGGGTACTGGTCTCAGCAGGCCTGCCAAACCTTGTGAGGGAACGGTGTTTGTACATCATTGCTGAGCAATGTGTCCACTAGACTGAACTAACCGTTAGAGTCAAGGACCAAGAAATAGCTGGTATGGTACCCAGCTGCACAGAAAGCTTACCAGGGTGGATCAGTCCCTTTAGTGTTGGCTCACAACTGATCTAGGAGATGGAACACTCTTACAAGAAAATCCTGCAATCGTTTTATCATCTGACGTGTGGCACATGTGTGCACCTGTACAGACCATGTTAATCCGATGGAGAGAGTGTGCTTTGTTCAGCACAAGCAATGACCACTTAAAACAAATCAAAGTGCCGGTTGTTCAGTAAACCATTTTTTACTGCTTTAAGCCTAAGGTTTGGTACATTGATATGTGCTTTCTTTTTTTTTTTAACTAATAATAAATTAATAAAACCCTGTGGCGATGATGGGATTGTGACGGGAACAGGTGAATGATGTCACTGGTAGTTCCTAGCATATATATATATATATATATATATATATATATATATATATATATATATATATATATACATATATATACATATATATCTATACATATATATATACAAATTTGAACATATATGAGCAAATAGTGTTATAATTTTTTGTTAAGTCAAACGGAATGCTGATCACCATTTATTTACATATATGCTATTTTGCTTGTTGTTTATATTATATGCCATTTTTCATCGAGTTTTTTAGTTATGTTTACTTATTTGTTGATTTTTAGCGATAATTAAATACTCGATACTAGTTTTTCTCTTAGAGATATCACCCATATCTTTTGGACGTAAACGCCCCACACACACACACATATATATATATATATATATATATATATATATATATGTTTGTTCGCAATCGATAATCTAAAAAAAACTACTGAACCGATTGCCTCGACATTTTACGATACCGTTTTTTATTTAATCCAGGAGTTTTAATTTTTATATATTTTAGATAGAAAAGTGTTAATTTATTATATTGTTGTCGAAATCGTTGAGCTCGACAAAAGTCGATCGATTTGAACACAACAGAATTCGGGTTTTAAAAAAAATTAGCGATTGTTTTACTATTTTGCTTTATATTAATATGATTTTTAATATGTTTGTATAATTATAATAATAATAATAATAATAATAATAATAATAATAATAAAATTATTAATAATAATAATAATTCCTGTCTCGCGAATTCCAAAAAATAAAAGTTATGGCTTTACTCTTAGTTAAGTGCTAGCAGTGTCAGAAACCGATATTAAAAATGCGTGAAAGAAATTGATTAAATTGACCTCCTACCTTTCCAATCTGATACCTACATGACAAATGTAATTCCATCCTTAATTTGTACTTCAATTAAAGGAGCAAACACCAAATTTTAAAAAATAACAGGTTTAATAGCAAATTATGCAATATTTGTGTTTATAAATCGGTGTTCTTTAAAAAAGATTTAAAGAAAATCATCGTAGTTTAACTTGCTTCGATAAAATGTATACATATATAAATTCCAAAATATCACTTATCTATAAGCAGGTAAATTTGCAAATAACTGTATTTTGTACTTTAAACGAGCTTTTTTTTATTTATTGATCTTTTGTCTTCAATTTCTGATATATAAATTTGAGGTGAGAAAATTATTTGCATTTTAATAGACATTTAAAAAAAGGGGGGATTTTAATTCAGTTTATTGGAAAGTGCATAAAATTTCACATTGAACTTAAAAATAGTGTAAAAATTGAACCAAGAGAACAATTTTGATAGATTTTTAAAGTGGAAAAATTGAAAGAAAGAACTCGTATAATTCAATTGGTTTCATTTCGTAAACAAAATGGCTGCATGAAGTCGCGCATGCACATTGCAAACACTGTTTTTGGAAAAATAAAAAACAATATTTCTATTATTCTTAAACGAGTTAAATAGTTTATTTGGAAGTATATTCCATAAAGAAAATAAACACGCCACTTTAAAAAGAGTTTTTTTTTTTTTTCCTATTTTATTCGCAGTTTTTGTTAGGGGTGTCAAAAATTCCCCGAAAACTCTGACACACCTTGTCAAGTGCCTAAAAAACTTATTCTTTCGCGTATTCGTTATTTTGTTTGTTTAGATTTTCACTTAAAAATTGTTACAAGTATAAGACGGGAGGTTATTGTCTCTTGTTTTATTTTCGTTATATTTTTTTTATCTGGTGATTTTATTATATTTAAATGATTTTTTCAGTAATTAGGTGAGTAGCGTTGTTACGCTTTGATAATCGGCGACGCTCGGCGAAATCTGCCGATTGATGTGATGTTTCGAGCAAAGCTGAACGGCCGGTTACTTACGTTTGGTTTAAATTCTGCATGAGTACCGGTTGATTTTTAATGTGTGGAAAATCCAGGTCACGAAAAAGGAGGATTCTGACTAGGAACTTAAAAAAGAATTAACTCAGTCTAGCAAAAAATTCCTCTCAACTGATCGAAGATAAAAAAGTTGTTTCTCTCCCTCTCTCTCTTTTTCTCTCTCAATCTCTCCATCCATCTCTACCTCTCACTCTCTCCTTTCTCTCTCTCTCTCATTGTCCTTCTATCAGCCTCTCCGTCTCTCTTTGAGCCCCTTTCTCTTTCTCATCCCCTCTATATATCTCCCTCTGTCTCTCTCTCTCTGTATCTCTCTTTCTCCCTCTTCCTCTTAACAATCCTATTTTAAATTCTTCACAAGTGCCGGTCGGTTTTTAATATGTGGAAAATCCAGTTCCCGAGAAAGGGGTACCCTTGATAGGTACGAAAATAAAAATTGTCTGAGTCTACAAGGATTTCTCCTCCACTAATCGAGGACAGAAAATGGTGAAGTGTAATTCACCCTCTGTTTCTCTCTATATATATCTTTCTCTCTCTTACTTCCATCCATATCTCTCTTTTTCTCTTTTCCCCCGTCTAACTTTCCCTGTCTTGCTCTATCTCTATCTTCACCCCCTCTATCTCTTTATCTCCCTTTTTCTCCGTCTCTGTCTTTATTTCCCGTTCTCTTTCCTTTTTTCTATCTTTACATCAGTCTCTTCCTTTCTATCTGTCCCTCTCTAATCCCTCATCATATTTTCATCTAAATTATTTACAGTGAATAACGTATAATCAAAACATGTGCAAATCCTATTTTAATCACCTTAATGACTGAAAGTGATACAGACATTGACAAAACGTGGACAAATCCTATTTTAGTCACCTCATTTACTTACTGTTAAAAAGGTATTGACAACACATGAAATAAACCTGTTTTAGTTATACGGTGAGAATAGAAATTTATTCAAAAATTACTTTTAATCATAACAGTACCGGGAGGAACTGGTAAAACGGTTCAAATTAAATCGATTGTGGCAGCCATTAAATCACAACATGGCAAACCTTACCTCTTGCTTCATGCAGCATAGCTTCAAGGTTAATAGCAGGTAGTAGAACTATTCATTCTGCTTTGAAATTACAATTAAACATTTAAATTTTAAAAGAAATCTCCATAACCAATATTTCCGAAACATCCAGCATGGGAAAAATATTGCAGAAATGCAAACTTATTATTTGAGATAAATGGACAATGCATACAAATATCACCTGGATCTCTTGATCGATTGTTGCAATATCTACGTGGCAATTTCAGACAATTTGGGAATGCCCTAATATTGCTTTTAAGAAATTTAAGACAAACGTTACGTGTAATTCCTCAATCAAGGCCAGCAGATGAAATAAATGCTTGCCTCAAATACTCTAGTTTTTAGCGTCATGTGAAACATTAAGCTTAACTCAAAATATTCGCGCCTATTTGCAGAACAATTGATCGCAGAAAATTTTCGAATCAATTGTAAAGATTGAAGAAACGAAAAGGTGCCGGCTGATCAGAGTTAAGGATGAGTTTCATTTCCTCAAAACTTTCGTAATTTAGTTACTTCAAAAAGGTAAAATTGTTTATCCAGACATTCAAATTAATTTTAAGAATTTCAGTTGGCTGAGTGAACAAGCTATTTTTGCAGCTCCAAACAAAGACGTCAGTAAACTTAATGATATTATTCAACTAAAAATTCCAAGTGAAGCAGTCACAAACAAGTCCGTCGACACTGTTGTGGCAGCAAATGAAGTGGAAAATCATCCAAAAAAAATTTCGAATTCAGTAAATGTGCCAGGTATGCTTCTGCATCTAGTTCAATCTACAATTGACGTACCAATTATGTTGCGAAATATAAGCCAGTCCAAGCTTTTCAATGCACATTGCTTGCAGTAAAAAAATAATGATCAACATCAAAGAAGCAACAACTATGACAGGACCTTCCAAAGGTTAAGATGTCGCGCTTCCATGCATTCCTATGATTCCAAACGATACGCCATTCCAATTTAGGAGATTACAATTTCTAATTCGATTGTCGTTTGAAACCACCATCAGCAAAGCCCATGAAATATGTTTATATTGTGTGGCTTACATCAAAACACTGGCTGTTTCTCACATAGACAATTTATATTGCGTGTTCAAGAGTAAGCAGACGAGAAAATCTCTATATCTATTCGGAAAATTGAACTACAAAAAAGTGTGTATCCACATGATCTGGGAAATTTAGTATTTAATAAAAATGCATTTTTCTCATTTTGGGAGTTTTCTATTTCGCCAAATTGAGCAATAGTAGGTTACAGCTAGTATATATATATATATATATATATATATATATATATATATATATATATGTGGGGGGGTGATAAAAGATTACTGTGTTAACAGAACTGTCGATATGAAATTAAAAGTTTAACGGTTTAAAGGGCAAACAAGTATAGAATTAAAAAAAAAATATTCTACTAAATCTGACATGTCCCTCACCACGCATCGCGCACAAGAGCATGGTGCATAAAAGAAAAAAATGAAAGAAAAAAAAACTTATATTCCTTGATGAAAATTTTGTTATGGATCGAAATATCGAATTTGATTTTCATAAAATAAATTATTTTTATTGTTTGTTTTTTGAGTTCTCCACTTGCTTGGTTTTTAAAACATTAAACCTTTATACTTGTATGATAACAATATACATATTATTTTTTTATTATTTCACTTAAAAACTAGTACTTTATGTACACGTGTTTCGTTCCTCACGGTAGCTTGACTGCACAGGAGATCGTAGCTCGAACCATAGGTTTTTATTGTAGGGTGCATATACCGTTACGCTATGGAGAACTGCTGATATTATTAGCTATGTTTATCGATTTCAAAGTTATGTTGATTATTTGTTGTTGACTTTTTAGCGATAATTGAATATTCGATATAAGCGTCTTCATTCCTAGGACATCTGAGAATAAGTTTTTCCTGAGATAGATCCCTTATATACCTTGTATGCAAAATATAAACATATGTATATTATTATTATTTTTAAATTAGTAGAGCAGGGAAACACGTGTCCGAAAAAATACTGCTTTAAATTTAAAAAAAAAAAAAATAATATATATATGAAATCGCAATAATACATATATATATATATATATATAATATATATATATATATTTTATGTAAATACAGTTATATCTTTATACCGTTTCAATCATATTAGATATCATCAGGCAAAAAAATTAAGGAGCAAAAATTAAAAAGGTCTGCACAGCGGAGCAAGATATGACTATTTACATAAAGAATAAAAAATATAATTTGCTCCCCTTGCTAAAATTCAGCTATTTTCAATTTTCGACACTTGCTAAAATTTCAATTTTCGACCCTTGCTAAAATTTCAATTTTCGACCCTTGCTAAAATTCAATTATTTTCAATTTTCGTATATCTCTCTACCGGAAATAAAATAGAGTATAATAATACATGAGTAGTTCTAATTTATTAAAACCAACGTGAGTGCGAATACTTTTTGTGTATACTTACATGAAAATATGCATGTGCATCAGTTTATCAATTTGCATACTATTATGCACTCCTAAATTAATATACATATCAATTCTATTATTTCAAATTATCATTAAATGTCGTTTATGATTGTATGATCACGATTAAACAAAATTTATTGAATTCTAATTTCTTTTAAAGACCTCTCAACTTGAGCATTCTATTTTACACAAGTAACATCAACGTTGGTAAATATTATTCAAATATCCCCTCGTCCTGAGATAGGTATGTTTTATTTAAGTATATTTCCAAATCCTCTATTTCATATTTCTTATCATTTAAATATGTAATAATCGCCAAGGCAGTGTATATTTGTACATATTCGTTTTATCTGGTTAGATAATCTTTTTATTGTGCATTGACCGTTATATAATTCTAGTTGCAAAACCGTCAGGAAATTTGTCTACAGAATAATTTTAGTTCTAGCTTCCGGGTAGAATTCCATTATGAGCGTTGACTCATTGGCAAATTGCGCAAAATGAATTCACACATATATTTTCTTGGCTTTTTGCTACTGAAGTGGTTATTTCATGAATCAATGCTCAAATAAGATCCGTGGGTAATGTTCAGAAATCAACTAGAAATAACAACATTTCCTCTTAAGCGATTCATGTTTGAGAGAATGTTTTAAAAATATTCAAGTATTGAATGTAGCTAAGAGGATGAAACATAGTTATGAACGTTTAAGATTGTTTCTGTTCACTCATTAATTATAATTGTTTTTTTATTTCTTTTTTTTTAGTTACAATATCCGACTATCTGATCAATATTAGTTGAGATATTTGTAGTGTCTAAGGTTCAGGAAAAGCAGACATGTGATAAAAAGAAACTAGGAGGTTAAATAGAATTCCAAAAGAACTACAGAGTCAACAGGAAAGTCTAGCCATATAAAATTTAATAAATAGTGCAATCCAATTAACACTCGTTCTCGTATGAATATGCGAATTACTAAACTTTCATGAAGTAGCTCGACAATCCATGATTGAGTGTATTAAGGAGTCTTTTTTACTAGTTTTTAAATAGATAAAGTAGGGTTTTAATATTAATGTCAGAGCAAGAAAAACTTAACTTTATCGGTATATAGATGTGTGGTCATTTCCCGGAATTCTTGCCGTTAGAATTACCCGTCTTTATTAACATCTCGTAATTTAAATGTAACATAAAAAATATTGCTGTACAACTCTCCACTTGAGATATTTTGTATAAATCTGCCCCTCATAGCAGTATGCCTTACATATCTGTTCAGGTAATGGTCGCAAAGAAAAACAAAATGTCAAAATAAAGTAACAACATGTATTGCAAAGAATGTTTTAAAATATTTTGATTATTAATGAGGATATTACTACACTGAATATTTCTATAAAGTTTCAGTCATGAGTACGACACCGTCTATTTTTATCCGTCTTTAGTAGAAAGAACGTACCTGAATGTGTTCTTCACTCACCGGATTTTTATCACAGTTGTTAGCCCAAATCATAATGATAACAATAGTAATAGTCGTAATAAAAATAATGATATTAGTCAGAAAAATAAGGAATAATAATAATGGTTGGTTGTCCATCGGATCCCATGATGATGATTTCGTTTTGCATCTCATCTATGAATACGGAGGAGGCTCTGAAGAGTGGGGACATCGGAAGTCTCATAAAACAATTCATAGTTGTAAACTTAAGAATGCCAATGTGCTTGCTATGAAGTAGTGTGCATTAGCAATATATTGAATTGGAATGAAAATAAGACTGTTAAACATTTACGAATTAACCTCGGTGGACAAGTCATGAGTAATCTAAATTATTGTTGTCTTAACTTAGTTGGATTTTAAAAAATTGTATTTTTAAAAAATCACATACAAGCACCATTTACTTAGTATCATTCTGAGAACTACATTTAGCGAATTTTGTTGATATTGTAGCAATTCAGAATGGGATTCATGTAGTTTTGCGATCGTTGCGATTTTCATTTTCCATTATGACTTGTCTTTCATGAAATCATTTTTCTATTATTCATTTTTGAATGATTTAAGTCCATTTCCTCCTGTAAACGCACCTATAGTGTTATATGATATTCTTTATCAATCGTTTTCCGCTTTGAAAATCATCGATGAATATATTCTGTGCAAATTTAAATACAAAAGTAAACATTTTAGATGGTGATATTTTTTGTATTTTTTCGATTTGAATGACGATTCACTAACTGATCTATATGACTGGTGATTAGACCCCATAACGAAGCTATACGACTATGTATGTTTAATTTATTGTAAAATCCTGACACAATGACACTTTTATAACATTGAAACTGATGAAACACTGTGAATTGTCGACGCGTTATTTTTGGAATGATTATAAACAAACGCGGCATCCACTTTTAACAAGATTCTCTTCGATAAATATTCATGTTTTATTGTAGATTTACGCTCTCATAATGTATTCAACACCACTGCTATTCTCCATAACATCAATAATGATAACTTAAAATAAGAAGGATAAATTTGTTGATGTTTTCTTCGACACTTCCCCTCTTAAATATTTATGTCTGTACAGCCTCGATTACATAATAATACCATTGGTTGTCGTGAAACTCAATGTACTTAATATGTAGCTATAACACATTTAGTGGATAATTCCTAAGTAGATGACCCACTAAGAGAGGAGTGTTATGTTAGTAGGGCAGTAAATATGTCCAGTAACTTATTAAACATTATTTGAATTGACTTTAATTGCTATAACAATTAAAAGCAAAAGTTAAATCATTGAATATGATGTAATGAAAACATATTATTAAAAGTCAGGTTTTAATTAAACAAAGGCAATATGAAATCAAAAGAGAGACGTCATATATATATATATATATATATATATATATATATATATATATACATTTTTTCTGTAATGAATCATCTACTGATAAGCGATGTTGCTACGTATTAAAGGCATTAACTTTGTGCGACAATCCAGTAATGTTAACATGAAAAAGTTATTAAGGACATTTAATTTTATATTGGTAAAAAACGTTTAATCGGAAAAACTGACTGAATATCTCGGCTCCAACCTGACAATGTATGCATGCATATTATTGTGGTGTATCAACTCTCCAGATAATAAGTGTCCATACTTATTATACAGGCCGTGAGAATGTGTCTCTCAGTCTTTTGACACATGTTATGTTTATGTCTTGCACTGACGTATATCTACATTCATTTATTGTATTGACTTTTCTATTCAATACATTTTGTTTTCACTGATTACAAAACTCTGTTGTTTCCTTCGGGTCATTAAGGGATTACCACACATTAAAAGTAACCATACACTCTCAAACAGGCAAACTGTATTTTTCATGTTTCTTTTTTTTCTAAAATAAAGAAAATAGTTTAAATGAAATACAAAAAAAAAACATGATGGCGAACACTTTCATTAAATCTCTAAGTGCATGATAAATAAATGTCCATAAAAAACAGTAAGGTGGCTAAACAATCTTGAACAATTGAAGCATGAATAGCCCCCCCCTATGAGGGCATAGTGAAGGAGGCATAAAAAAGGACAAAGTTCAACATTGCTCCCCCCAGTTAATCCGAATGAAAATGAACAAACCACGCAGTTTTAGGCCATGACATATGTAAATTTGAATTTTGCACCATGCGAAAAAAGGAATGACTAAGTCCCTCATTGCCCCCATTTAGCCCTAAAAGTCCCTAAGGCCTTAAGATATTAATATTTGATTTCAGTACCAGTATAAAAATGTTAAATAGGCATACACAAAACATTTTGGACAAATATGGTTAAATAATCCAAAAAATGTAGTGTTTTTCTTAGCTCTATAAGAGTCATGGAGGCACACCAAGAGTTATTGCGAAGTATAGACAAACAAAATGATTTAGAAATGAGTTAGTTACAACTTTTCATAAAGTTTCATAATAAGTCAAGCCATCATTTTTTTTTAATAAGCACAAAACTATCAATTTTAGCTATTAAAACTCGAATGGAATCCACAGGGGGAGGCAACCGGAATTTTCTTGGAAAATGCGTTCCGTTACATTTTACTCATATCATGTTAAATGTGTGTGCACAATTTCAAAAAATCCTAAGGCGTAGTTATTGAGAAAAGTGCGGACAGACCGAAGGAAGAGACAGACGAACGGACAAAGGATGAATTTACAGATCCACCCTCCTTTTGTCGGGGGACCAAAAATATATTGAGCTATGTACAGTTTATGCTGAAAAATGAATAGTTTCTTAATGTTTAATAAATGTTTATATGCATTAGTAATAAATTTGTATGACTTTACCTCGTATTAACAGTTGCAGACACGGTTATGATTAAGAACAACATGCTATAAACTGATCAATTAATAAAAAATGTAATGTTTACACTATTTTAAAAGCAAGACGTTAATGCAATTAGTATGTCTGTGATAAACTCTAACCATATATGCAGATATACGGGTGAATTAAAGTTGATTTAAATACGCTGATTATATGCAATAATATCATATTACACACCAGTATGATCCGTCTCTTGGCGTCGCATGTAAGAATAAATTTCTGCTAACAAATAAAACTATTATTTATAACTAGCATTTCAGCCCGGCGTTGCCCGGGTGTTTGGAGGTGTATGCTGAGCAAAAAAAAAAAAAAAAAAGAGTAATTTTTTTTTTAATTCGACCCCTATTATGACCCCTTAAAATTTATAGTTTCGGGCTCAAATCACTTTATTAAATTAGATCCAGGTTCAAGGAACCTATATCTAAAATTTCAAGTGTCTAGACCCAAAATTGTCGGAGGAGTTTGGTAGAGTTCTTAAAGGTCAAATCGTTGAAACTTTAACAGCCAAATTTCTGACTGACACCCGTCACATCGATTTTCCCAAATCTCAGTACCCGGTATTTCAAATTTCGAGTCTATAGACTAAAAATTGACAGAGTTATTGCGTAGGGAAATGTACACAGACAGACAGACAGACAGACAGACAGACACGTTCACGTTTATAGATATATAGATTATTTTTGAAGTACTTATTTTCTATGCTTTGTTTATATCGTTAAAAATGTGTTATTGTTTCTTTAAATAAATGGGCACACCGGATAACGTGTTTATATATATATACAGGGATGATCATATTTATTGGCACGGTAAAATAAAAGTTAAATTTTGTCTAATAAATTCTAAAAAAGGGATTAAATTAAAGAAAATAACAAGGTATATTATGTATTTTTAACTGGCCTTTCCGATGCAGCAATCGGATTTTAGAAAAAATAAATAACAAAGGAACAACAAACATAATTGCAAAAAAACCCTTGTTCAAAATTATTGGCACGGCTTTGTTTTTCTTTTAGTATCAGTATAATATCAATCAATTTCCGGTTTACGTGCTTTCTGAACTTTTTATAGCCATATTATGCTTGTTTAACGCTAATTTAGTGAATATTTTTTTTCAGATAATTTTTAGATAGCGATTTATTTAAACTATTATAAGTGACTAAATTATAATTTTCAATCGCCATGGTTAAAACTAAGGAACACAGCGAACACGTCAGGAAGCTTGTTGTAGCATGCCATACCAATGGGGGGGGGGGCTATGATAAGATTTCAAAGAAGCTAAACCTTCCCAAATCCACTGTTAGAGCCATAATAAACAAGTTCAAATCGCAAGGCCACGTTATGAGTTTAGAGGGTAGAGGGAGAAAAAGGATTCTTTCCCCAAGAGATGAACGGAAAATTGTTCGACAAGTAAAACAAAACCCAAGGATCTCTGTTGGGGAGATTGTTGATGAACAGAGCACCTCTGGAGTGAATGTATCTCGACATACAGTTGGTAGAGTTTTGAAGAGAGCTGGTTTAAAAGCATGTCGTCCGAGAAAGACTCCCTTATTGAAGCCTATGCACCTGAAAGCAAGGCTAGCCTTTGCAAAACGTCATATTGATAAAGATGTTGCATTCTGGAAACGTGTTCTATGGACTGAAGAAACGAAACTAGAGTTATTTGGTCATAATAAAGTGTCTTATATTTACAGAAAATCTGGCGAAGCTTTCCTGCCTAAGAACACCATACCCACAGTAAAGCACGGTGGAGGTAGTGTGATGTTTTGGGGATCCTTTGCTGCCTCTGGACCAGGGCGACTTGTTAAGGTCACAGGTAGCATAAAAAAGGAAGCTTATGTTAAAATATTGGATGAAAACCTGAAAGACTCTGCTAAAGAGCTCTCACTTGGTCGTCGTTGGTGGTTCATGCAAGATAATGACCCAAAGCATTCGGCTAAACTGACTAAGAAAGTGCTTGAGGACAATCATATTAATGTTTTGGAGTGGCCATCACAAAGTCCAGACCTTAATCCAATTGAAAATTTATGGAGAACATTAAAATTGAGGGTAATGCAAAGGAAGCCTAAGAATCTTATTCAATTGGAGGATTATTGTCAGGAAGAGTGGGCTAAAATTAGTACTGAAGAGTGCAACAACTTGGTTGTAAACTATGAAAAGCGACTGAGGAAGGTAATCAAGGCCAAAGGCTATACAATTGATTATTAAATAAATCGTACCAATAATTTTGAACAAGGGTTTTTTGCAATTATGTTTGTTGTTCCTTTGTTATTTATTTTTTCTAAAATCCGATTGCTGCATCGGAAAGGCCAGTTAAAAATACATAATATACTTTGTTATTTTCTTTAATTTAATCCCTTTTTTAGAATTTATTAGACAAAATTAAACTTTTATTTTACCGTGCCAATAAATATGATCATCACTATATATATATATATATATATATATATATATATATATATATATATATATATATATATATATATATATATATGCATAGAATATGTATTTCATATTTTAGTCACGTAAATTCATGAAATTTAATTTATTTTTTATTAAGCGTTAGAGAATTAAATATTTTGTAACCGTCGTCAAATAAAGATTATAACATTGAAAATATGAAGAAAGACATAATACTGCACACAAATATATATATATATATATATATAAAAGGTAAAATAGAATTGATAGATACCAAATTGCCATCACTCGAATTTTCTGGTTAAAATATTAATCCACACAATCACCACAGATAAAAGATGATCACGAATGACAATTGTAAAATCAGGAAATCATTGAGTTTTTAAGTGAACGCAAAAATCTTGTAATTTGTATTTTATTTTTTCGACTCCTAACACTGTATATTTTGATTGATTCGTCGGTAAAAATAAAATAAAAATTTGGCTGATAAAAACGAAACCGTATGAATTTCAGATTTAAAAATGATACCGTTTTCCACCTTCAGAATATAAATTATGTAATTATTATGTGGACTTACTTCTTCAATCATAATAGCATTTTCTTTCCTTTATAACATGTCAAAAGTCCGTACCCTCGTGGAAAATATCGCGATCTATCGCGAAACTAGAGATTGTTACACTCAACAGTTATATACCAACGAGTTTCCTCGTATTTACTTACTCGTACAATATATTATTTCCACCTAAACCTGTTGTTCGCGTCTTCCTTAGGACTCTTTCCTAGAGCCATAAATTAAGATTTAATCGTACGGACTAATATTTTAAAATACTGCAACTGTTGCTTTTTATTAACACTATTCTTTCCGTGATTGGGAATTTTTGTTGTCATGGCAAAACATAATTAAATTTTGAACTGAAGCTTTTTAATTGAATTGCAGAATTTGATTAAATAGGTGACATTATTGGAATTAATATCAATTCGCCTTTATCCACACTAGTTAAATATGATGGCTTTTATTACATGAGGCTGCATTTGTTTAACACACAATCTTGTTGCAAAGTCGTAGAACATCAAGATTTCGAATTGGGAATCATCTTTTCAGTTTTAATTTGTGTTGTGGCAAAGTTTAGCAATAATGAATTTAAAAATTCCGTAGACTAATTTACATCATAGTCAGCATTGTGAGTTGACTCTACAGAACTGACGTTTTTTGTTTCGCTATAAATAATTCTGTTGACATTTGTTAAGTACCATGCTATTGAAAATACTAACAATTTTAAGTGGATAAGGTTTGCGACTCATTACTCTAAATGATGTAACAATTTATCACATACCCGAAGTTTGACATAGTTGGTTGTCCGAAACTTACCATCACCAATTTTAGGAATAAAGATTCAAACCCCCTATCCATTAGGCCACTATTAAGATTGCCACATTTGTTTGTATATAATGTTACAGTGTTGATGTATTTCCACAGATATAATTTAATGCAAGCACTGAGGTCACCAGCATTAGGGACGATGGTCGGAAATCGGACAAAAGCAAATATGGGATGCCACTCATGACAACATCTTTCTTGAAGTCACACAGTGTTCTTTCAAGAGGTTCAAATGATTTTAATGTGGCATTGCTCATTAATCCTATACTATCAAGAAACCATTAGGTAAAGCTTTAGTTGATTCTGATCCTCATTTTATTTGGAAAATAGGATAAGACCATTTTGTAAAGCATTCTTTAAATTTAAAGGTCTACTAAGTTATTCTACCACCAGGAATGAGAGTTGCTGCAATTTCTGACGACACCGCAGACACAGCTATTTTTACCTTCTGACCTAACTTTTTCATAACTTATCTTAGGCACATATACATTTCCAGTTTCTCCAAATACATCAACTTAGATGAATCTATCTTACTGAACATCTACATTAGTAACTAAAGTATGAAAAACAGTAATCTGCCCACTACAGGCTGTCTATTAGATCGGTCATGTGGTGTAATATCCAAATTCGTCAGTGTTTAACCATTCTTTTGTAAGTCATGTTTTCAATATGAACCAACACTATCTTTAAGATTCATCGATAAGATAAGTATATGTACAACTGCGTTTAATGCTTATTAGGTCGTCCACATTTTGTTTTAGTCTGTCTATATTCTTAAACTATGGTGACGCGGTTAACGTAACATAATGGATTTTGACGCTATGTTTTTTTTAAGAAAATATGTCATGCAATTGCTCGGCAAAAGATTAATAGGTGTAATGAAAAATCAAATAAAGGAAACAAATATAATCAAGGAAATCGCTGGAAAAGTTCAGCGACGAATTAAAGAGGACTGGTCATTTGTTTGCGTCAGTGATAAAGTTTCCATTCTTTTAGTGTTTGATGGATATTAGGTGTTCAACAAGTATCTTAAATAACCCTATTTGATTTTTTTTTTTTTGCAAAATATATAAAAGGAAATAGCTATAAAACTTCAAATCTACTTATAAAGGTACTCTTGTGTAGGTGATTTATGTTATTTTGCTAACAAATTTTTATTTACTATCGAATTATCGTAACAAAAATAAGCCTGCGATATATTCTTTAAATACGCCTAAACTGTTATATTTATTCAATACTAGCTTGGGTGCCGGCGTTTTCCGGGTTGTTTTGAGGTGTGTGTTGAACAAAAAATGGAAGTAGGCAGGCAAGCTCGAATCCATGCCGCGACGGCGGAAAATAAAGTGAAAGAAAATTTGACATTTACCGCTACTCCATGACGCGGCCGGAAGTTCGGAACGTTAAAATGAGGCAAAGTTAATCTAACCGATACAATGACTTGAAAAAATGACTCGCAAAAAAATCAACTCCTCCTTGTACAAAACTGTACATGTAAGGGTGAAGGAATTAATATTTTGACAAATTCTTCGATATTTGTCACCCTAGACGTCGAGCTTCAATACGATTCTGATCCTGGTAAAATCTGTCGCCTCTTCTGTCGAAGGTTTTAGGCAGATATACATACATACATACATACATACATACGTACATACATACATACATACATACATACGTACATACATACAAAATGCATTTAAATAAACAGGTGAGATTTATATTATATATTAAACTGTTTAAGGCGACACCAAATCATAGTTTGGTCCTGTAATGATCAAACTCTAAGATAGATAATGTTCGTAAAGATACCTTAGTGACACCAGACAAGTTCTTACTAAAAATGAGATGATTTACTTTTGAAAAATATAGTTAAAGGTTATAATGTACATGCGAACATGACATTTATTGAGGTATTGTTTAACACAAATTGCACAGCTGTACATTTAGCAAATTAATATATGTAGATTTTTTGCGAAACTATAAATACTTATTGAGAAATTGTTTGCATATTTATGTTTAAAAATATTGAATTTAGTAGAGCTATTTCTCAAGTATCATTAAAAATATAAAAATAAAACAATGAGAAATCAAACCACGACACGCGAGAATTTTTTTTTCAAATTAACTAAAACAATTGTATAAATCGACATATTTCCGCGTAGCTATTCATTTTCAATGGTATTCAATGATATTTATTGTCATTTTATCTCCATTATCGAGTTCTACTAGTATTTCCTCCGGAGACACACGACTTCGTTCCTATATTATTGGCAACTTTTTTATCTGTTTTACTCAACGTTGAAGATCGGCCATGTGGTGTAATATCCAATAACACATAATGTTATATTACATTTAATACGTATACAAATGTTGCAGTCTTTTCACTAGAGATACACGTGCATATCAACGGCAATTTATTGTAAATCAGTAATATTCCGCATGTTTATGGAGGCAGCGTATTTATATATTGATATAAATTGGACAATAACAAACACTAATCTATATACTAAAGAATAACAAGTTCTAGATCCGAAGTATTTGTATTAAATAATGTTTTTTTTTTTAAATCTCCCGTTATAATTTTTTTTGCATCTGTGTTTTCTCAGATATAAATACATATTTAATATTAAACGAGTTTATGCTTGAACTCTGTGCTATATTATGCCAGTATATTAGTATGCCAATTTTAACAGTTTCATATTTTCTACGGTTTTGTACCAAGTGAAATTAAAATACTTGAGTAATTTTATAGTAAAAACACGCTACTTACTACCTAATGACTGATTTTACATTACTATATCTAACTACTATGTAACTACTGCTAATTAAAGCATTGATAAAAACAATTAATTTAAACTAATACAGAATATATTTTAGTAGAACGCGTCTCTTACCGGGGATCATTTTAAGAAAATGTTACGTAGTTTTAAAAATATATTCATATAAATGTATGGTTATGCCTTCCTTTTTTTGTTGTTCTTTGGCTTAACCCAAAGTTTTCTTGATATCATAATGTTAATATTCTATGAATAAATATACGCTAGGCAGTCACATTTTTTCTCCGTTTGCAATGCTTAAACGTAATAAATGAATCCATGGAGTTATAGCATTTTATGATATTAGAGGCTGTTACTTCCTGAAATATAAAACAGTTCTTGAAATAGTAAATATTACATCCCCCAAAACAGGTCATAGCAAAATCATAAAAGGAAATCGAAACTAAGATAAGTTTTATCTAGATTATTCGGACTACTTTTACTCATCTTCAGTGTTATTCTTAAAATGTTGCGGCCGATGTAGCAATGTACCTTGTTCGGGTGTATGTTGACGTACATCAGACTTATTTGGTGGAAGTCAATAATCTGGCCAGCTATTTTCAGTACTTGTAGCTAGACAGGGTTTTGTTTTTAAAAAGTGCCACGAAAAAGAACGATTACAAACTTTACACCGTCTTTTCAATGAGAAAGAAGTTATAAAAAAAATTGGCAGCTAGTTTAAAACCCTTCCAAGGCAGTAAATGGGAACTTGTGTTGCGGTTGCCTGTATGTGCCAAAAGTACTTCATATTAAGAGAATGTCTTAGTATTTTAGAGCGTATATTATAATGTGGATGTAGTAATTAGAACTAATGTACATTAATAAGCGGTAGAGAAGATTTCTGAAAACTTTGCTAAACACTTCTTCCTTCAATGGATATCATACAACTTATTCAATATCAACTCATTTGTACCATCTATTACAACATCAATGCATAGAATAGAAACTCACTATCATACCTGAATCCATGTCTCAAAAATGCTTAGTATAATGGCAATCTTAAATACGTTTTGTACATTAATAACATTGAACCACCTACATAAAAACCGATTAGTAAAATAACCGTAAATGGTACATAGTGCTTCAATAACCGCTTATGCTCATAATCCGTAAATAATATGTATAAAATTAAAAATGGTATTCGCCGGGTGCAACAAGAATTTGAAAGAGCAAAAAAGTGATGCGGTACTGAATAAAATAAAAACACTATATTTCCATTGCTTTAAAATAGAAAAACGTATACGTGGATCACTTAAGAATATTACAATTCATTTTCTTTCTAGATACGACAATGTGCAACTTACAGTTAAAAAGAACAACCGACGAACTACAGATCAATGCATGACGCAACATATATGTATGTATCGGTATTTATATAAATTATGTGTTATTATTTTTTTTAATGTGGGAATCCTTTGAGATTATGCTTCCTAATTTTTGCATTCATTCGTTGTTGTTTTATCTCGTTTCGGTCAACTAACCTTCTGGCCTTCTTCAGATAATGAACCGTGACGGGACAGAGATGCGTAGTTTCGAAATTATCCCTACTAATTATTACCTTTTACATTTGTTGTTGTCTCGCCACGTTTTGGCAAACTAATTCTTCAGAAAATGCTCACCTGGAACCGTAGTATTCAACGCCTCTATCCACTGCGTCACGGGTCTTCAGAAGACCGAAACTTGGTATAATAATAAATGTGAAGTTGATAGCAACAGTCCGCAAAAACGAATGAATGAATGAACATATATATATATATATATATATATATATATATATATATATATATATATATATATATATATATTGGTAGGTAGGTGGTCTGTTCGCTCCTAATATGGTCCCTGCCTATAAAACTTTCGAATCAAAAATTTGTAGAGCTACAACAACCTTCAAAATCTTACTCTGTCTTTATTTGTGCCTAAAATTAAGCGAAAATTCAACGAATAAAGTTTCTTTCCTAGCACTGGAATTTTCCTGACCACAATACCATGTAAATGCTTCCCGCCTTATTATGTCATGGTCGTTTTCCAGTCTAATGTGAATAAGATATTTTGCGTCATGGTCTTGAATGATCTAATACTACCAGAGTTCCACGATTCTTGTTGGTATCATTATATACCTAACACTTGTCTTTCATCCTAGAGTAACATCCGTGCCTTGATAAGTGATAAACGCTTAAATAAAAAAATGACGCTCTTAACCACACCCCTTATCGATACGTTTATCAACATGCACACACAATTGAGCTTTTTTTCTATGCTTTTTTATAATGAATAATAACTCAACTTGCCAACAAGTATATCAGTCTTTAATAACGCGGGTATAATCCATGTATTCTTTATTAGATTACTAGCGGGCGTACCCAGCGTTGTCCTGGTTTTAGAGGCGTGTGTGGTTTGGTGGGATAAAATGAAAACAATGCGAAGTCATAACCCTGTTTAAATATTATAAAAAAACAAACAATGCTAAAACTAATAAAAAAATAGTGTTAAAAAAAACAATTAACAAATTAATGTGATGCAATATGAACGGTCCGGCGGTGCCCGTGTGTTTGAAAAATCCCCCAAAAATTGAAGAGGGAGGAAGTCGACCTCAAATCATTGAGGTGAAAGCGCAAAAAAAAAGAAAAGTGATGAATTAACTAAAAAGTTCATTAGGTCAAATATCAATTCCGCAGTAAAGTTTGTCTTGGTTTAGTTTCAGTAGTCACATAACACTCGAATTCTAAATGAATTTATTTGCTTTAATTTTAATTTAAGTGTAATGCAAGTCAATTCACGATATCGTTGCGTTGTAATATTTGTGTAATAATAAATCTTGAGTTGAAAGTACTAATAAATAAAGGTCATAGTTAGATTTCACGGTTAGAATCGTTAAAAACGGAATTAAATCCGGTTGGTCTCGCAGATTGCGTCTTACACTAACAAAAAAAGTAAAGAGAAAACAATAATAGTAATTGCGTTTTCGCGTTTTCCCGTTTTTTTGTTTTTTTTTTTTAATTTTTATTTCTATTTTATTATGAAAAAAAAACAGAAAGCATAAATCAAGGAAAAAAGATTAAAAAAAAACGGCATACGTGACCGTGTACGATTCCAACCCGGTGTGTTTCCTCGTAGTGTTCCTTGTGAACGCATCCGCTGCGGTGTAAATAGAGAGAGGGGAAAGAAGGAATCTACTAGAGAGAACAGATGTTGCAACTTCTGTTGAATCTAAGCGATTTTGGAAGTGGACGCTCACCCGAAAAAATATATGAATGTACCATTGTCGAGGAACTGTAGAGGTAATAGGCCTATAGTAAACCTAAGATAATGTGCTACAGCCTGTACGCATTACATTTGAATGTAATGTAATGATTTTTAATCCTATTAAGGTCAAAGATGGAGGGGAAAATGAGTCCATTTTATTTATATAGAAGAAGAGGATAGAAGAGAAGAGAAGAGGTATGATGAAATATTTTTTAATTCTATTTTTTATGATGTTATGACATTAATTAATTCTATAATTTCTTTAGACTCAATATTAAACAAAGTGCATATACCCGGACTTAACAGTCGAATTATATTCCGGACGGAGGGATAAGTCACATACTATTTAAGACACACCAAATAACCATGCTTATGGGCATTTACGAAAATGTAAGATTTAGAAATGCATAAAAAGACTTATGGATATATTAAATATATCCACATTTTTATTGCGTAATATTTTCGTATTGTTATAATTACACTTATCACTATCATATGCAGTAGTAGTAGTAGTAGTAACAGCAATATTAGTAGTATTTGGAGTGTAATAGTAAAATATATAGCTAGAGGTTTGCGACAGAAAAGAAGACGATGATTTTTTTCAATTTTAAGTATATTTCGGGTGTGTGCATCTGATAGCGTGCGACCAACCTTCGTTTTTAATGTTATTTGAAATAAGGATTAATATATCGAATACGTAAATTTTGTCCTCTGGAATCACTGAAAACAGAAAAAGCAATTTCGTATTGTTAATCAAGGAAGTCTTCAGTGTACAACGATTCGCATACAAGGCCTGATAAATATCTTTCCTGATCTAATAAAAATACCGCACAGCAATCAGCTTCCCACAAATTATAATGTAATTATAGACCAGAGAAACAAGGTTAACTTGGATCTCATTAAAAACGTGAATATTATATACATACTGTAAGATTGTTTTTTAATTGAACAATATTTTTTTCATTTCATTTTTTTAAGCGCAAAATAGCATTAAAATTATGAGATAGAAACGAAACGTTTGCGGGCAATTTGCCAGCAGTAAAAATGTTTCTTTCAGATCTTTTAATCTCTAAGCGTATTTTTATTTCTTCGCAATGCCTTTGTTTCTAATTTCTGCTTCGTTAATCTCTCGTATCTGTGACGAGTTTTGGTAACTGGAAATAGCAGTTAATTTTTTGGCAGGATGCCTTTTTTAATTACCTATCACTAGTTACACTGGTTCTATATTCATATGTTTGCTGTTTTATAATCGATAGTGCGTGAATGTTGCGTATTGGGATGGCGATTCTAACTGTGGTATCTGTTGTGTCGTAACACAATAGTAAAAGATGAAAATCAAGTTGAGGTTGGTTTAACAAACGAAGTGCATTAACACCACAAGTCAAAAGTTAGGAATACGAGTAATACTGACTAGCGTCAGCTAAGCAGTAGAGTACTGTAACTCCTTCCTACCGGTGTAGAAATTACTGCCTCTCTCTCTCTCTCTCTCTCTCTCTCTCTCTCTCTCTCCATATATATATGTATATATATATATATATATATATATAGTTAGAACCGGTGTAATTCCCCTTATACATAGAAAGGCCGTTATAACACTCCCAGCCGCCTTGAAAATATCCTTTCTGGGGATTAATAACGTTTCTGTTTGGGTTCACCCTAATTAACTTAGTTTATTTCCGTTTTCTTTTTTACCTCCTATTCTGAAGAGCTGTCTCTTGTATGGGGACCGTAGAAGTATCAAACACTGTGTCCATGATGTCTTCCTCGGGCGATCTGGTCACCTCCCTGGTCGAGTATCTTTTCCGCATTTACTAGTGTGACGTTTATGCACGAAATCTGGTCCCTTAATCATGTAGACCAGTTTCCCTATTTGTTTTATAACAATGCCGGACTTCCAGAAAGTTCTATTAGTTTTGTGAATCTTGTAGAATATTCTTTCGCTAACTTAATACCGTTTTTATTGTTATCGGTTTTTGGGGGGTTGGCCTATTATTCTTTGGTAACAACTTGTGGAAAATCAATCTAAACTGCCGCCCGAGCATACCCCAGCAAGTGTCTTCGACATTTCGATGTTTGCATTCAACGTGGCCCTGTAAATCTGTAAAAAACTGTTGGATTGATTTATCCGTCGGTGATTCACTAGATTTTTGCATGGCACTCTTTAATGTATCAACGAACTTCTCCGCTTGCCCGTTACTTCTCTGGTGGTATGGTGGAATGATTATATGCTCGATTAGATGATCCTCACAAAAATGTTTAAATTCAGTAGATGTGAATTGCATTCCATTGTCTGTAACAATGAAGTCTACTGCCACAAACCTAGCGAATAATTCATGCAGGAAGTTAATAGTTGCCTCAGATGTGCGGTTCTTGCCCTTTAGTACTTGCGGCCACTTAGGCTGTCTACAACAATGAGATAATAGAACCCTCCTAGCGGTCCCGAAAAGTCTAAGTGAATTCTCGACCAGGGTCGGTCCGGTTTTGCCCATGATCCGAATTGAGTCGGGGGAGCTTTCATAACTAATTCGCATCCTCTACACTCCCTACCTTTTCCTTCTATATTTTATCCATTTTTGGCCAAAAAACGAAAGAGCGCATAAGGTTGTTTTTATTCTTGATATGCCTGGATGTCCCACATGGAATTCCTTGAGCATTCTTTTCTTTGGTGTTGCAGGAATTACACCCCTGTCCCTATATAACAGGACGTTATCGTAAATTAAATAGATTCCGTCATCCAGTTGGTTATTGTTGATTTTTTCTTTCATGCTTATAATAAATTCGCCCGCCTCTGGCTTACTCTTTATCTAATCAAGCGTTACTGGAAGTTATCTTATCGTGTCACATAAATTATTTTTTACCTCAACTTTTGCTTGAATAGCTGCTATTACCATATCCTCCAATTGTTCTGTCTGCTTAGGTATTAACCTTGATAACCCGTCTGCATGGCCAAGATTTTTAGATGGTGCATACCCCATGTAAAAATTGTAGCTCAGAAGCATGGTACCCTATATCTGGAGTCTGTTCGCCGTATGTTGTGGTATTCCCTTTTTCGATCCGGAAATCGTTAATGATAGTTTGCTATCTGTTTGTAACAGAAATTGCCTACCGTGCCGGAAATGATGAAATTTCTTCACCGCGCTTCTTTCTCAATTTTCGAGTATTCTTTTAGCTTGCAACAGTGTCCGGGATGCATGGGCTATGGGTTTTACTTTTCCATCATCCATTTTCTGTAATATGCATGCTCTTATTCCATAGGCGCACACATCGCTTGCAACTACAATATTATGCTTGGAATTATAATGTGGCAGAAGCAAGTCAGACGTCAACATATCTTTAATTTCCTGAAATGATTCTTCGCTCTCTTGCGTTCAGAACCATTCTCGTTCCTTCCTTAAAAGTTCATTATAGAGTGATCTTAGTTCATGCACATTTGGCACGAATACATTTTAGTAATTCGCCAATCCTAAGAAACTTTCTAGAGATGCACTATTTTCTGAGGTAGGCAGGTCTCTCATTGCACTCGACATATCTGGATCCGGCCTTTTTTCATGTTCAGCTATGATTTGCCCCAAGTATTTTTCCTCATGAAAAACGTAATTATTTTCTGTTTTAGTTTAAATCCAAAATCCTGGATCCTTTCGAATACTTGGTTTACATGTTCCTTGTGCTATTTGCTAGCGATGTTTATTAACACATCGTCCAGGTAGCCTACTGCGAAATCAAACCCATTTAACATAATGCCCATAATTTGCTGAAAAATCGCAGGGTCGACTTTAACCTAAAAAGGAAGTGTGTTAAACTTGTGCAATCCCTTTTAAACACTCCTCATCGATTGGAACTTGCAAATACGCGTGACTGAGGTCGATTTTAGAAAAAATATTTCCCTCCACTCTTATTTTTCAGGGTTCGAAAACGGATAATGGTGCTCTTGTAATGCACTTTTTAAGCCGGTTGAGAACTCACACACAAACCCGATTCTCTTTGCCCTTCATTTTAATGTAAACTGTTGGTGCAGCCCACTTACTATGATCAATTTTTTAAATGAAACCCATGTTTTAGAGTCGTTCTAATTCATCGTCTATCTGTTGCATAGCGGCGTATGTAACGTTCCATTTCTTTCCAAACACTGCTTGTTCATTTGCTTCGACTTCAAATTTTGCTACTGCTTGTGTACACCTTCCAAGATCGCCTGAAAATACATCTGAGAAATTATCTTTTAACTCCATCTTAAGTTTCCTGCCTCCACATTCGAATCCCTAACCATTTGACAAAAATAGCTTAACGGCAGATCCTATAGTCTAAACTTTTCTGACAGATCAGTTCCAAAGAGGTTATTAAATTTCCATAGGCATTTTTTTTTTTGCTTTTTCGGTCTTATTCTGAAAAGAAATATTCCTCAATAATTCTCATTCAAAAATGATATTTTCACCACTGACGCTTCTCGCCGTTTTATGCGATTTAATCATAGCAAGTCTCCCAAGCTTCTTCGATGCATGTACATTAATAATGGAAATGTCAAACCCACTATCAAGCTGTAGTCTTACTTTCTTTTTAGACATTTTAACCCATAAATATTTCCAAATATTTCGTTCTTCAGGTTCAATTTTTGTAAGTTTAATTGATGTCTTCTTTCTACCAGATTTTTCTGGTAGCATATGTCACCTTGCTTAAATTTGTAGAGACACTCATTGTGGCAATGTTTATCTCCAGAGCTCCAACACGGTCCAGGTGGATCTTTTCCCTGTTTTTCATCTGGTTATTTTTTAAAGTCAATTTTTTCGTCTGGTGGATCTTTTTACTGTGCGATACTCCGTTTCCCTCTGTGTCACGACTGTTCTGTTTCAACGCAACAAACCGTTCAGTATTCCGCTATGCTTTGTAGTTTTAAATTCGGTTCGTTTCCAAGTATATTTAAAACACGACGCCTGATTTCAGCGTCTTTATTTAAAACCAGCCCTTGCACAAAAATTAAACATTTAAAATTATCTGATGATAATTCCTCCAGTTTCAAGTCGTTCCAATGCTTCTTTACTATACTTGCATAAGTAGTGTAATCGTTTTCCCTTCTTTTAGTGACATTAATACACTTATATCTCTTGTGAAAAAAGATATTTTATGTATATGTGTGATCGTTTATGTATATTCATGTTTATTTAATTATGTATTTGTTTATTTTCTATTGTTTTTGTTAGTTTTAAAACTAACGATACAAAATAGTTTTAAAACTAACAAAAGCAATAGAAAATAAACAAATAAATAAATTAAATAAACATGAATATAGATAAACGATCACACATATATGTGTGTATGTATAAATGCATGTGTATATATGTATCTTTTTAACTTTTCTTAGAAATGTATTATTATAACCTTATATTTAAACCAAATTCAGATTCATAATTTTATTTTACTTTTATTATTTATTTTTCATCTTCAACCCATATTAATTTACTTATCAAGTAAATATCTTCCTTTTTATTTTAATTTTTCCAGATACATCTGGCCTACTTAAAAATGCTAGGTTTATTTATGGTGTCTTTTACATATATTAAAAAGCCCTACCCAACATTTTTGCTAATGAGGAGACTTTGTTTTAAAAAAATATTATATGTCTAAATTATTGTCCGTGACTTAATGTCTTTCACAATAAAAAAACATTGTTTTCCGAAACGATCGTACAAATTATTGAATTTGTTGTTGTTCCCTCTTATGTAACGGATTTTTAATTTTTAATTCTAATTTGAATTTTAAACTGTCAATCACATTACCATATATATATATATATATATATATATATATATATGTATATATATGTGTGTGTGTATGTGTGTGTGAACTATACATGAAAACTCGTGTATATATTTATATATGTGAATATGACAATATGCGAGATAAAGACAACAGTCCGAAGCATGAAAATACTGTCAGTTTTCTGCTGTGTTGTATCTTGATTATTATATGTACAATGTTTCGACTCTCCACATACTGGACACCTGTTTAGAAAGCCACCGGTTTTCTGAACAGGTGTTCAGTACGTGGAGAGTCGAAACATTGTACATATAATAATAAAGATAAAACACAGCATTTATATATATATATATATATATATTTAATTTTTACATATTTTTAAGCTAATAAATATGGAGATATTATAAGTAATAATGTAAACAGAAAAATAAAATATAAATAGCAAAAGAAAAGCGGTGTTAAGTAGTATATTTGATTCGTCCGAACTATATAAATACACTCGCTTTGTAAATGAAAATTACTTTGGTTTTTGGAGACAAGGTCGTGTTATATAGGAAGAGAAGACCTTTTTCATGACCTGAATACGTTTGCTAAATTATTCTGGAACAAGAATCTACTTTCTCGTTCCAGAATAATTTAGCATTAGCGTTATCCTAGAAAACGTTCTTCGTGTGTTTAATGGAGGTGGCGTTTTATCAACACTGCTAGGCAAGTACGATATAATAAGCTGTTTTGTCCTTTAATCCCCGATACAGTGTTTTATGGTAAACAACTGATGATCCCTGAAATAATATTGGGACTAATTTGAATTGATGAAAGCTAATAGAATTAGCAATTGGAGGAGATAAATTGCTAACTGGTTAATAATTGTTTCTACGAAAATTAAAAATAAATGTCATTTTCTAGTTTTAAAGGTTAAAACATCTTCCAAGAATATATATATATACATATATATATATATATATATATATATATATATATATATATATATATATATATATATATATATATATATATGTATATACATACATACATACATACCTTCAAGATTTTGCACGGAGCAGTACATGTTATAATTTAAGCGACACAACATCTATTTCATAAAACTCTGTATTCATAGCTAAATGTAGACATTTAGATAAATATTTTTTTCAAATGAGAGCTGGGAAAAATGGTGGGATCTTTCTATCGATCCAGTAGATATCTCACTGCTGATGCTATTCTCTATCTATATAAGAGCCAGGTACGTCCAAGGATGGAATACTGTTGCCACATCTGGGCAGGAGCTGCTAGAAAAGACTTGTCCTGCCTTGATAGAGTTCAAAATAGACTTCGTAGCCTCGTAGGAGATGTCCTTTTCTCCTCCTTACAACCTCTATCTCACAGAAGAGATGTTGCGAGTTTGTCTCTGATGTATCGTTATTTTCATGGAAAGTGTTCAACTGAGCTTCAATCTATGGTCCCCCCTCGCCAAACTTTCACAAGAAACACTCGTCTAGCTGTAAACACTATCAATAATTTCCCCCACTCTTTATCTGTGCCTAAACCTAAACATAGATTCCATGAACAAAGCTTCTTTCTTAGAACTGCACGCCTGTGGAATTGTCTTCCGTTTTCCTGCTTTCCGGCTGACTACAATATGGTTGTGTTCAAGTCTAAAGTAAATAAGTTCTTGATGAGCCGTTCCATATAAGTTATTAAATTTACCAAATTTTCATTACTAATGATTACTATATTGACCAACTTCTACTGTACACTCTTTAACCCTTATCCTTGAGTGGCCTCTGGGCCTTGATAATGTGGTGATGCCTTTGTAAAAAAAAAAAAAAAAAAAAAAAAAAAAAAAAAAAAACTTGCGTAACGGCGCACTATATCGTCAAAAAGCGATAACTATTAATCAACTTCATTAAAAAATTTAAAAAGCTATATTGTTAGGAGCCGTTTAGCTTTAATTGAAACAAAAATCACATAGAAAAAGTAGAAAATGCTCGATTTAAGCTAAATAACTTCAAACAAACTGTACAGAGTTATCCGATTACGAACAATGACCAAACATGCCCATTTTTTACTAATTGCAAGCTCCAATAAAAAAAAAACGTGTTAAGTAAAATCTAATAGTTAAAACCTACGCCAATAAATATTTCAACCCGTCAGCGCCCGATGTTCATCTTTAATTTATTAGTAAAACGTTTTAAAATCAATCTTTGCATTTAATTAAATTAATTCCAACAAATTATTTGACATTACAAGTTACATGACGTCCTCTTTATCAGATATCTAAATATAATTGTTTAAAGAGACTTATTTACAAACAATGACATGAAATTAAACTTCTCTAGATTTTACTGCGATATTAATACTAACCATTAGATATGGTATTTGCAAGATACTCTTATCGTAATGACTAACTACATATATCTACAAAATTAAAGGATGCTGAAATATAGTTAATTATATTTTACCGCTAAAAAACATATACTCTCAAGCGGTCAATACACAATGCATTCATGCGGCTCTGCTGTCATAACGGCGTCGGAACCACGGCTCTCAAAAATGGAGAGCCATGAAAATCTCGAGAAGAGAAGTAACTACGGTAGTTTCCCGTTGCTTTTCGTCTTGATTCATGGGCGTATCTCTCCTCGCGAGTTAAACTCCTCCCCAGATAACAACTATGAAATTTCTGCGACTCGATGCGGTACATACAGCAGTGCTGTATGTACCGCATCGAGTCGCAGAAATTACAAAACCATTTGGAAAGGTTAGGTGCTGTATTACAGCACCTAACCTTTCCAAATGGTTTTGTCCAACAGCTTGCTTTTATACAGCCTAGGGGCATGTAATTTGCATACAAACGGCGATAATGAGCTTTATTTTCACGTAACCGTTGCGAATAAAATCAGCTTCGCGTTGCCATTTTTGTTTTTCTATTATTAGGTTACCGGACTTCAACAAAACGAGCAGCTATGAAAACCTTTCTGGGGCAATTCATATTCATATTCCTTACAAAGGTTCTTTATAAGGAAACGTTTGAAAAAGTACAAACAAATACTGACGTTACAATAAATGTATGCAAACATGTTATAGCACTATTTACAACTACACAATTACAACTGATTCAGAAACTAACACTAGCACTTTGAGATAATGTACGTAGTATAGTATTGGATATGTTTGCATCGTTGAATAATTTTACTAGCCGCTTCGAAAAACAGACCGAACGTACTAAGAAGTAAATGTAATATTTTTAGGGAGCTAACATATTCAAGAAATTGTTTCAATCGTAGGACACAGGACAATTATGTATGTTCCCAAAAACTCTTGCTTAGCTCGTAATAGCTTAGTTAAACAATCTTATAATCTTCCCTACGGAATTCCTTTTAATAAATCATGAAACGAATTTACGGACACGTCTCATTGATCCTAATTGTTTCTATTGATTACGCATAATAATATCGTCTAGTAAAGCTTGTCGATTTCTATCTGCTGACTTATCAAAGCATCCGGCGGATGTCACTCAACTAATTTCACAGTTCATTTATCATGAATATTAACCATAACACTTTGTTTCTGAAAACTAAACTAGCTGTTGCGAACGGTTTGAAAAATTTGCAATCTAGTATGTTTATTCAATCTTTTCCGGCATTGTCCGTTATATGATATTAAAGTAATAATAATAGTCACAGTATATAAATCTGGCAATATATATAAATATATATATATATGTATATATATATGTATATATAAGTACCAGAGATTGTCATCCTACACTGATGAGTGCGTAAGAATTAAAGGCTAGTTATTTGTGACATAAAACAATGGATATATATATAATTTCTTTATTTTTAATTCATCATGTATATGTATGTATGTATGTATATATATATATATATATATATATATATATATATATATATATATATATATATGATTAATTAAAAAAAAGAAATTCAGGAGAGTGTTCAATTAAAGGAAAATCCGAAAAATAAGATGGAGATGAGCATGATATGGATATCTAAACAGGTCCTAATTATCGGGCTTGAAACCGACGGTACCAATGATTTGTCTCATCTAACAATTTTCTGTACACAAAATATAATATACAAACACACACACACACACACATATATATATATATATATATATATATATATATATATATATTTGGGGCTGTATTGATATTTACATTAAAACGCTTTTTTCTAGTCATTTAAAAAGAAAAATAACTTTCTGATATATAGGTCGTGGAATTGCATTCACTAGCAAAAACCCCAGTTAATTTTCATTATCATATAAACATTCACTTTAATAAATTCTTTGTTAGTTTTTTTCCGATTTTCTTATAGAATGATACTCTTTAGTTTACAATTACGAGTAATTATATTAATGCAGATATTCTACATGATTTATACCTGCGTAATATTTGCGTAAAAAGGTTATAGCAAACACAAAACACTCTCTATATATATTTATGTACGTATACACTTTTGTTTAAAATATTTTACCTACCAAACTCGTCTTAGTGTTTTTTTAGTCTACAGGCATGAGACTTCATATATAAGACTAATAAGTCTCTTCTGTGTCATGAGTAAGCGGCTGGAATCCATATTAAATAGAGAAGTAGTCAACTACCTCAGCAGAAATAACCTTCTTAGTGACACGCAATATGGTTTCCGTTCTGCTAGATCTACAGCAGATGTGCTTACGGTTATATAACATAGGATTAGCGAATCCCTCAACAAAGGCTTCCTTTCAGGGCAATTGCTCTTGACATATCACGTCTTCGATAAGGTATGGCATAAAGGCCTACTTCACAAGATTTCCAGATACAGTGTAACTGGAAATGTTTTCTCAATCATTAAATAATTTCTCTCTGATAAGCTCATAAGCGTAGTGGTTGATGGACAGAAATCAAATGCCACAGTATTAATGCTAGAGTCGCTCAGGAGTCCATCCTGGGCCCAACCTTCTTCCTGATCTACACCAATGATCTCCAAAGCACATACTTAAATCATTCGTTGACATCTATGATGATGACATGACCATCTATGGCAACACATTAAAGGCCATAAATGACAAAGTTCTCTCTAATTCTCTCTCTCCTCTGATCTTGAGCGCGTAGTACAGTAAGGGAAGAGGTGGCTGGTTATTTTTAATGCATCTAAAACCAAGCTCCTATCTTTACATTATCAACGTTGTGCTCCGCATCTGGCATCAATTGAAATGGATGGTTCTCGTCTAGGTGAGGCTCCATGTTTTAATAAGATTCTGGGTTTGAGCTTTACTACTGACCTGACATGGAACACGTACATCAAGTCTGTTGCCAAGATCGCTGGGAAAATGGCGGGATCCTTCTACTGCTCCAGAACATATCTCACTACTGATGCAATTCTCTATTTATATAAAAGCTAAGTACGTCGAAGCATTGCGTACTGCTGCCACATCTGGGCAGGAGCTGCTAAAAACAGCATATCTTGCCTGGATAGAGTACAAAATAGATTCGTGGTTTAGGAAGGGATGCTCTTTTCTCTTCCCTGCAACCTCTCTCCCGCAGAAGAGACGTTGCGAGCCTGTTTTTATTTTAGCGTAATTTCCATGGCAAGCGCTCGTCTGCGCTCCAATCATTGACCCCCTCTACAATCTTTCACGATAAACACCCGTCTTGCTGAAACCACTGTCAATTATTTTCTCCACTCTTTATCAGTGCCTAAAACAAAACGTAGATTCCATGAACAAAGCTTATTTCTTAGAACTGCACACCTATGGAACTCTTTACCGCTTGCCTGTTTTCCACTTTCCACCTCACTACAATTTGGATGTCTTCAAGTTCAACATAGACAAATTCCTGATGAACCACTCCCTTAAGTAATACATTTTATCAAATCTCCAATACTAACGGTTACTACGGCACTATCCCATTGATTACTGTACACGCTATAACCCTTATCCCCGAGTGGCTTACATGCCTTGAAAAGTGATGACCTCCATGTAAAAAAAGAAAGAACAAAAGGTATTTTAACCTATGCCAAAATTATGTGAGGGTTTAACCCAGAAAAATCTAAACAAAATGTAAAAAAAAAAACGAAATTTGCCAAGTGAACTCCGCCATCAAGAATATGAATGCATAATATAGTAGATATTAGTTGACATTTGAATGTTTATACTTGCAGAAAACACGTCTTCATTGCTTAGTCATTAAAGGCAAAGAAATAAAAATAATCTTAAGCCAAGCGGTTGGGTGTCAATTCTCGTTGGTGGTGCACCAATATTTTTTTTTTAGCCTTTGAACTATTACTATAGTTTGCTCCAATATCATAAAATAATAAATACAAAATCTGCATTAATCAAAAGATCATATTCATCCGTATATTACCACCGAGCCCTGCCGAGTGCTCTGCGAGTATATGAACACGCACACACACACACATACACACACATATATATATATATATATGCATATGATATATATATATGTTTATATATGTATATATATATTATTTATATATACAATATATATATATATATATATATTAATATATATATACACACACAATACATAAATTTATATATATATACACAGATATACTATATATATATACATATGTAATAATATATATATTTTACATGTATATATATTATATTTTCATTTATATATATATATATATGTATATATATATATATATATATATATATATATATATATATATCTGGTAATGGTCTTGTGTTGACGTGTGTCAGATCACACAGATATCCTAGCGTCATACTGTGCTTCCCAAAGATAAATTGATTCCACGTGCTCGTCATGACCACTGCCACGAAGGCGGGGCTCCTGTGAACGGCGAATTTCCTGCGCCGTATATCTGGACGTCCACTGCCTTTTGAGCCAAGTTTTTTTTAACCAAAATCTTAGGGTGGGTAACGCCGACAGAAAACTCCACAGGAGCTTTCGCCATGTCAGCTGCGGCATACATATCCCATCGGCGTTTGGTATATGCTGTGGTACCCAGCAACCTAAACCCCAGTTATGGATCAAATAGCATGGTGGGTGGAGAGGGCCCCCGTAAGCCGTGGGGAAGGCAACCTATCTAGGAGAAGGAAAACCCTGATATAAAACTGCGACGCATGCTGCTTCCAATGATGTTGACTTGTTCTTCTTTTTGGTTCAATATGACAGTTGTTTAGAGAGTGGGATTGTTTCGGTGCAGTCTTCTCTCACTATAAATGTTTCAAGCACAGGGATTACTTGATGCAAAGGAATACACATTTTGCAATAAGTATGTATCTCGATAAAAAAAAAGGCTGGCTTTAGCCTTAAATGGTAAAGGTCATTCAATGAGGGCTGATACAAATATGACGTCAATGGCAATAAAAGCTCTAGAACTTCCAGGGTGTGGCCTGGCAGGTGTTCCGGGAACCACAACTGGGGCCCGGTCATCAGTGAATATGCAGGACTATAGAAAGTTTATAGAAGTGACTGTTCGGCATCGGCACGTGCTGCTAGTTGCACTCATGTTTTCGTCATTTTTGCGTCATGTAGTAAAACTGTTTACATAGAAACGTACACGATGTTAATATATATAGTGTTTTTAAAATATAATTATCCACTGACATGCCGCTCCCCATATTGAGTTGCCCAATTAGTTAAAGAAAAAATATTCCCAACTCGCATTTAGGTAAAAAGGCACTTTCGTAAATCAGTGATTTCATTCAAAGCGTATCGCAAAACCCAAAACAAATAACACACACACACACACACACACTTATATATATATATATATATATATATATATATATATATATATATATATATGTGTGTGTGTGTGTGTGTGTGTGTGTGTTTGTTTGTGGGTGTGTTTGTGTGTGAGTGTGTGTATAGGTATATAAGGATAGCCGTTTTTTTCTGATGCATGTTTCGTTAAAGAGTGTAAAAAGAAATTAGCTACAGCTACTTTTCCGATAAATTCAATAAATGCATTTAGTTTATTACTTACGCGCACGGGGACGACATCTGAAAGACGAAAATATTCTCAACTACGGCACGTTTTGTTTTACACTCTTATAGAACGTCCGAATATTGGTTCGCTAAACGGAAAGGACTGATTGCAAGAGAAACAAACAGAAAATATTCTCGACGATCAGCACGCACACACACACAAACACACACATACATACATATATATTTATAATATAGCACAGCCCCTTTAAAAATATCTAAGTGGTGCATTGCTCTTTTAGACTATGATCTATTTCTTTCTATAATTTATATATATATATATGGAAATAATTGTTAATATTTTTATAAACACATTATCGATATAATTAAATATATCCATGTATATGTACATATGCATATATATATGTGTGTATGTATGTGTGTGTGCATGTATGTATATATATCCAAAAGTTTTAAAAAGTTAAAATAAATAAGCTTTCGTAGATTTTAAGAAATTATGAATATAAATGTGTATATAGTAATCCCAACTTAGTGACAGATTTGGAGAACGTTTATCTTGTGAAAGAACTTATGATACATTTTAATCAGTTATAAAGGTGCCCTCTATAAAGACGATGTCATTTTGTTTACAAGTGTTAAACCAAGGGATTATAAAAAACTATCAATAAACTTCATAATGTCTTCAACAACCTTTGGCTTTCTATGGCTATTGAACATGACGGGAAAACTTCAAAATGCATAGACATTTGTCTTAAGCTTTAATCGGAACCGTTCTGTCGATATCATAAGTCTTAGCTCACTCTTTTATAGGTTCACAAACTCTTTAATAGCCCCAATTCAATTATTTAATTTAGAATTTCTTAGCTCTCTATTGATAACAAAGTTTATTACATTGTAAGATTATACGAAGAGTGTTAACACTGCAGCTGATTTGTTATACGAATTCATATATTGCTATTAATGTTATTATAACCATTATCCTATATATTTATGTATATATATATATATACATATATATACATATATAATACAGTAAAATCTATATACATATATATTACTAAAGTAATACGAAATTTAACGATAAGCTTCATTGATATATATGCTCATAAATTACTACTGATATATATATATATATATATATATATATATATATGTAAATATGTATATATATATAAACGCATCTATATGTATGCATACGTATCCACCATCTAATGCTGAATATATTTTTATAATCAAACATTTTTCTACTGTAAAATAATAGGTACTTGTACATCATTGTAGACATAAATATATGATTTTTTTTGTACGTGCAAATTTTGGCAATCACTTTCATACACATATATTTACATATTGTACATGTGCGTGTCTGTATTAATTCATATAGATGCATACACACATGTATGTGTATGTTTGTATGGGTGGAAATTTTGCTACTGTCAGCCATATTGATGAGTAGTGAACGCTCTGTCAAAATATACGTATCGCTCATCATTATAAGGCATCCCATTAGTCAAAGAGAATTATTCGCAGCTATCCTAAAGTAAAATATTTCTTTCTCCGAATGTGATTCGTTCAAAAAGTAGGGAAAAATTACAAGTAAATAACGACACACACACACACACACACATACATACATATATATATATATATATATATATATATATATATATATAATCATTATTTTACCTGGAAATATATATGTAGATGTAGGCTTGGAGATTCGTTCGCCACGAAAACAGATTGTTTCCTTAGATCAATAAATTAAAGCTAGAAAAACGTTTTTTTTTTTTCTATTTTTACAGTTTTGTGACATTCCAAATGCTTTGTATCCTGCCCAAATGAACTAGAGGTGTCTGCTCAAATGAATTAGAAATGGGTCGCATATTTCATGGTTCCAGATTCTAGAAAAGTAAGCTGTTTCATAGACGTGCGTCAAAGTCACAAGTGTGTTATGCAATTCATGATTAAAACTTACATCCGGTTTGCAAAACTAAATGCTACACACAGCATAAATAATTGACACTGATTCTCATCAGTTGACAGAAGTACAGTAATATATATATTGCACACAGTATCAGGTGGGCCCTCTGTACCAACACGCTTGTTGGAACGTGGCGAACGCCCTGTACATTATATAATCCTGATGCTGCAGAATTTCACTATAACAAGCTAATCCCGAAATATACAGATACAAAAGTACATTCTTTCGTTGTGTTGAAATTCTGTTCTAAACAAACTTTCGTGAGATTTGCTGGTTAAAAGAAAGTATTATTTCTCAAACACTAGTTTATATTTACAAAATTGATATTTTTTGTTCGCAATTAATTTTTTTTTAATATTTTATATCGGCGAATTGGGCTGCCTCATGACTTTTTTTGTCTGAAAGTGACAAAAACAATTATTTGCTTATTTTTACTCATTGAAATATACCCCTAACACAGCTATTTCGACAGTTTTCAAATTAGCTTTATCCATTTGGAGCACAATAATAACCTGCTTTTTAAAGTCCGAAAGGTTTTTACCATAACATGGTTATCAAAATTATCCATAACATGGTTATCAAAAGTATTCATAAAGTGGTAATCAAATTATCCATAACGAGTTAATCAAAATTATCCATAACGTGGTTATTAAAATTATAGAAAGGAACAAATCAAACACTATAAACTTATAATAAAATTAAACATAAATGAAATGTAGAACTGCAGATTTACAACTGCTCTAGTAGAATGCAAACTCAGATCAGATTGACTGCGCTTATATTTTGTCAATATCTTTCAAACAAAAAGATAGTCATAAATGTCTTCCATAATAGTTCGCATGTTATGTTATTATCTGAATACTATGCGGCATAATCTGCTTTATTATGATTCGAGCTAGCATACATAAATGCGTTATATTTTTTGCGAATTATCTCAGTAGGATTTCAATTTGAAACAAGCACACATTTTTAATCGTCGCCGAAAGTTTTCTCTGCACACTTGGAACCTTTTGCTAATGTTCACAAAAAATGATGGCCGATTATTTAGGTAATGGTTTTATGTGTTTAGTATCAGATAAGAGATGAATGAAACGGGAAATCATCCGTCACATGGGACTACTAACATTTGTGTGTATCGTTCACTCTGTTTGCATAGATTTCGGGCTATATGGACAATAATTTCACATTCGATTAAAGACGACTAGGTTTTAGTAAGCAAGAAAGCAGCTCCACAATAATGTGTGACACAATTGTGAAGCCCTGCATCAAGTCTTTAGTAATTAAAATTCTACCTGGTGGTTATCCTATGGAAAAAAAAAGGAATGAAAATATTTAATAGCAGTATCAATACTAGTTGTGTGAACATCTTATAGGTAAGAAACAGAGATAGACACTACGCCGAGTACATTTCATGAAGGTAACGATAAAGTAGGTAATGATTAGCAACATATATGTAATTTGAAATGGATTCTAGAGAAAAGAAGAATTAATTTGTGAATAATTTTCGTATTTGAATTTGAAATATATCAAGACAGGGGAATGTGCCCTACAGAAACCTCCCAAATGTTACTACAGTATTTTACCGTCTAATATATCCGACACTGGTAGGGATTCCATCTACAATCACGTGTTTCCTAGAGCGGTAGAAAACTCGAACCTTTGTATTTCTAGCGACCTTTGCAAAACTGAACGTATATCTAATATTTTGAGTTTGGAGCAGAAGTCAGTCCTAAGAGTTATTTAATGAGAGTGATTTATTTAGATAGGAGTAAAATGGGCATCCAAACTCTTCTGGTAGAAATGGTTGATTAGCTAATGAATTCCCGTCCAGATTTAGCAGTTGTTACTAATCATAACACTGCCTACTACTAAAACATTATTGTTGGTGTCGCTTTAAGAAGTGGCGATTCCTTACTAAATGAAAAAGTATAACGACTATAATGATTATTAAAATAAAAGTAAGAATGCGCCGATCGCTTAAGAATTACTCTTTGATCTTTGTCCATGTTTATATTCTATTACCTAGAGGTAAAGAAGTGACGGAAATAATTGATCACAATATGTAAGGCTACGTGGGGGTCCAGAGCGTTGGTAGAGCTTTCATTTCACGAAGATAAGATGAAAGCAACAACAACAAGAGGTCAGGTAGAGATATTAAAACCGGTCGGCACATAAGTCTTCTTCAAACGTGAAATGCAAAGAAAGTAATATCGCGTTTATGAGAAAGGCGTTTGGAATCCTTAGGATTTGTGCATTAAACTTGTGTTCTTGGTACTTTGTGCTATCTAAGGAAGGGCGGTAAGGTCTAGGACGTGACAACCGTATAGACGCAAACTCATATAAATGCATGTGCAGAAATACATATATATCTTTTTTGTATATACGGGCATATAAATGCATTCGTATATATATATATATATATATATATATATATATATATATATATATATATATATATATATATATATATATATATAAATGAAACGTCTGGTTTATTCAAAGTCGATAAACTAGAAATTTACAAGTCCGTTTGTAAACATATTTTGAAACAACAACTGTATCTAACGTAAATGTCTTTTTAAATATTAAAAATGAAAAAATATTACCATATTAAAAAAAATCTTTTTTCGACCCCGTCACTTTCCGTCACTTTCCGTTTTTGGGCGAGGACATTGATTTTAAATACTTCCGGTTTCTTCCACGCCGTTTCGGTTTCTTCCATGCTGTTCATTACCGCTATGTATACCATTACCCCTGTCATATTATCATATAAACAATTACATCATTTCGTTTTTTTTTTTTGTTATTTCTTTTTTCGGTCTGCTTTTTCTTTAGATTTTACCTTTAACCATTAGCAGTGTATATTTGACTTATTTTTAAATTCTATTTAAACACACACGTGCCGACGATCTATATCGTAGCTAGCTTTTTATTTCGTTATAAGTATTTGCGCATTCTTTAACTCTGTTTCAGAAAATTAAGTTTTTCATCATATTTGGAAACAATGATTTTATCTAACCTACCTGTCTTTTTAAATAATATTTATTTTTCAAATGCCATATTACATAAAACTTTTCCTACAACGTCACTTTCCATTTACGGCCGATTAATTTCGACATTTGTTTTTCTTCTTTTTTTTTTCCTTTTTCCATTTCTCTTTTTTATATAACCGTTTTTTTTTATTACTAACCTAAAACCACTATAACTTATTTTTTCCTAAATGCTTCCTTATTTTTAATATAAACAGTAAATTCGCATGCATTACTGTTACGTCAATTTACATTTATATACCACCCGTCGTATTAATTCATTCTTTTTTTAAATGCAGCCTGCCTTTTCTCATATATATATTATTTTTTTTTACATTTAGCGGTGTTGTTTACTTTCCGAGTTTTTTTATTTGTTTTTTTTCTCTATTTTTACCATATTAAACAAACTTTTTTCCGCAAACTTTTTTTTTTGCTTCCTCCATTTTCTTACAGCTTACTTTCCACATTTACGGTGTATAATTACCTTATCTCACTGTTTCACATTTCATTTCAATATATTTTTCTCATTATATACGACCATTTTTTTTTACTTGCTAACAGAAAAACACCGTAAATAATTTTTGTTTTACATAAACAGTAAATTCACTTGCAATACTGTGTGTTCACTTTACATTTATATATAAACCATTCCATTAATTCTTTTTTTTATGCGACCTGTCTCATCCTTTATATATTAATTTTTACACTTAGCGGTGTCGTTTACTTTTGTATTTTTTCATTTGTTTTTTTTCCTCTTCTCTATTTTGATCATATCAAACAAACTTCTTTCCGCCAATGTTACTTGCATTACCTTTTTGTCATCCTGCTTTTACTTTATATATGTTTGCATTTACGGTTTATAATTGCCTTATCTCAGTGTATGCTATTTCATGTCGTTAATTGTTTTTTTTGTTGTTTTTTTTTGCTTGTCTCTTTTTTTTTTTACAACCGTTTTTTTTTTTTTTGTCTAACAAAAAACTGCATAAATCAATTTTTTCTACGTGCTTCCTTATTTTTTACATAACCGGTAAATTCATGTGGATTACTGTTATGTCACTTTTCCTATTTACCACAAACAAAAAAACATAGAATTCTTTCTTTTGTTCGAGCCTTACATTAGCAATTGGGCATTTACTGCTTAGGACAACCCTTTTTCCTTTTGGCTGTACTTTGGATCTAAAGTCGTTCTTGGTAAGTACCGTTGGCGTTACAGTTTTTTTTTTCGTTTAAAATGCTCCGCAACAGATCACACTTAGGTCGGCGTACCCGCAATGCCGATTGAATTCGGCGATTAGTTAGCAGTTTAAATCCTGAACAACGAGCATCGGCAAAAGAGCAGAGCAGACAACGGATGATTTTGATACGTGCCAATGAAGCAGCAGAAGCTCGACGGATTTCCAGATTTGAGGCAGCAAGATTACTGGTACAACAATCCCGTAATACAGATCTGCTTCGATCTCCACGCAATGAATGTGAGACACTGCGACATGCGGAAAGACGACAACGAGAAACTGCAACTCGGCGTCAAACTCGACTCCATACTCAACCAACCCGGGATTGGAATCGGCTTGCATTCCACTACGACCCTGATGATCATTACAGTTTGAGTCACCAGGTTCAAATCGGCACAATGACTGAAGTGTGTCCCTACTGCAAGCCTCTGAAATTTAAGGGGGAAACTAAAGGATTGTGTTATGCCAATAGAAAAATTAAACTACCTCAACTTGAGGAACCACCAGAATCATTAAAATATTTGCTTGCTGGATCAAAGCATTTTCTATCGAACATCAGGAAATACAACTCATGCTTCCAAATGACGTCTTTCGGTGCAGAAATCATTACAGCACAATTCATGCCAACTTTAAAAGTTAAGGAACAGATTTAAATTAAAGTTGGATATCCGCTTCCTTGCCCAGGCGGTCATCATATATTCCTACAACTGTATTTTATCGGTGATAACAACGATGAACTGAATGCACGCTGTGGAATTTCAACTGCCACAAGAAGGTCCATTGTTTCCGAACTGCAAGACATAATTCATAATAAAAAACAATTTGGTACGTTTATTCAAAACTGCAGTTGAAATGATTCCATCTGATACACACAAGATTGTTATTCGTGCTGGCAAAGCTCCTGGTGGAGAACACGTGCGAAGATGCAATGCTCCAATTTTAGATGAGGTGGCAATTGTTATAGTTGGAGATCAATTTTGACCGAGGGATATTGCCCTTCATAGGAGAAATGATCAATTGATAAACATTGAAGAAACTCAACGATGCTATGATGCTCTACAATATCTAACATTTTTTGGGATGGTGCTGATGGATATCATTTCAATGTTAACATGATAAATCCAGTTATTGGTGAGGAAACAAATAAAAAATGAACCGCAATGGACTATCATTCATATTGATTAATGATTCGGGAAAATGAAACCAATCACATTCTGAAATGCTGCCAATTGTTCCACCAATACATCGTAGACATGTACGCAAAAATTGAATCTGAAAGTTTGCTAATCATACGTTTGAATCAGTCCAAACTTCGCTCTGAAGAATATGTTCACTTGCGAGATACAGTTCAAATTGATGGTAATACGATAGACGTTGGAACACTAACACTTTTGCCGTCTTCATATATAGGTAATCCACGTCATATGCATGAGTACACTCAGGACGCTTTTTCATATGTTCGTCAGTATGGCCGTCCTGACCTGTTCATTATTCATCAGCAACCCTGCCTGGGATGATATACAGCAACTATTACTTCCTGGAAAATCATCAGTGAATAGGCATCATATTACAGCACGTGTTTTCAGACAAAAGCTGAAATTGCAACTAGATTTCATTATTAAGCATAAAGTCTTTGGGTCTGTGTGCTGTTGGATGTATTCAGTGGAGTGGCAAAAGAGAAGATTACCACACTCACACATACTAATCTGGCTCTATAACAAAATCAGTCCAGATCAAATCGAAAATGTAATACGTGCTGAAATACCTGATACTGGCATTGATTAAGACTTGCATGAAGTTGTGACAAACCATATGATACATGGACCTTGTGATATATTAAATCAAAATTCACCATGCATGAAAGATAGAAAATGCGCTAAGCGACATCCTCGGGCATTACTATCAGACACAGTTACAGGAAATGATGGATATCCTTTATACAGGAGAAGATCTACGGATAATGGCGGTAAATTAGCAATCATACAAATGTGCAATGGTGATATTGAAGTCGATAAATGGTGAGTTGTTCCATATTCACCTTTGCTTTCGAAAGCCTACAAATCGCAGATTAATGTGAAATACTGTAACTCAGTTAAGTCCATCAAATACATTTGCAAGTATGTGAATAAAGGCAGCGATATGGCAGTTGTTTGTTTGAAAACTCAAGACAATGATAGAAATGCAAACATACATATCGATGGAATTGCACAGTTTCAAGCTGGAAGATACATAAGCAGTAATGAAGCTGTATGGCGAATTCTTTCATTTTCCATACATGAACGAAGTCTAACCATTGTTCATTTATGAGTACATTTAGAAAATGGACAACGTGTTTACTTCACAGCTTCAAATGTGCAAAAGACGACTTGATTAAAAAGGTTTTTGCGGACATCCAATTTAACTATAAGGAACCAAGTTGGTTGAGAGAACGAGCCATTCTTACATCAAAGAACAAAGATGTCCATGAACTCAACAGTACTATTCAGTTGAACATTCCTGGTGAGTTAGTCATATACAACTCCGTCGACACTGTTCTAGAAGAAGACGAAGCAGTAAACTATCCAGCAGAATTTTTTAATTCGCTAGATTTGCCAGGGATGCCACCTCCTGTACTGTAATTGAGAACTGGCGTGCCAATCATGCTGTTTCTAAATATTAATAAGCTCAACCTTTGTAATGGCACACGTCTTTCTGTAAAAAAAATTATGACTAACCTAATAAAAGCCAATTTTAACGGGGACTTTCAAAGGTGAGGATGTCCTGAGTCCACACATTCCTATGATTCCTACAGACATGTTATTTCAATTCAAGAGATTGCAATTCCCAATTAGAGTGGCATTTGCTCTCACGATCAACAAAGCACAGGGATAATCTGTAGAATTATGCGGCTTATATTTGCATACTGATTTCTTCTCACTTATAAGTTGCATGTTCTAGAGTTTGCAAACAGGCACTCTTTTCATTTGCACTGAATCAGGAACCACCAGGAATATTGTGTATCCACAAGTATTGGAAAATTAACCATATCAGACACATGCATTTTTTGTCAATTTACGCCACAGCAACGCGTGGCAGGGTAGTATATATATATATATATATATATATATATATATATATATATATATATATATATATATATATATATATATCCTAGAGCTATATTAATAATAGGTAAAAAAATAATAATAATTGTTGATTAACGATCAGTTTCAAAAGGAAAACCAACAAAATTTACTTGAGTGAACGATCGTTTCGGAGAACGATGTGTATATAAATTAAAATTGATAATAATTATTGACAATAATGTGCCAAGTTTTTTACCTTGGAACATCATCTCTCGATCAGCAAAAAAAAAAATCATCAACGATTCGGAGGCAAGATACAGCACCATGCCTAAATATATAAAAAAAAGTTTTCTCATGGAACTTAATAAGAATCATCCACCTTTCTTACGACAAAAATGTTACTTTTATTTGGGTGTCTTTAATTGTTTTACTCAATATATATGTATATATATATATATATATATATATATATATATATATATATATATTACGACGCCCTCTATTCATGAATTGCGTTTCTTTCCTCTTAATACTATGTCTTTACGATCTATCATTCTTATATTCTCATAGTATATTAAGTTCATGGCAATGCTCGTCTGAGCTCCAAGCTATGGTCCTCCCTCGCTAAACATTCACGAGAAACACACGTCTGACTGAAAATACTATCAATAATTTCCCCCATTCTTTATCTGTGCCTAAACCTAAACGTGGATTCCATGAACAACGCTTCTTTCTTAGAACTGCACAACTGCGGAACGCTCTTCGGTTTACCTTCTTTCCAACTGGCTACAATATGGCCGTTTTCAAATCAAACGTAATCAAGTTCTTGATGAGCCGTTCTCATTAAGTAATCCAATTTACCAAATTTACATTTCTAACGATTACTATACCGTTCTTTCGACCGCTGTGCACTCTTTCACCCTTATCCTCGATTGGTCTCTGGGCCTTGATAAGTGTTGATTCCCTTAGAAAAATTATGATACAACATATTTGCTAAAAGTAATGGACCATTTTTTCCTTTTGCTAGAATATATAAATTCCCTTGTTATAATGTACACTTATACAGTAATTCTTTGAAAGTTTTATCTTTTTTGCAGGTCGTATTGTCTATGTGAAGCATCAGGAAAAGACCGTAATCTTAAAGAACAAATTGATCCGAGCAACATTCATGGCGCCTATAGCATATTTACGAAATCGATGCAGTTGATGTTAACACCGTTACGAGATGGGTTCGTCGATATCATAGAGGTGAAGGAGATATAAGTTACAAGGTGGGTTTCGGCCTTTTTACGAACGAGACGTCGTTCAGCGTTGGACAAAAGTGTATTTTGAATAGAAGTCACAATGTAGAAATAGTAATTATGTCACACAAAATGCCATGCCATTAACATTTACCACTTTCATCTTCAAAGTTTAAAAAAAACTCTGAAGATAAAAGTGGTAAATTTTAATGGAACGGCATAGTTTTAATTTTTGAGTTAAAAGATAGAAGCCCTTTATTGAGAAAGGATTCCCCGTATATCAAAAACTAAAAACACTGATACATTTCTAGATGTTTCTTTTTAAAGATTGAATTTCGAATTTTATAACGTTTATTATTTTATTATATATTTTTCAATAGTAATTTATCGGATATTTAATAATACCATGTTGTATTAACTAAGACATAGTTTATACTAACCGTGGTGCCCGGCGTTGCCCTGAGTGTTTGGAGGTATATGTTGAGCAAAAAAATGTGGAAGTAGGCAGGCAGGCTCGAACCCGTACCGCGAAGGATGAAAGAACGTGAAAAATTCGTGACGTCTTTGCTATTGCGTCCATCGGCAAGTCAGAAGTTAGGAAAGCTTAAATTAAGTCTAGTCAATCGAAAAGAGGGGATGACTTCAAACATATCGGCAATAAAAATAACCCCTCCTTGTAGAAAATTGCCTAAGTGAGGGTTGAGGATGTAATTTTTTAACCACTTTTTCGGTATGTATCGCCCGAAAAATAATGCTTCAAAATAATACCTATTTCGTGAAAATCCGTCGCCTCTGTTGAAAGTTCGAGGCAGACATAAAAACTTGATGATTGCTGCATCTTTCCAGATGATCGCCGTCCTATTGAGTTCTCCAAATTTTATCGTCCCTGCCATCTCAGATGACTCTTCACTTCCGCCGTAGATTTGCACATCTTGAAGCAGATGTGATACAAATTGAGCAATTTCCATAGAGTTGACTTCCTCTGGAGGTTGAAGGGTATTCTTATAAACAATCACATGTCTCCTCAAACCAGCAGTAAACTTGCAAACTTTGCTGCATGTTAAACAGCTCGTTTGGTTTGGACTAATAGGTGCAAATTGACCTGAACGGCAGTTTTGTACGACTTAAGCACTCGTTCACAAGTGTCGCATTTCCAGCTTTGTGTTTGTCGCTTCAGATTGCCGTAGACCTACTTTCTTTTCCCTAGAGTATCACAACTTTCACGTACAAGTTTCGCCACTTAGGCCTTTGCAGCGTAAGTTCTTCCCAAGTGTCGATGTCGATTTGTAAGGCTTTCAAATTATCCTTTGTAGAGTCCCTCAACCTCTTCCTAGGCTTGTGTTGAGGACGCTTGCCATTTTACAGATCCCCGGAAAAATTGTTTTGGCAGCCTACAATCTTTCATTCGAACAAAGTAGTCCATCCAACGCATGTGAGATCTGATTACAAGGGTCTGAACACTAGAGAAACATGGTCTTCAGTACGGGTACTTGTGCTTGCCACTTGATGTTTAAGATACGTATTAAGCATTTTCGGTGAAATCGCTCAAGCCGTTTAATGTGTCTTGATGCAATGTCCATGTATCCGATGAATACTAGACTGTGGTTAGCACACAGTTCTTTTAAACGCAGATCTTAGTTCTATCTGTGATGCCACGATCAGGCCACACTCTCTTCTCCAACTTTCGAAAAGCTACAGATGCCTTCTAAACTCGCCTGTGGATTTCAGTGTCTAGACAGCCATCCCTCGACAGAGAACTACCAGGTACACAAATGAATCAACTACTTCCAGTCTAGCACCACATACCATGATGTTCGGTTCACGTATGACTGACCCGGTGCAGGAGTGAACATCACCTTTGTTTTAGAAAGACTGATCCTCAGACCAAAAGCAGTGCAGGAGTCAGCAAAGCTATCTATTATATGCTGAATATCAGTCGCAGTGTGCGACTAAAAACAGCATCGTCTGAATACAGTAACTCCTTAACCAAGACATGATGCAGCTTTGTTCTGACATTAACTCTTCTAAGATTAAAAATGAGATCTGTGGTTCGAAACTTTTACATAATACCCTTGTCGCAGCCTCGAAACGCATGGGCAAGTAGAGCAGCAAAATATACAGAGAAAAGAGGCAGGAATATCACCTTGTTTGACACCATTCTCAACTGGGAGTTCATCAGACAAGTTTCTGTTAAACGAGACTCGAGCTTTCATATCCCTGTACAGTTCCTTGTTGGAGGACATCCTACTTTCTCTAAGATCAACCAGACAGCATCCATGTTTACGGTACAAATGCTTTGGTTAGATCCACAAACACTTGATACATTGGTATCTGTTTTCAATGCATTTCTCCTGGACGTGACGGGCTGAAAAAAATCATACCCATAGTTCCTCTACCAGACCTAAAGCCACTTTGTGACTCTGGAATAGTATTAGGACAAACATCCCCTAGTAACCTATTCAATAGAAATCGTGCTAGAACTTTCCCGGCAGCTTCCAAAAGCATAATCCCACGGTAGTGGTCACAAACATTTTCCTGACCCTTTCCTTTAAACAGGGTCACCAGGACACCATCAATCTAATCGTGTGGAACAAGAGCACCTTCCCAGATTTCCTCAACAAAACCAAATATAGCATTAGCAATATTCACACCTTCAATCCTATAAAGATCCACCGGAACACCATCCAAACCAGGTGCCTTGCCACTGCTGATTTGTGCAATGGCCAACTGCACCTCCACCAGATTAGGAAAACGATCCATTCTGAATATGATATCATATTGAGGTAGGCTATCAATTGCATCAGTATCTACTGCCGAGGGATTGTGAAACACATCAGTAAAGTGCTATTGTCCTCTTTTCAAGATATTTTCTGGATCCTTAATGACAGCAAAACCGCCTTTCGACATCAGTGGAGATATTGAAGAGGTAGGAGGACCAAATACTTGGAACAGAAGTCCATACAATTCCCTCGACATACATACATACATACACACATATATACATGCATACATAATTCAAACAAACGGGTGATATTTATATTATAGAGTTGTATACATTTTAATACCTTGAAGTTATTTATAAGTGTTTAGCAACTAATTTTTTTATTCTAATGTGTATTACATTTAAAAAAAAAACGAGATCTACTTTTAATTAGCAGGGAAACCCGACGTTGCCCGGTTTGCATTTAGATCAATGCATGTTTCACACTTCCAATATTTTTATTGTTAACGAAGTCGAACAATATTTGAATTTTCAATCAAATCAATTAATTATCGGCTATAGTTAAAGGCTTCACTAGAAAAATAGAAAAATTAGCATAACTTTCATATTATTTGTTCAAATTACACAAAAACAAATATAATAAAGCGATACAAAGGGGTTATATATATATATATATATATATATATATATATATATATACAGTAGTAAGTTATGAAAATATATATGGCAATTAAGCTAAACATAATATTACGTGTATCATTAACGTGAGAATTTGTCATCAATACAGCTGAAAAGAAATGTTTACTAGATATAATCAGAGGCAAACATCAATTTAATATATATATATATATATATATATATATATATATATTAATAACTATATATTAATTAAATAATCCTCACCAAATAAAAAAACAATATAGAAACAATAGAAAGAAGAGCATATTATGGGGAAAATAAAATAATTTACAATTTATGACAACATATCATAAATAACCAGCAAATCAACCAGCAAATTTTAGCATTGCTACAATTATAATTTGCTAATTTTTTATTGTCCTTTGATTAAAAGAATATCGAGTGGCATTCTTAAAAACTCAGCGGAATTAGGAATGTAAGAATTGTCTTTGGCGTATTTCAGGTGTCGAATAATAAATTTAATTGTAAATGTTAATTTACAGTTTTAAATTCCTGTATTTATAAATATATATATATATATATATATATATATACATATACATACATACATATATATGTATATGTATGTATGTGTATATATATATATATATATATATATATATACTTAATTAAAATTGATGTTTATTTGTCTATTAATTCTAGCGTTTATATTTTCCAACATTCGAATAACTGTCTTCACTTTTGGCACGGACTTGTTTATGTGTTTGTCGTGAGTCCGAAAGCTTTCCACCATTGTAGATTCCTAAAATATAAAAAATATTTATGTTTTGAATGTTTAGAGATGCATTATTTATTTCATTTGCCAGTTTCCTTGTTTTATTTATGCCGGTATACCTTGTGTTTCTAAATAAATTTGAATTTAAACGTCCTTAAAAAGACAATCCCTGAAAAGTTGCTTGCAAGCAAAAATAGAATAATGAGTATTTCCGTAAGCAGAGATGGCTTTTCAATCAAAATGAAAGGAGAGCAAGCACATTTCTATGGTAGTAATTGCAGAAAAATAATAAAACATTCAACATGATCGAAGAGATCTCTAAATAATTTCAACACTTTGAAAATTTACTGCCTTTGAGAACCTGATAAAGGGAGTAATAAAGGAAAAAATCTATAAAGTAATTTGTCCATCTATAAGCGTTGCTCAAAGGCAGAAAAATACGCTTGAAGTCATTTAAACTTTATTCGATCTAATTTAGGAATATAATTGTCTATCAATATGGTGGAGTTCAGTTGAAAAGGGGTCCTTATTCATTCGTGTAGTCAATGCAGACGAAAGGGAGTGAGCATTTTCTATTCCAATAATTCAATGCGTTTCACATAATAGCCAACTCGTGCGTATAATATGCGTCGAAATTTGTCTCATGTTGCTGTAGTCACGTTTATTATTGTGTGCAAGTAAAGAGAACAAATCAAACATTCGATTTATGAGTGTCGTTTGACCTACAGGAAAAGCATTTTCATTAATTGAAACGTAATTCGAACTAAAAGTCACAATCAAATATATAATGAAAATGTTTCCCTCTATTGACCATTATGAATTTATAAACATATGCGATGTATTGAATTCTGTTATTGTTACGATTTGGGTCATATATCGATGTGCGTTTTGTAAGTATGCATTTGTTAAGTTCGCTTTCAATTGTCACTTTATCTTTACCAACACGACAGATTCGTATATCGTTATTCACATACGCTTAAGTCTACCCCGCTGCCTAATGTGTAAAATGATTTACTTCAGTTTATATATATATATATATATATATATATGTATATATATATTAATATATATATATATATATATATATATATATATATATATATATATATATATAAGTTCGATAACTGATTTGCCATCTTAGATTATCTTGGTAAACTTAATTGTAATTGTGATTTCATATATATATATATATATATATATATATATATATATATATATATATATATATAGGACACACACACACACACACACACACACATATATATATATATATATATATATATATATATATATATATATATATATATACAGGAAACGCTTAATAAGTGGATAGTCCTTAATCCGCGGAGTATCGAAGAAATATTTCTTTCTCATCAGAGCGTAGGAATATGCAAAATGCGGGATGGGATTTAGTATACAAATGTATTTCATGAAACTGCAAGTAAGTCATAGATCTTACTTGATAACAAAAAATGAACCGGAGGGAATATGATGAAGAGAAAGGTGTTTTCACGTGAACGGATAGTCTGATGAAAAAGGTAAATTATCCAGTGATGGTACTCGTGAGATAAAATATGCACCAAACAAATTTTATACATTTTATTGCACTAAAAGCTATATTGAACAAAGAAAATGTTAACAAGGAAACTTAAACGACACTTATAACACAGAACATTTTATGAATGTTTAAGATGGAATCGCATTCCATTTGGATTTCTTTAAAAGATCAATACTTTTAGAATGTTTTCAACTAAAGTAGAACACTGTGAAGAGGAGACGCTATTCCATTCGCTTTGCACAGCTCCCTACCGTTTATCATTGTTCGAAAATGTTTTCTGGATATGCACGAGATATTATGGACCAAATATTCTCGATTGGGTTTAAATCGGGGCTTTGAACTGGCCAAAATATCACATCAATTGAATTATCAAAAAAACATTTTTGTGTCTTTAGCAGTGTGTGCAGAGGCATTATCATGTTGAAAAATAATGTTCCCAGATTCTTGATACTTGGTAAAAGTAATGTTACTAATATTCAATGTATACCTTTGCATTGATTGATTTCTCACATGTAGCAAGTTCCCCATACCATTATCCCTCCATTCCCGTGTTTAATTGTCGATTTTATGCAACATGGCGAAAATCTTTCTCCTGTTCTTCGATTGCACCGTTCGGGAGCATCAGGATCATCACTATCAAAACAAAATCTTGATTAATCTTATCAGAAAACATTCTTGACCCAGTCTGTATCCTTCTTGCCATAACCCGAGGAAAATCTCTTTCTATCATTGATTTTCTTCTTAGATAAAAGTGGCTTCTTGGCACACCGTTTAGAGAAAAATCACATTTCTTTCATTCGTCAAACTATTGTATATCTAGTAAGAGAATGCCCAGCCTTTGTTTTGAAGTTGTTGCTATGGTAAACATAAGTTTTCTTTCGATCCTTTAAAACAGTTAATTTAAGCCTGTAGTGGTCCTTCAAACTTGCTGCTCTAGGGCGACCAGATCCAGATTTTTTTCTACCAAGCATTCGACTTCGAACTTTTGACAAATTCACTTCAGAAAAGAAAGAGATGTTTTCACATTTTTTTCTTAAAATATAAAACATCTTATTGTAAGTCATTTTGGACTTCCTTAATCCTGCAATTTTGTTTTTTTATACCCCGGCCAGGATGCGGTCTTACCATTTTAAGGATTAATTTTTTCACTTATTATTATATGCTATACTAATAATAATGATATGCAAAACAGACATTTTTTGTTAAAATTAACAAAATTTAATGGAAAAATATTGAAAAATCGATTTCTTCCTTCTTTCATTCTTGGCCCATTTTTTTTTTTTTTGCTTACGAGTGTATATATAGCTAGAGAGGAAAATAGTGAGAAAGAGATAGAAAAAGTGAAGGCCAGAGGGAAATAAAGAACACGAAAAAGATAGAGAGAGGTAATGGGATCGAGAGATAGAGACAAAGAAAGACAGAGGAGGAGAGAGACAGAGGAAAAGAGAAAAAGAAAGTGAGTGGAAGAGAGAAATATATGAAGTGACAGAGAGAAAGTGGCTAAAAGAGAGATAGAAAGGATTATAGAGACAAAGAGGAGAGAGAGGGGGGAAATAATGAGGGGTGGATGAATAGAGAAAGAGGAAAGGAGAAGATAAACACAGCGTTTTTATCCCTGATTAATCGAGGAGAAATTCCTTTGAGACGATAAAACTTTATTTTTGTCCCTATCCAGAGTACTCCTTTTTCGGGAGCTGTATTTTCCACACATTAAAAACCGACCGGTACTTGTGCTGAATTTAAACTAGACGTAGCAAACCGACCGCTCGTCTTTGCTCGATATATGACACCAACCGCTTGCTTTCGCTGATTTTCAAAGTGTAACAATGCTACTCAAGGAAAATACTTTCCAAAACATGTATATATAATGAAATCACTAGAAAAAATAATAACAAAATTAAAAAGAATCAACGACTTATCGTAACAATTTCTATTTTATTCTTGAAACGATTGGAAAAGAAAGTTGTTTTTCTTTAAGGGGCGCGTAAAGTTAAAATTGTTATTTTTCAGCATTTATCGGGCAATATCATTGTTGAAAACTCCAACGTTCCAATGTGCGAAGGCATTCCAATGTGCGAAGGCATTAAAGAACATCAGTGAATTAAAGGATATGGACCTAAAGATCGAAGTGACTTCAACCTTAAAAACAGTAAATTTTCTAGATGTTACCTTTAACCTACCTAATAATACCTACGAACCATACGCCAAAAATAATACATACCCCCTATATATACACCCTATGTCCAACCACCCCAAACACATTATTAAACATATCCCTAGATCAATAGAAAAAAGGCTTAGCACAAACTCATCTAATTCCATCATGTTTAACCTAGACAAATCCTTCTTTGAAAATGCTTTAAAAGAATTTGGATATCCGAACACTAATATCACATACTTGGACCCTGATGAACCCAATAATACAAATAGGAATAACAGATCCCGCAAAGTCCTCTGCTTTAACCCTCCCTATAATAATATGATAAAAACTAAATTAGGTAAAAAATTATTCATGCTTTTTAACCATCACTTCACCCCTAGCAATATCTGCATACAATTTTTAATAAGACACTATTAAGCCAAGCTAGAGTTGCGCAACTAATCTAAAAACATAAAATAAAAAACACAACTATAAAATACTAAATAACCACAACTATAATAACAATAGGCAAAATAATTGTAACTGCCTTAACAAAGCCCAATGCCCGCTCCACCAAAATTGTCTCTCAACTAATGTGGTTTACAAACCAACTATTGCTCCTGCTGAAGACACACAAAACAAAAAATTCTACATTGCCCTCTCAAGCACTGCGTTCAAAGACAGATTAAGGGTGCACAAATGCTCCCTAAATAACCTCAACCACCCCAATAGTACTTTACTAACCAACCACTATCTACTACTTACCCGTAACAACCTCACCCCAAGCTGGGAAATTCTGAACAGATCTTGTACCTGTAAATCACTGAACTCCCTATGTTACTTAGGCTTGACTGAAAAATTACTGATTACTAATTTTAGAGATAGAGAAAAACTTTAACTAAAAAACCGAAACCTCTCTTAACTACAAATATTATAAATCCCACCTCTTAAGTAACTTCTCACACTTCTAACAATATCTATAACCCAACCCTAAAATATAATACTATACCGGCTGCATACCAATAACTTAATTGCCCAATTATAGGAAACGCACAACTCACTTGATCCTGATTTACACCCCCCTACTTACAACCGGAACTGTATATACCCCATTCATTCTAAAAGAACTCCACGACAGAACACCATCTATTTATCCCCACCACATATAAACTGTTTCTTTCTTTGCCTAACTCACTCCTCATTTCATTATTTAAAAACTAAAGCCCAACCCTTATCACATCTTAACACTCCTTCCCCCTCAACACCACATAAGCACTGGCTTTGATTAACACACCGCATTTTACACCTCACTTCTCTATAAATTGACTTCCACTTCCTCTTCTCTAGACCGCCTCCTTCTCACACCAAAAATTTGCCTGAACCTCCCCATAATACCTTCCAAACCCCTCCTAACTTTACCCCCTCAGCCGCTTAAGTATTACTCCCTTAGCATGAATACTATACACTCATATATAGCCCCGTTTCCCTATTTACCACACATTTACAACCCACAATTTCAGTAATATGTTTATCCTTATAATCTGCCAATCACTCAGAGTTCTCGCCTCATAGTTTTTTTATTGGCTAATTTAATTGTTAGGCCTTGATTTCTAATATTTATCACAATTGACATCCTCTGACGTGCTCTTCTATCTATTATTTACTTGTTAACAACTAATTTTCTATTTACCATATACATTATTTAACTAATTATTTAATTGACCATCTACATATATTTTTCTTTTATATTTACCTCTCACTATTTCTCTTTAATTATTATCTTTTTGACCAGAAGCTTATATTTATTTTTATGTATTTGTGTATATAATTATTATGCTTTGACCGGAAGATTATATATATATATATATATATATATATATATATATATATATATATATATATATATATATATGAATTTGTGTATGTGTATATATATATATACTCATGCATGTGCTCTTCCTTCATTTATGTGGGTGCGTATGTGTACATGTGTGTGCGTGTGTGTGTGTTATTTACTTATCATTAACTTTTCCTTCATTATTTTTATTAATTTATTATTTCATTAACTGATATTCTTACCTATTTTTATATTATCAAAATAAACCTGTAACGTATATCTCCTTAATTTATCCTCCCATTTTCCCTTCTCTCTTTCCTCCAACTACAGTGTCTGACAATTCAAAAAATTAATAAATAAAAATGAAAAACAAAAAATATTATTCAATTCCGCCTGCCAATCTCACTATCACTTTAAACCCCGTATGTAACCTGTTTTCTCCTCCTCCCACAACAACACGCCGGCCAATACTAACTTTGCAACCTGTTGCCATGGTGATTTGTTAAATTAACTGCTAACTGCTACTTAAACTTAAGCCGTTATAAACCAAACAGCGTCTATAAACATAAACACATAATTAATATTTAATAAACGACCCTCATTATATACACTCCTACTACTTTATATTCCAACGTCCTCTCCTTTCCACTCCACCCTTCTTGTCTAACTCCCCTTCATTTGCTACGATTTTTTCCATTCTTATTTGGTATTTTAACTCAGTCCATCTATGAATTTTGACGAAGCTGGTCGAATATTTCCTCATCTAGCGAAAACAATATGTAAATTCATTCTGGATTCACAGTAATATATTTATTTTATATATATATATATATATATATATATATATATATATATATATCTTCCCTTTCCTCTTTCCCCTTCCTAGGTTTTTCCTTTTACTCTTCTTATGTTTTTCCTTCTCTCTTTCTATTTAATATTTTATCGCCATTATTTTGAAGAATCCTCATATTAATTTTCAATTTGTGTTTTGATTCTAGCTTATATCGCTCGAATTACGAATGGCATTTTTTATTTCGATATCATGAATATATATTAGGTGCCATATAATATGAAGTAATTGACTTCAAATAAAGATCAGTGTAAATTAGCGTATATTGCGACTGTCAATAGTGGGCGCCACTGCTTATAACTAAATAATAATCTCGTTAATAAGCGTTTATCTTTTGGATGAAAAATGTGTACACAGTTAAATGCACTAAATATCGAAACTGTTTATATAATAGATATGATATTTATACAGTTTGATGAACGATTTTAAGAAGTTCAGCTATAGTTACACAGATGTTTACTTTTTTCGCTGTGGTATAATTTTCTTCGCACATTGATATTTCAAAGCTTAATGGTTTTCATAAGAAGGGAGCTAAAGTAAAAAAGTTTAGGTAACTAGCTTAAGTATATTAAAACGGAAATGTAAAATAAATGAGAAGGAAAGAATAATGGAATGTGGTGCATGAAAAATCAAGGATAAAATTAAGATGGTATGGCAGTTATATGCATCGGGCAGCCGTTGAGGCATGAATTAAGCAATGTGGGGGAGTGAAAAATGGTTAGCTCTCATTGTAAAATGTTTGGATCTTTCTAGTAAATAAAGTGTTTATACTTTTTGTTAGGTTCCTACTATATAATTTAGTTTCTAGGAGCTTTCTTGTTCTTAGGTATTGTTTTCCATTTTTCTTTCATATCTGTTGATTTTATCGCGTCTGTTTCTAGAACTCCCAAATATTTGTAAATGTGTCGTTCGCTTCGTGTCCTCATCTTACCTTGCTTAGTTAGTTTCATAAATTTTCTTGTCTCCAATTTACGTCTTTTTATAACAAGCAGTCTGCACTTCACCATTTTTTATTAGCGTCTTTTTGTTTTTACACGGTGGTCACCACTTATCAAGGCCCGGAAGCCACTCAGGGATAAGGGTTATTGCAAGTACAGTACGATAGTGTGGAGATTTAATGAAGCGTTTACTTAAGAGGGAGGTTCATTAGGAATTTGTTAACGTTGGACTTAAAGACATCCAAGTTGTAGTAATGTGGGAAGCAGGCAGACGGAACAGAGTTCAACAGGCGTTCAGTTCTAAGAAAGAAGCCTTGTTCATGGAATCTACGTTCTGATTTAGGCACAGACAAAGATTGGGGGAAATTTTTCACAGCTAGACGGGTGTTTTTCGTGAAGGATTGGCGAAGGGGAACCAGAGATTGGAGTTCAGACGAGCACCTGTCATGGAAATAACGATAAAACAAGGATAGGCTCGCAACGACTCTTCTGTGGGAGAGAGATTGCAGGGTAGAGAAAAGGGCATCCTCCACTAAGCCATGCCTCTATATTTGTTTGGTCTTGAGAAAAATTTCATGGTTAGCGGCACCCAAATTATGATGAACAGTAATTGTAATAGCGAACCTCTTTTAAATGCACATCTTAGTATTTAGATACATATCATCATTAAGCTGCCAGTTCAAATCTCCTTGTTCTCATTGCTTTTGTAATCAGATGGATAACCATATCTGATAGTTTGTATATAAGTAAACATCCTATTATCACACTTGACGAATGCTGTCATATTTTTTTAGTGTAGATAATCCATGCCATGGCTACATTCTTTCCCACTTTCTATTTAATAAACTTTAGGTTAATATATAGTAAATAAGGTGTTCCTGGTTTCTCTTTGCGGCATTTTTTGTTCCTCGATAATAGTCCACGATTATTTACGAAGGTGTATATGTGTTCTCTTAGTTGTACGGCCAAGATCCCCACATAGAAACTAAGCAGCTTGTAGTTGTTGGCGCTGATTTCCTTTTCCGTGTCTTTTATTCTATCGTGACTCAACCTCCGGTTACCAATTCTGACATATCTGTTTCGTTGATATATCTTGTCAGGTGTTTAATTAGTCCTTTATGTAGGGTCCTTAAATTTTAGAACCAATATGCATGTATTTCATGGTGATTTAATGCTCTCAGATTTGTCTTTGGTATGTCCTTGCAGATCTCGTTCTCTGTGCTATTTGCGATCTGCTGTAACTCTTTTTACAGTACTTTCAGCCATTTGTATTTCTGTTTAAGCCTTGGAGCTCTTCCAATATATTTCATCAATAGTCATAGGCTTTGTCACATCCGGTTGTAATGTTTTGTTTTTCGAAGATTCTGTTTTGCTTGTACTGTTCTGTATCTGTTTTTTTTATTACTTCTTCTTTTGGATATTACCTTTTGCTTTATTTCCGCTGTTCATTGTTTAGCCAACCTTCTGTTGTGGTTAAAATAATCAAGTGTTAAATTCTAAACGCTGCCACTAAAACATCGCTACTCCACATCTTATCGCCCTGCTGTCATAGTTCAACTCTAGGACACGACACACTGCCGACAATATTTGCCTCTCCAACATTCAAACTCAAAATCAACCCAATCTATGAAAACAAGGCTTTCTATATTCAACCGAAAACATCTCCTTTGCATATTAGGTGAGAATACAACAAGCATACAAAATTAAAGAGCGGCCATTGTTTTCATTCTCTCCGTCTGCACGAAACTCAACAGGCTGCACATAAACATGTTTTACAACATTTTTAAGTGTTTAATCTCAGAAGAGCGACTTTTTTTGCATGAGTATGACCACTTATCAAGGCCCAAAAAACACTCGAGGATACGGGTTAAGTAGTAGCAGTAGTCAATTGAACAATATAGTAACTGTTAGTAATGGAAATTCGATAAATTTGTTAGCTCAGGTGGAACGGCTCATCAAGACCTTGTTTACGTTAGACTTGAAGACAATCAGATTGTAGTCAGCTGGATAGCAGGAAAATGGAAGACATTTCCACATCCGCGCAGTTCTAAGAAATAATTTTTTTCATGGAATCTACGTTTAGGTTTAGGCACAGATAACGAGTGTGGGGGAATATTGATCGTTTTTTTTTTCAGCGAGACGAGTGTTTTTCGTGAGGGTTTAGCGAGGGGGGACCATATACTGAAGCTCAGTCAAGCACTTTCCATGAAAATAACGATAAAGCAGAGACAATCGCAACATCTCTTCTGTGAGATAGAGGTTGCAGAGAAGAGAAAAGGACATTTCCTACGAGGCTACGAAATCTATTTTGAACGCTATCAAGGCTGACAAGTCCTTTCTAGCAGCTCCTGCCAAAATGTGGCAACAGTACTCCATCCTTGGAGGTACCTGGCTCTTATATAGATAGAGAATTGCATCAGCAGTGAGATATCTACTGGATCGATAGAAATATCCCACCATTTTTCCAGCGGCCTTGACGACAGATTTAATGTACGGATTCCATTTCAGATCAGGAGTAAAGGTGAAGCACAGAAGCTTGTCAAAGCATGACGCCTCCTCGAGACGAGCGCCATTCATTTCAATTGATGCCAGATGGGATCATAACGTTGATGATGTAAAGATAGAAGCTTGGTTTTAGATGCAATAAAAGTAACCAGCCACTCCTTTCGCCATTTCATCATCATTCTTTTTATTATTATCATCATTATTATTATTATTAGTGTTGTTGACGCTATTGCTGTTGTTACTTAATGCAAATTCTTACATCGTCAATCATCAGGGATTACTTACCGATAAAGACCAGGGAGGATTCTTCGAGTCTGTAAGGTGATCGACTAGGGCTTGGTTTATTATGGACTCAAATATTTTGGTGAAAAGTGTGAGGAGGCTAATAGGGCGATAATTTACTGGTTTCTTGAAAACTGGTACCACAGAAGCAGTTTTTCAGCAGACAGGAAAGCAAGATTCAGTAAGGCATTTGTTGTAGAGTTTGGAGAGAACTCGAGCAACTTTGGCGGAACACTTTTTTAATAGGACAGCCAGGATGAGATCAGGTCCATATGCTTTTGAAGAGTCAGGAGTTTTTTTTTGATGGCATGCACCTGAGAAGGGGTGATTTTCAGCTCGTCTAGTGTGGCGTCTGTCCGAAAAGTAAAGTCAGCAAGGGGGTAGTTAGCAGGGTCCAGTGTGAAGTTGGAGGCAAACCGACTGGCAAGCATGTTAGCCTTCTTGGTTTCTGAGCAAACAAACTCATGATTGTTGGATAGTGGGGAAATTGTTGATTGCCCATTATTTACTACACTGTTGTAGAATTTCCAGAAGTGACGGATTCCTAATTTTTGTGATTCGATACGTTTTAGGTTGTTTCAGTAAATTCTCTCTTAGCTGTTGCTATTTCTTTCTTACAGTTAGGTCTGTTTTCTATATACTTCTGTCTGTTTGAACTGGACTTATGTCGGTTAAATCTACGGTACGCATGCTGCTTTGACGCAATGCCAGCTGCACAAGTAGAAGTAAACCATTAGGGAGAGTAGGGCTTGCTATAAAATTTGCGCGTAGGGGCATGCGCTTCAATTGCCGTTTTGAACCATTCAGTGGTCTCACTTGCGCAATTTTAGCAGGTAGAGAAAAGATATTTCGCCATGGAGCGTCTCTGATGAGATCCCTGATGACTTCACAATTAGCGTTTTTATAATATCTTGTTGTTTTGAGCAATGATTCTTCAGTTTTTGCTCTAGAATTTAGGGCGATTGTTTCGAGAACGAGTCGCCTGTTCTTCAAATAAGTAAAATGAGATAGGATATTCCGAGAATTGTAACCTGGGAAGCTAGGTTTGTAATTAAGTTTCAGGAGAATTCTGATCATAAGTTTTAAATAAATAAGCAGATGTTTGTTGTAAAAGAATTCGTTGTTTGGAAATATTATTGAAAAAGGAATTCAATGATCCAATTCTGTTTATGTGAAAACGGAATTTGATGATTCAATTCTGTTTATGAAAAATTGAATTAAATTGAGGTTATCTATATCCGAACAATAGAAAATGTTAAACATATTTGAAATTAGGTTAAGCCGAAAAGACTTTAGAACAATTCGGTCTACAGAATGGCATAGATATGTGAGGAACAGTGACTGTTTTAGACACTTGAGGCACGTATGGCCACGGGATCGATATGCACGTTGTTTGGTCATGCAATTACATCACGGCTAACAGATGGGTTGTCAATATATTTAGAGCTTTAGTGACACAAACAGTCAAAGTCGAGTCAGTGCCGAGCCAGAGGCCAGGCAAGGTCGAGAGAGGGTCGAACAGACAGAGCTGACATGAGTCAGAAGGAACTCACCTTTGGAGGCGAAAGGTTAGAAGTTGAAAAAATGTAAGACTTTGAATTACTTAATGTGAAACCATCGACCGGTTAAGGAATAAAGGACGTCATCATATTTTGTAACTACTGTCTTGTGTTATGCCATTCAACAAACAAGGTATTGTGAATTTGTATTTATAAGAACTTGTGTTCTACGCATCTGTATAAAGAACCTTTTGTATGCATTCATATAAGTAATGTGTCAATCATCTTAATAATGTGTCTCCCTCTCAGTATAAAGAAATAATGAATGTCCCCTCCTATGATAAAAGACTGATTGTCCTCATCTCAAAAATATATGTGTCAAAAAATATATGCTATAGAAACACTCCCCAAACTGTATAAATGTATATCTATTCTATGTATATTCTATCTATATCTCCTCTCATCCAAACTTGTATTACTTGTCTCTCTTAAAATATACCCTGCCTCTCTTTATATATATACGCGATGTGCCTCTCTCTCTCTCTAATATGAATACTCAACAAATATATAATTCGTCATCTTAATAAGAACAACATTACACGATTTCAACAATTATCACTGCATGATCAGCGTTTCCAAGTGGGGTGTGGACATTCGTAACACAGCCATCGGGAACTGTTGTCAGAAACAGATCTATAAGTGATGCGTATTGTTCTTGCTGGTTTGGAAAACGGTTTGGAAACGTAACTATCTGTAATAGAGAATGAGATATAGAGGAGCTATGTGTTGTGTTAGCGGCTGCGTCTATGTAAGTAGAAAACCCAAGCCACTTGATGTGGTGGACACTGAAGTCACCAAATACATGCACTTGTGCGCTAGTGTCATGGGAAAGTGATGTATCTATGCTGTCAGAGACTTTTTTATTAGGGTACTGTCCTGGGTCGAGGGAGAGCAGGAAAGAAAATAAATGTAACCATTGTTATGTTGCATGTTAAGTCTAAAGCATATAAACGCTTGCTCATCCGATTCTAGTTTTGTTTCTCTAGTCAAGGGAAGGATGTTTCGAATATATACTCCTAGTCCAGACATATGTCTGTCAGAGTCCTTACAGAAGAGTTGGAGATATCAAGGCATGTAAAAGTAGTTAGACGGGGTAGAGGAGTGTAGATTAATCTCACTTAGTGCTAAGATATCCGGGGTGTTTGTTAGGAGAAATGCTTCAATATCATCTAAATTTGTTGTAAGCCAACACATGTTCGTAAATGCAAGCCTCAAGGGAGGAGCCAAGTTGGATTTGATTGAGTTTTGGTCTAGTTTAAGCGTATTTTTTTTATTGTACTGTCATTTTTTGAACTTTTCAGTTTAGGTAAGGGGTGCTTAACAAGTGGTTATGCAGAATACCAGACATGCAACAGAAGTAGACAATCAGCTGATCTTCCATCTATTAAGATTGTGGCCTCAGTAAAGCCCACCGGGGATGAGTGCACGGCCCCTTTGAATGCGCGACATGGCCCTACGAACATTCCGATATTATACAACTGTGTAAGGAGTAGCCGCTCTAAGCGCTACCGAAGAGTTAGGCCGCTGTACTACCAATCGAAAAGCGCAGCCAGAAACTATCAAATCTACTTACATTGGCATTATGGCATTCAAGCAATCCTAAGTGCCCAGTTTAGAGGGATGGGATGTGTCAGGAGGGGGAAAGTTTTTGAATTTTATTTTTTTGTGAATCGAATTGTTCCTCTAATTAATAGAATGGAAAAATATTCCTACGGGTGTATATATTTTAGTTTTGTTGCATGTGAAATTTATTAAGGAGTGTTTACATAACATATAAGTATGTTTATATAATGTAAGTTCTATGCGCTTCGTGTTTTACCCTTCCTTTTTATGTATACATGTGGGGTGCGCGTTTCTTTTTAGGTGAATGTATGTTCTGCATTGCGTGTGCATATGTTATTGTTCATATGTTATTGCCTACGAACACACTCACACATGCACATTAATTTTCATATGTATGTACATGTGTATTTTCATTATCCGTGCGTTTGCGTGTGTTGTGTTATTAGTTCAGAGCAGGGCTAATCTTTTTTTGTAAATTATTTTATTGTGTAAAAAGTTGAATGATTTTCAGCTTAAAAATCTGCATGATCTTGAATTGAACTCAAGTTTGTACATGCTGTGAGACAAATAAACGAGTTTTTTCTGACACTTTTATGTTGTTTTATGTAGAATGACTATGTTGCTAATTTTGTTTTGATGTAAGAGTGACTGCATGCTGTGTTTTGTGTATAGACGGGACAGTCTTAGTCATTTTTCTAATTTCAACATTTCTGTTAGATTTTTTAATCGTACTAGTTTCTATCTACTCTTATGGCAAACATGTTGTTGTTTGCTACATTTTATAAAACCGTTTATTGTATGTTTGTTTAGTTTAGAAAGATTAAATGTATTGAAGATGTTTCGATTAGCGTGTGATCTTATTAACTTTGGTATGTATATATACACTTGTGCCCGATATTATTCATACCCCCCTTGAAAATTGAGTTTATTAGGTGTAACTTTGTAAGAATTTATTGTTTACGTCCATATTGATACATATTCTTAATAAACCTCTTCTGATCATTTTCGTCATTTTAAAATCTCGGGATACTTGTAATAAAAGAAATATACAGCTATTTATAAAATCTGCAATGTTCAAAAATAATCATACCCCCTTATTTTTTCAGTATTAATCGAGTTTCTGACTGTTTGTTTCCTGTTTGATTCTTATTTTGAATGCTTTTATACAACCTTTGATTAATTTCATTGCGTGTTTTGCATTTTTTCAGAAATTAAAATGATATCAACTGAAAACCAATAAAAGAATAAAAATTATTAGAATGGGGAAGAAAAAAGAGCTTAGTAATGATCTTAGGACTAAAATTGTGAATTCACATAAGGATGGTTTAGGTTACAAGTCAATTTCCAAGAAATTTGAGGTCCCTACAGCAACAGTACAGAGCATCATCAAAAAATTCCAGAGCCACCACACAACAAACAACTTGATTGGTAGAGGAAGGAAAAGGAAACTGTCTGCTAGAGCCACCCGGAATATTGTAAGAAGTGTTAATGCAAATCCAACCACCACTACTAAGGACATTTTAGAAAATCTGGAGTCTTCTGGCATAAAAATATCAAAGCAAACATTGCAAAGGACTCTGCATGAAAATGGTCTGAAAGGAAGAAGACCAAGAAGGACTCCATTGCACACCGAAAAACACCTTGCAGCACGTCTAAAGTTTGCTAGGACCCATATGAATTCTCCAGAGTCCGTTTTCTCAAGTATTTTGTGGACTGACGAAACAAAAATTGAATTGTTTGGCCATATGGATGCTTCTTACGTTTGGAGGAAGAAAGGAGAAGCTTACAACCCAAAGAACACCATACCCACGGTGAAACATGGTGGTGGTAGCCTAATGTTTTTGGGCTCCTTTTCGGCTAGTGGTCCAGGTAGTTTGGTCAAGATAGATGGAACCATGAAGAAGGAGCAATATTTGGAGATACTCCAGAAAAACATTAGACAGGATGCGGAGAAGCTCCATTTAGGACCAAACTGGGTCCTTCAACAGGATAATAATCCAAAACATACTTCCAAAATAGTCAAGAAATGGTTTGAGGATAATCAAATTAATGTTTTGGAATGGCCTAGCCAGAGTCCCGACCTGAACCCTATCGAAAACCTCTGGCACATATTGAAAACTGAGGTTAAAAAGCGTAAACCTAGAAATTTGAGGGATTTTGGAGAACTACTGCATTGAAGAATGGTCAAAAATCAGTGTTGATGCTTGTAAAAACCTTGTTGATAAATATCCAAAACGGTTACAGGCAGTTATTAAGAATAAAGGGCATACTATTGACTATTAGTAAGAGAGGTATGAATAATTTTGAACTAGTGCCATTATTGTTTTTCTTTGTATAATGTTTCAAACTTGCATAATTTATTTATTTGTTGAGTTTAAATTAAATGCTTATGCTTGATTTATTGTTTGAAATCCCTTTAATATTGTCTACCTTCTGGTTTGAGCAATATTCTTATAGAAATCTCAAAGATCCGAGGGGTATGAATAATATCGGGCACAAGTGTACATATATATATATATATATATATATATATATATATATATATACTAGTATGAGTGCCCGTTATATATATATAAATATATATATATATATATATAGATATATATATATATATATACTAGCAAAAGTACCCGTCGTTGACTGAGTTCAAAAACAACCTACAGAAAATCGACTCTGATTTATGAAAGTATGATAGGTTATGAAAAGGAAAGGTTGTAAAGAGATAGTTTCGAATTTGGGGGTATCAAACCCAAAGCAAAATATGATGAAAGTAAAAATAAAATAGACAAACCCCATAATTTATTATACCATACCTGTTCACACTGAAACACTTATCACAATATTCTGTGGATCTATATTAAAAAAAACTTGTTAAACTTTGTGACATATTTATATTATATGGAGGTCAGGCGCGAACGAACACCACATAACTTTATTATATCATATTTCTTCGAACTGAAACATAATTATCAAAATATACTTACGCAGATAGATATGAAAAGTCTTTATTAAAGTGTGTGCCTATTTCCATTCTCTGGAGGCCAGGCGCGAACACAGACCCCACAATTTTATTATACCATCTATATTTATGTTAGAACATACTTATCAATGTATTATTATGTTCATCTATGTCAAAAACACTTGTAAACGTTTTTTTTTTAATTTTCACATTCTTTATTTCCATACGTTTTGGAAAAATTTTAATGAATCATCATAATGCCAGATAAACAACTCATTCCTATGTCTCGATACATTTTTTTATCATTATATGTGATCAGTTTTCTATAATAGTCAACCATATAGTAGCCGAATCGTGACACACACACACACACACAAAAGTTCGGCTTTATATTATAGATATATACTAGCATGGGTGCCCGGCGTTGCCCGGCTGTTTGGAGGTATGTGTTCAGCAAAAAATAAAAGTGGTAGTAGGAAGGCAGGCTCGAACGCGTACCGCGAAGGAGGAAAATTACAGGGGAACGTGACTGTTACAACCACCGCCAAACCGGAAATGACGTAGGTTTAAATTAATGCTAGACAATCATAAAAAGGGGATGACTTGCGAAAATATCGGCGAAAAAAGCGACTCCCTATGTAGAAAAGTACCCAGTTTAAGGTGAAATAATACATTTTTAGCCAATTTTTCGGTATTGGTCGTTTGAAGAGTTGAGCTTTAAAACGATACTGATCTTGTGAAAATCTGTCGCCTATGTTGAATGTTTTAGGCAGAAATGCAAACATATATGCCTACATTTATATATTGGTAGCTCAAATTTTCAACCCAAACCGATTAAAAAGCTTACCCTATCTCTGAATACCCTTTATGTATGATTTCAAATGTTTAGACCAGAATTTGTCGTCGTAGTTTGGTAGAGATCGGAGAAATCATTTTTTTAAAACTTTGACCCTTTAACATTTATTGATTGTGTTTCAAACCAAGTTATTATGTTAGATCCATGTCCAAGGAACCTATATCTAAAATTTCAATGCGTAAAATGCATCATTGGAGACATATTCCATAATCGATGATATCGGCTAAACTCACAGTGCCAAAAATGGAGGTTGTTACGAATTGGAACCTTTCTTTTAACAACCGCTAATTAAAATCGCTAAAATACATTTTGTAAAACGTTTAATTGAAAAAAAATCTGCTACCTACAAAAAATATTGCATTCTTTAATCTTTATTAACTAGTTTTGTTAGAAATGTCTTAAAATTTCTAGCAAAGAAATTTATTTTTATTGTGGAGGGCTACATATTAAACTATATGATGTTTGTAATGTTATGACACTTTAGGCTGTGATCATAGCGTAGTATATGTGTAAACTGTGGCAAGCAGGGCTAAGGGTTAAAACATGTTTATTACTATTATTATTATTATTATTATTATTATTAGTAGTAGTAGTAGTAGTAGTAGTAGTAGTAGTAGTAGTAGTAATTGGTTTTGAGCGACGGATGGTTGCTGAATCAGTTATTCCATAATTATTATAACTGTTTCATAAATGTTATATATATACATGCACCCATTTGCACGTACACAAATATACCGATGAAAAGATAAACCCAACTATTAAACGTGTACACTGTTATGGAATATATATATATATATATACATATATAAGTTATGACACATATAATATAATCCTCTATACAACATGTTTATTTGGGTTTTGAGGAAGCGACACAATTTTATAGCTAAGTATTGTATTGATTTTTTATAGCTTAGTTTAGTATTGATTTATTTCATACATTTCAAAAGATTTTCGGAGAAAGTATATCCACACATGACCCCAAAAAGATTTTAAATGGCACAGAAAGAAAACAGTGGTTATAAAAACTCATTTGCACAATAAAAAGAATACGTTTAAAATTTTTTCTTGCAACCAAATATATATATATATATATACATATATACACATACATATACATATATGCATCTACATACACACACATATATATATATATATATATATATATATATATATAAGTACTATGCACAGATATATACATATACACATATATTTACATACACACACACGCGCGCCTTTTCTAGGACGTTCTGGCTAGAGATCGGTGAATGTCCGGCGGATGACGGTGATCACGCTTGCTTACCTGTTGTGGGAGGTCATGCTTGCGATGATTTCCAGAACAAATTATTCCAGCGGGCTCAGGTTTGGAAAGTAGAGGGTCCAGTAATGGAAGGGAACAAAGTCCTAACCCTCCTTTTTTAGGCAATTTTGGGTCTTTTTGGACTTGGGGGCTGGCGCCGATTTCTACCTTTCTGAAAATCGCTAGATTGCGTCAATGAAGTAGTTCAACACTGGATAATGTCTGTAATAATGAGTATTATTTTTTTTTTAAATTATGTAAGTTTAAGTGAAATTTAGTTCAGGAAATTACATTAGATGTACAATACAGTGGCGTCCTAATATACTGTTATTATGACAAGTAACTCCACATATAGACCGCAAATGAGTTTTCGTACGGATACATTTACACATCATTTTTAGAAGAATTATATTAAAAAATAAACTCGGCATTGAACGAAATATAGAAGCCAGTTTTAATTGAAATAATAAAGCAGATATGTTATACTTAATGTTATTAAATAACACTTGTTTTTTTTATGTAATAACAAACATGCATATTATAAAATCAATTAAAAGTTAAAAAGATAAAAATAAGATTAAAAATAAGACAACATTATTTTATCTCCGTTTGATAAGAAGCGGTTTCCCCTTTTTATTTATTTATTTTTTTGCAGACAATCAACGAGTTGGCCAGTTGTGTACAAATTCCAAAAATGACAGGGGCTTTCTATCATGTCTGAAATAGGCACAATGTTTCACGAGCGAGGTCGGAGATATGCCGCGCTACAACTCATGCTCTCTACCGATTCAAGTTATGAAACAGTACCATTGCCATAACCTTAAAAATTCAACGCTGGATTGCCACAGAAAATAGGGGCGTGCACAAAGTGATAAAAGCAAAGTTTCGGCCACGGTTGTGGTCTTGAATGAAGCTTAAAATGAGGACCACATCCAGCCACCTCACAGCTTTAAATTCAACACCAAAGTGTAATTGGGTACGGTGAAGAGTGTGATGATCCCCTGGTGCGATCTGGTGGCCGCTAGCGAACATTGGGTGTAACAGCAGGACGCCGACCCACTTTCAAAGAGACTCAGGCTTGGCTTCAGACGGAGTGCTACGAGTTTGCCTCCTACTCTCACTGGTCCCTTCCTCCTAAGACTTGAACGCGCTAGACTGCTTCGTTTGGTCATACGTGAAGGGCATCACCAATATGACCTCCCACAGCATCAAAGCTGGTCTGATCACCGCTATCTATCGAGTATTCGCCGTATTCCCGCCGACCTTTGTGGAAAAAGCATGTTCCCAGTTCTGGATCCGTATCGAAGCGGTGATTTAGGTTTAAGGCGACTATATTGAATAAATGTTAATTTTAATGCATAATCAAGTTCCTGAATTGATTTTTTTTTCAATAAAAGTTTAAAAATAAAGTTTAGTTTTGTTTCTTTAGGCAACACTTTTATCGTTCTACCCTGTATATTCAATCTAAATTCAGAACAATGAACTTAAATGTTATATGTGGAATTCACAAATTTATTGGAAGTAAAATAATAAGAAATATAAAACCATTTATATCTGGTCCAATTATAAGTTGGCATGCAAACGGAATCCAATTCCGAAATTCGTGACTGCAAATTTCTGTTTTGATAAACAAGCGGAAATATTTTGTGAAGAAGTTCGGTGACATTTGTTTTTATGAGAATTGCAAGGAGTAATTATGCAGAAATAAAGATGAGAGATGGATGACCTATGAGAAAAGATAGTACTAAATAGAAATATAATATGATAAATAAGAGGACATTTTAGAATTGTTATTCTTAAAGCTGCACAAGAATTACGTATTTTCAAACAGCTGATTCTAATATTATTTTTTTATGATTAACGAACTATTTAAAATGCCATAGAAAAAAATCAGTAAGTTGATATACAAAATGAAATTGTCCAGAGACTATGACAATAACTACATCTAACACGATATTTGATAGCAAATCGTGGCCGTTTGCCCCTCTGAAAAAAATGACAAGCTTACTAAAACACGTTTTTGTTAATTATACCGCTGTAGTTGACTTAATTATTACCGGACTGAATAGCAACGATAAAAGCTGAGAAAAATATTAAATAAATTATTATTTGTGAATAATAAGTTACTCTGGATTAGATTACAAATAAATAAATATTATTTAACTACAAATTAGCTAATAGTGACTTTTACAAATTTAAGTGGTCCATACACAGTAGCGCCCAAAACTAAGGCACACCATTTAAAACCTAATATTTCTAAGAAATAACAACTGTGAAAAGCTGAAACTTTGACAACTGGTAGTCGTTATCATCCATAATAGCATACTAAAACTTGAATCATTTGCAAAGGATAGAAAAAGAATCATATTATTTATTTATTTTAAAAATAGGACCGTCCAAAAGTAAGGGACAAATGTAGAAAACAAATGAAACAGTCAAAAAAACAATAAAAATACATGTACAATCAATATTTAGTAATTGAGCCTTTTTTCTATCCTTTGCAAATCATTCAAATTTTAGTATATTATTATAGATGATGACGACTGCCAGTTGTCAAAATTTCAGCTCGTCACAGTTGTTATTTCTAACAAATATTAGGTTTTAAAATGTTGTCCCTTAGTTTGGACGCTACTGTAGTTTCCCTGACGATGTCAACTGATTTATACACTCTATTATTTTTATTTGATCATTTACGAACCATCGAATATTATCTGGTCATTCAGAGTTTATGGTCGGTGATACGTATCACATATATGAATAAGAAGAGACACATCACCAAAATACAATGGTGAAGAAAGAATTGGGAAAAATAAATGCTCAGTATTTAGTGCATCAATGCAATACAAATATCTCAGAAAAAATAGAAATTTGTAAGCTTAGGCGATTGCCATGTGTAAGCTGTTTTGCTTTTAACGTTTTGTCAATTGTAGAAGTGTTACAGATTATTCCAGAATTTTTAGACGTCAAAAACCTTCAACGATAAAAATACTTACATTAGCATGATAACGTCTCCAAAAATGTTATCGGCAATTAAGCAAAGTCTGGCCAGAAATACGTCGATAGAGATTGGACCAACAGAAAAAATATCTGGATATCGCCTTTTTCTTCTACACAAAAATGTGATACTTGGCCGCAAATGAGAGAAGAATATTTCATCCTGTCAGAAGTGCGAATCCATATCTTCTTTAAATTTCTTTGGAACAGCCCACTGAGTTAGCAATTAACTAATATCTTCATGAAAATGGAAATCCAATGCCTTGCAAGGTGAACAATCGTGAACCACTCAGAACTAATGCTACATCTCCACAAATAAAATAAGGTAGAAATTGCGTCTTTGTATTGCATCGATTGCTGAACCAGATCCTCAATTATTATGTTCCAACCAACGTATCCAAGACAGGCTCTTCTAAAGAAAATGTTCTCAGAAGCAGTAGCAGTTAGATGTAAACGAGAATTACAATAATATTGTGTTTATTGTGATGCTTATTTCTGTCAAATGAAGTGTTTGTTATTATTTTTATTATTATTATTATTATTATTATTATTATTATTATTATTATTATTATTATTATTATTATTATAATTATTATTATTATCGTGCAGATGATTATATATGTAATATTGTTTAAGGTTGATGAATTTTTTATATTAAACAAATACATGTAAATTTTAGATATTAGTTTAATCGAAATATCAAGTTCTTATATGACTCTTGTATCTAACAATGTTCTTTAACCAGAAACGCAAATGAATATATAATGTTTATTAAAATCTGAATGTTTTCATTTTTTACCAAAATTAAATCTTCAAGATTTATGATTTTTAATTAGTTTTATAAGGTATCGCTACAATTATTACTTAATGTGGCTTAATGTTTTTATTCAAATATTTTATATTATTAAGAGGGAAGTGTAACTTAATAAGATTTAGAAATTGTTTTGCCAAGAGTGAATTTTACAACTAATTATTAGGGTGTGTAAACTAAATTTCATGTATTCCGTCTGGTTTAGATTCATTATTAAATGATACAGGTTTAGTGAAATTTATTTGGGTGTTTTGTGACCACTATCTGTTAGGGCTATCTTTAAAAAGTTATATGCGTATCGAAAATTGCTTTACTAATTCTTTTACTTGTAAATTTAATGATGTGCTGGATTCCAGGTTTTTAGCGATTACATTTAGATTTGGATTTGGATTTAACTTTTATATGTGGTTTATATACTCTGTTATTTTGTGGTTAAGTTGACATAAATGTAATTTACTATTTTCCGATTGGAAGTTATATCAACTTTAATGTTGATTATTTATGTTTACGACACTACAATCTATGGTAGTACATCGAAGAAAATCTATGGTAGTACATCGGAAACGATCAAGATTTTTAGAATTCCCTATCCTCTGATATTGAACACGTGGTACAATGGGGAAGGAGGTTGCTGGTTACTTTTAATGCATCTAAAACCAAACTTCTATCTTTACATCATCAACACTTAGATGCCCATTTGTTTTCAATTGAAATGAAGGCTCCCGCCTTTGGAAGGCTTCACGTTTTGACAAGCTTATGGGCTTGACCTTTAATCACGATCTGAAATGGAACACATATATAAAATCCATTGTCAAGGTCCCTGGAAAAATGGTGAGATTCTTCTCCCGCTCCAGTAGATATCTGATTGATGATGCAATTCTCTACCTATATAAAAGCCAGGTATGACAAACGATGGAGTACCGTTGCCACATCTGGGCAGAAGCTGCTAGAAGCAGCTTATCCTGCCTTGACAGCGCTCGAGATAGACGCCATAGCTAAGTGGGGGATGCCCTTTTCTCTTCCATGCAACTCTTTCCCACATAAAAGACGTTTCGAGGCTGTATCTGCTTAACCCTTATTTTCATGGGAAGTGCTCATCTGAGCATAATTCTATGATTCCTCCTCGCCAAACTTTCACGAAAAACACTCGTCTATCTAAAACAACTATCAATAATTTCTCACACTCTTTATCTGAGCCTAAACCTAGATGTAGATTCCATGTACAAAGCTACTGTCTTAAGACTGCACGCCCGTGGAACTCTCTTCCGATTGCCTCATCCCAGCTGACTACAATCAGATTGTCTTCAAGTTCAACGTGAACAAGTTCTAGATGAACAGTCCCCCTAAGTAATCCAATTTACAAAATTCCCACAACTTATATTTACTACGCTATAATAACATTGACTATTTTATACCCATTAACCCTTATCCTCGACTTGCCTCCTGGCATTGATAAGTGGTGATTCCCGTCTAAAAAATAATATATATATATATATATATGTGTGTGTATGTGTGTATGCATCTCTATCTCACCAAAATTCACATATCATTTTTTGACAATCTAATAAATATTAATAAACGTCTGTCGATAATTTAATTTACCTCCGCTTGAAAGTTAACAAAATAGAGATTTAGTTCGTTAAAAACAAATAGATATTTAGCAAAATATTTATGTCCATAGAAATGACGCATGTTTCTGTGTAGCTATTGTTTTATTCATTTAATCATTTTGATATGACTATAAAAACTTGATAATCGATTTGCATTCCTAGTAAAATGAGAATGTACAAAGGAAATGCATGCCTCAAATAATATAAACACTTTAAATCTTTTTTTATATTTTCTTCCTTTTAAAAATGTAATACTGGGTATGGAGCAGCCAAACTAGCTGCTAACATTGCCCTGCTTTTTATTGAAACAAACAGAGAGCTCTTTTATATCATCCTTTTTCCTTTAAGTGCAATTGTCTTGGTCTCTTTTGCACTTTGTTCACCAGGAATATTAGTTAGGTAGGACTTCAGGTTCTTCTTTCGTGTGCCATCTATAATAACTCGTATGATTGATATATTGCAGTTTCTTTACATATCATACATGAGACTTTCATATTTGGTATGTGACTTCCGTTCAGCTCTGTTCAGATCGCTATCATAAGGGACACTCACATCAACCGAGGTTGCAACTTTCTGACTTATTCCATATAACTATGTCAGGTTTCACAGCATTTTCAAGGTAGGTTGCTGTATGGATTACATGGTCGTAATGTATGGCATATAAGTCATTTCCAAAGGTTGATGATCCTAGAAATGGCTGCTACCTTGGATTTGATACTAGATGAGTCGCACCTTCCAATTCCGTTTGACAAAATCTGCATTTGTTGTCATCTTGAATGCATTGGTCACCAATACCTGGTCTTGCGCAGCCATTACAACTCTTTTCTGATCGTGGTAGAGGGCTCTTCTTTTGAGGAAGTCCAAGGAACGTTTTTTTTGTCTATGTATTCCTGTGATAGGTCTCCCAGAAAAACTGTGCATGCTGATGTCGGTCCCACTCTTTAAAGTTCCTCTTTTGAAGGTATCGGTATATTTTTGCCGACTCTTTCTCGCTATTTCTGTGACAGGCTTGTTTAGTCTTTCAGCCTCATTTGCGATACAGCTCTGGCCAAAATGCTTGGTCAGCTGGGTGACTGGTGTTCTGCTGGCTCTTATCTCTTGGCATTCATATACCATTGAGCGGGGGTGGTTCTAGGAGCTTCTAGGACACTGGTTTGTGCTCACTATTGTTACCCTATGTTGGTGGTTTATCTCTGAGAGCCCCAGTCCTCCTTCTCCCCTTGGAGACATTGATTTCTATATATTATTTTAAGAAGCGTTTGTAGCTTCTGTGTCTTGACATATAGCCGGTTTATTTATTTTTGTGGACAGTCAATGATACTAAAACTATATTTCATTACTGGCATGGCAAGTTCTTTGACGGCTGTAATTTTATTTTCATTTGTAAACTGTGTTTTGCAGATCTTTCTCACACGGCGAACATACTCTTTGCGTATCTCCTCCCCCATCTTGAGATGTTGTATGTTGTCATTTTCTTCCATGCCAAGGTACTCATAAGGCTTATGCTCTTCTAGATCCCTGATGTCAATGTTTTTATTAAGCTGCATATTTTCTCTGTAGATCTTCTTCCGAGCTCTGAGTGTACACTTAGCACGCTTATCCAAGTCAAACTTCATTCCGATGTCATTGGAAAAGGTGTTTAATACCTGAAGAAGCTGGCGCAGATCCCTGTCAGGGCTGGCATACAGCTTAAGATCATCCATGAAGAGCAGATGATTTACTCTCTTGCTTAAATCTCGATGGCGTCCCTGACTCAAATTGTAGGCGCACGAATTCTTATTAAGGAGCTTGCTGAATGGGTCTATTACCATACAAAAGAGTAAGAGAGATAAGTTACCACCTTGGAATATTCTCCTCTTGATTTTTACTTCAGGGATGATGGTCTTTCCTCCATTGTGACTTAACTATATTCTGGTTTTTATAGTAAGGACATTTTATCAAATGTTTAAATGAGAATCTATAGATGTTATTATTTAAAGTATTCAAAACTATGACTGTCTTCATGTGTTTAATTTGGAACTTGGAGATTTTTTTTCTTTCAAACAAACATCTGCACAGAATTTCGAACAGAGGCTGTTATCTATTCCAAGGAACTAAAACAGTTAGGCTTCCGTCAGCTATGACAAGGTCGCGGATTCTTTGCACATGTAATCTTAGTAACGCCTACGCTGAGAATTAATTGAACAATACACCGCAGAAAGATTGACAAGAATACAAGTGCAAATTATTTAAGACTTCTAACCGGGTATGGCTTATGAAACAATAGGGGATTAAGTAAATTGTTTCATTAGAAATTCATTTGAAGATTTCTTTGTTCCACTAAATGATTTTAGCACTAGAGAAGATAAGCGAATGAGAGTAGAAGCTACACTTGTCAAGACGTTGCGATACTAAGCATCAAAACGAGAACGTATTATGGATAATCCAAGTAATTTAGTAAATAACAAAAAAGGAAACCCATGAAATTTCATTGTATATTTCATAATTATTACTGCGTTTTTTCAGATGAAGATGTATATTTTATATTATGTCAATTCTTCGTAATAGTACTGTCATTTTTAATGTTAGTTTCACAATGCCTAGATCTTTGATGCCTTTGTAATTGGTGTGGTGCATATTTGTTATTTAGGAAATCTTTATGTTCAACTCAGAAATCTATAGATCGTTTAATCTGAATTACTTTATTAATCTAAAAATGTTTCGGTCATCTGTTATGATCAGATAAATGTGTTACACAAGTAAAATTGTTTTGTAATCTTACTTTATACCGGCTGTAGTGATGGTTGTACCTCCAACGCTACACTGATTGTCAATTAGAACTGATTATTACGCAACCCAATTTTCTCATTCGCGATCTACTCATATGCCTTAAATATCGTAAGAAATATATTCAAGATGATAATATAAGATAGTTTAAATAGAATTATACAACTTATTCAGCAATTATTATCATGGTAACTTTGCTTTTTGTAACAATTGTGTGAAATGTTTTCGACCTTTGATTTTTTGTACCCAGAGAGATACCTTAGCCGGAAAATGTATAAGTCTCAGAACGATAGAAAGGGAGAGATAGACCTCTAATATAACTTAACACATTAGGAAAAATTGCATTGAAAATATTAGGTGATAAGCTTATTTACATATTTCAGCAGTTTCTGACTAACCGATACATATTGAATATATTTATATGTAAACGTGTTTGATTCATTCTTTTTTCGAATTTTATGCTCATCTTCATGGTTGCGGTTTCATCTTCCTCTGTCCTTCGTCAAGTGATTAACCCTTACGATTTAGGAATACTGAGAATTTTAACATATACCCAGTCATTCCTGCCTTTAATAGTTGTTGACTGAACTTGGTTGAACAACAACTATGAAGATGAGGCTAACAGTCAGCAAAAAAGATAGTAATGCACAAATTATGAAGCCTAATTTAAAATAATTAAACATAAATAAATAAATAAATAAATAAATATATATATATGGAAACGTCATATCAGAGATATTGGTAACGAATTTTTATCAATATACAACTGCATGTGTCTTAGTTATCAATTATACAACAGTATGTGTCTTAGCTATTAATTATACAATTGTATTTGTCTTAGTTATTAATTATACAGTTGCATTTGTCTTAGATATTAATTATACAGTTGCATTTGTCTTTGTTATAAATTATACATTTGCATTTGTCTTATATATTAATTATATAACTGTATGTGTCTCGTTTATTAATTATACAACTGCATGTGTGTTAGTTATTAATTATGCAATTGCATTCGTGTTAGATATTGATTATATAACTGTTTATGTCTCAGTTAATTATTATACAACCGTATGTGTCTTAGTTATTAATTATGCGATTGCATTGGGCTTAGATATTAATTATATAACTGTATATGTCTCAGTTATTTATTATAAAACTGTATGTGGCTTAGTTATTAATTATGCAATTGCATTTTTCTTAGATATTAATTATATGACCGTATATGTTAGAGTTATCAATTATACAACTGTATGTGTCTTAGTTATTTATTATACAATTGCATTTGTCTTAGATATAAATTATATAACTATATGTGTTTAAGTTATCAATTATACAACCGTATGTGTCTTAGTTATTAATTATGCAATTGCATTTGTCTTAGATATTAATTGTGTACCTGAATATGTCTCAGTTATTAATTATACAACTGTATATGTCGTAGTTATTAATTATGCGATTGCATTTGTCTTAGATATTAATTGTATAACTGTATATGTCTCATATATTTATTATACAATTGTATGTGTCTTAGTTATTAATGTTACAATTGCATTTGCCTTAGATATAAATTATATAACTGTATGTGTTTAAGTTATCAATTATACAACTGTATGTGTCTTAGTTATTAATTATACAATTGCATTTGTCTTAGATATTAATTATATAACTTAATGTGTCTCAGTTATCAATTATACAAATGTATGTGTCTTAGTTATTCATCGTTCAAATTTATGTGTCTTAGTTATTAATTATACAAGTGTATGTATCTAAGTTATTAATTATACAATTGCATTTGTCTTAGTTATTAATTATGCAATTGTATTTGTCTTAGATATTAATTATATAACTGTATATGTCTCAGTTATTAATTATACAATTGCATTTGTCTTAGTTATTAATTATACAATTGCATTTGTCTTATATATTAATTATATAACTGTATGTGTTTTAGTAATTAATTACACAACTTTATGTGTCTTAGTTATTAATCATGCAATTGCATTTGTCTTAGATATTAATTATATAACTGTATATGTCTCAGTTATCAATTATACAACTGTATGTGTCTTAGTTATTAATTATACAATGCATTTCTCTTAGATATTAATTAGATAACTGTATATGTCTCAGTCATCAATTATACAACTGTATGTGTGTTAGTTATTAATTATGCAATTGCATTTGTCTTAGATATTAATTAGATAACTGTATGTGTTTAAGTTATCAATTATACAACCGTATGTGTCTTAGTTATTCATTATTCAATTGTATGTGCTTTACTTATTAATTATACAACTGTATGTGTCTAAGTTATTAATTATACAATTGCATCTGTCTTATTTATTAATTATACAATTGCATTTGTCTTAGATATTAATTATATAACTGTATGTGTCTCAGTTGTCAATTATACAACTGTATGTGTCTTAGTTATTAATTATGCAATTGCATTTGTCTTAGATATTAATTATATAACTGTGTATGTCTCAGTTATTAATTATACAATTGCATGTGTCTTAGTTATTAATGTTACAATTGCATTTGTCTTAGATATTAATTATATAACTGTATGTGTCTTAGTTTTTAATTATACAATTGCATTTCTATTAGATATTAATTATATTACTGTATGTGTTTAAGTTATCAATTATACAACTGTATGTGTCTTAGTTATTTATTATACGATTGCATTTCTCTTAGATATTAATTAGATAACTGCACGTGTCTCAGTTATCAATTATACAACTGTATATGTCTTAGTTATTAATTATACAATTGCATTTGTCTTAGATATAAATTATATAACTGTATGTGTCTCAGTTATTAGTTATACAACGGTATGTGTCTTAGTTATTAATTATAGAATTGCGTTTGTTTTAGATATAAATTAATAACTGCATGTGTCTCAGTTATCAATTACACAACTGTATGTGTCTTACCTATAAATTATGCAATTGCATTTGTCTTAGATATTAATTATATAGCTGTACGTATCTTAGTTATTATTCTAGAATTGCATTTTTCTTAGATATTAATTAATAACTGTATGTGTCTCAGTTATCAATTATACAACTGTGTGTGTCTTATTTATTAATTATGCAATTGAATTTATCTTAGATAATCATTAATAACTGTATGTGTCTCAGTTATCAATTATACAACTGTATGTGTCTTAGTTATTAATTATACAATTGCATTTGCCTTAGTTAATTCTTATACAGTTGCATTTCTCTTAGATATTAATTATACAATAGCATTTCTCTTTGTTTTTAATCATACAATTGCATTTGTCTTAGTTATTTATTATACAATTGCATTTGTCTGTGTTATTAATTATACAATTGCATTTGCCTTAGTTATTAATTATACAATTACATTTGTCTTAGTTATTAATTATACAATTGCATTTCTCTTTGTTATTAATCATACAATTGGATTTACCTTAGTTATTAATTATACAACTGTACGTGTCTTAATTATTAATTATACAACTTTATTTGTCTTTGTTATAAATTATACAACTGTATGTGCCTTTGTTATTAATTATACAATTGCATTTTTCTTAGTTAATGCAAGCCCAAACTGATACTTTTTCTAAAATTAATAAATCGCCGTTTACCTGATAACATTATATGTTCAGAAATTAAATTGGCATAATTTGTAAACGCAGTACTATTCAAATTAGATTCTTATAAAAAAAAAGACAGTAGCTGTTTATTTATTTCCATTGGAAACGCACATATGTATTTGTGTATTTACCATATATTGTGTTGATAGCTGTGTTACATTATTCAGTCCCATGCAGTATTCTTGCAGCTGTGGCCATATACAAATGTGAGCAGAAAATTATTAGTGACAGCTGTTAGTAATTAACGCGTAGACCCCGTTGATTACATGTGGGGAAGTCCGTATGAAAGTGTCGTTATACGCCCACATAGTGAAATTGGCATTTTCAAATGGTCATCCATCTACTAGTCCATTTAACTAGAAGCACCATGTGAACTCGATTATAACCTATGTATATATGTAGTTCTTACAGATAGTTATCATAAAAATGTATTCTACTTCCGTGGAATTGTTCAAAATGTCTAATTTATTGTGGAGTTCATGCTTTTTTTCATATTCATACACGTATGATGGAAAATTTGCAGTTTAATCGAGAAAAGAAAATGAAAACAAACGGAAAGTAGCCTGATTTCTATATATACAATTTATAAAAATAAAATATACATTCAATGCGTAAGATGATTTGAATTTTTTTTACACAGTGATCACCACTTATCAAGGCCCGGACGCCACTCAGGGATAAGGGTTATTGCAAGTACATTACGTTAGTGTGGAGATTTGATGAAGTGTTTACTTAAGGGGGCGGTTGATTAGGAATTTGTTAACGTTGGACTTGAAGACATCAAAGTTGTAGTCCGGTGGGAAGCAGGCAGACGGAACAGAGTTCCACAGCCGTGCAGTTTTAAGAAAGAAGCTTTGTTCATGGAATCCACGTTTTGATATAGGCACAGATAAAGAGTGGGGGACATTTTTCACAGTGGATTCGGCTAGACGGCTGTTTTTCGTGAAAGATTGGCGAGGGGGGACCAGAGATTGGAGTTCAGACGAGCACCTGCCATGGAAATAACGATAAAACAAGGATAGGCTCGCAACGTCTCTTCTGTGGGAGAGAGGTTGCAGGGTAGAGAAAAGGGCATCCCCCACTAAGCCACGAAGACAAAGATAATATATTTAATAATTATTTCGATGTTCCTAATTATTTGTTCCAATAGAATCGTTTTAATTGCTCCATTTAGAAATATTACTAACAGTTGATTTTTTTTACTTTATTTTTAATGTAATCTATATTTAATTCATTTTTTACATTATTAACAGCTGACAAGAGTTACATTTAAAATCAGAAACTCATTTAATTAAGCTATGAGACTTATTTCCAACTATGAGAGTTACTTCACGTTAGATTTTAATGGGTCAGTATACATTTGTTTATGCGTCCTTAAATCCAATATACGGTCACTTTTCATAACAAGTCAAGATATTCGATGTATCTTAAATAGTATGTGACTAATCCTTCCGTCTGGTAATATGTTTCGACCAGGTAACGCTAGGCATGTACAGCTATATTATAGATGTGTGATTTTCGAGTAACAGTAAAGTTAGCGGTACTAATACAACTTCTACTACAAATATTGTTACTATTACAACTATCTCTGCATTTACTAATATTGGTCATATTAAAAAATAAACATTTATAGGTTCAAAATTATTTATTTTCATATGTGTTCTTTTTATTCTTATTTGTCTCTTTCACCGAACCATGTCACATAATGGTAAAAGTGTCCAATTGGTCGATTGACAAAGGCTGGACTGTGGCTCGAGTAATATCAAAGAGACAAAACTCATGCTGATACGCCTTTGCTAAAACACTCGGTATTGTAGGAGGAGAATCAGGAGTAAGCCTGTCTCTACTCTATCGTTATTTTCATGAAAAGTGCTCGTTTAAGCTCTAATCTATGTTTTTTCCAATCTTTCACAAAAACATTTGACTAGCTACAACCACTAATAAATATTTTCCCCACTCTCTAACTGTGCCTAAATCTAAACGCAGATTCCATGAACAAAGCTTCTTCCCAAAACTGCCCGTAGGTTGAAGACTGTTCCATTAGCCTTCTACCAAGCCAATTACAATGTGGTTACCTTCAAATCCAATGTAAACAAGTTTTTGTTGAACAGCACCCTTAAATAATCCAAATTTTATTAAATCTACACGATTAACGATTACTAAATACCTCCTTATATTAATGAAGTTGTAATTTCCTTGAAAGAAAAACCAATAAGGGGAATCAAGTGCCCCCGCACCCACAGCTTGGTGTAGTATATTGTGTAATTAGAGTCTTCCTCGATATGACTGATTACCATTTAGCTTTTTGTATTTATCTATAATTGATTTTGTAAATGTATAATTTTTTTTTACAAGGTAGTATCCACTTATCAAGGCCCGGAACCCACTCAGAAATAAGGGTTATTGTGTGTACAGTAGGTAAGTATTGGGGATTTGATGTCTCAGTTAAGGTGGCGGTTCATCAGGAATTAGTTTATATTGGACTTGAAAACATCCAGGTTGGAGTGAGATGGGAAACAGGCAAACGGAACAGAGTTCCACAGACGTACACTTCTAAGAAAGAAGCTTTGTTAATGCAATCTTCTTTTTGGTTTGGGCTCAGTTAAAGAGTGGGGAAAATTGTTGACAGTGGTTTCAGCTAGACAGGTCTTTATCGTGAAAGATTGGAGATGGAGGACCAGAGATTGGAGCTTAGATGAGCATTTGCCATGGAAGTACCGATAAAACAAAGACAGGCTCGCAATGCCTCTTCTGTGGGAGAGAGGTTGCAGGGAAGAGAAAAAGGCATCCCCCACTAAGCCACGAACCCTATTTTGTACTCTGTCAAGGCAGGATAGGCTGTTTTTAGCAGCTCCTGCCCAGATGTGGCAGCAGTACTCAATCCAAAAAAATATTGGCTTTTATATAGATAGAAAATTGCGTCAGCAGTGAGATATCTTCTGGAGCGGTAAAAGTATATATATATATATATATATATATATATATATATATATATATATATATATATATATATATATTTCCCCTAAGTCAACAACGCGTTCGTATTTAGGCGTTTACTTATATGAAGAGGATAATCACTTTATTGGAGCGTCATAAGTATCGAAGAAAAGTATATCTGGTACCAACATATATATCAAGTTGTGTTTTATTATTCGTATAAAGCATTAGTACATGATACACACAAGTTGCTCAAAATTCTATTTTCACTGTAAACATAGCAATCGTATCTCTTAATTCATTTTGCATTGGAAGATTAACGTTAATTTGGTGAAATTAGCACGAGATAAAAATGTGACGGTCTAATCTTTCATGCTCATATTAATAATCTTGGGCGTTTTATTTGATTATTTTAGAAAATGACATATTTAAACAAATGATTCTCTTTTAATACAGAATTCTTTGGAACAAGAAATAAAATAGAAGGCCCCTTTATCATCAGTATCATTATTAGTAATTGTAAAATGTTTGTAGTAGTAGTCATTATAATTGTAGTATTAATCGTAGTATTCGTAGTAGTCGTATTAATAGTAGTTGTCTCACACAAGACATGATCAGAGATACATCACTGAAAACCACCGGCGGTGTTCCCTGGAATCTGCGTAAAAACAAGTTTTCCAACATTTCCAGTACTCTCTACTTATTTCCACATACCTTGCAAACACAATCTTTTGTTAGTAGAAATATAATATATAAGAACGGAGCTTGATCTTTTTTTTAAAAAAAAATTATTTTTATCACCTTTTTGTTTGTGTATGATTTTTAACGTCCTAAATTCGCGTTTACGAATAACTGAATTATCATTTATCAATTCTACTAACAGTACGCTACGTTTTGTTCATTTTAAAGTTATATTTTAATATATGGACCGGTCCTTTATAGATTTATTGGGTGCTTTTCCCTGACTCTTTATGACACATATATAGTAAATACTTTTTTCCTTTAATATTTTCTCAAGGCGGCCAACAAGTTTTACAGAAACCCAGGGCATGGAAGATATGACATATGTTTATTCTAATGATATTAATAAGTATACACCAATAATGAATAAATCTTATCGTTACTAACAATGCATTCGGGTTTATTATTTTTACGAGTTATTTTTAACTGGTTTTATAAATATTTAAAAGATACTTTCACCTTTTACTGTCTTTACTTCAAGGTTAACTTTTTCGCATGTAGTCGATTTATTAGTCTACATTCTACATATTACTATTAACTACCTAAATTATTACGATTACAAATTCATTTAACAAACGCTCCCTTATTCTTTATTGTTTTACCAAGGAACAGACTAGAACGAAACAATCAGTTCATAATTGATAATTCTTTTGGAGCATTAAACAGTATAATTTTGAACAGACTTAGAAGGAAGAGATTTCTATAGAATTTGAATTTAAGCAGATCAACTCTTTTTTTACTAAACTTAACATATGATTAGTTACAGTTAGTTAAAGGAATATCCTGGATGAAATTATGTAGACGTAGACTTTTTCGGAAACATATAAAAAAGATGTAAGGTCATTCTACAGAATTATACCCGAACAAGATTGACGTTTTTCAAGCAAAACAGAAACTAAACTTTCAATTAGTTTACAGTTAGGGTTCAAAATAATAGTCTGGTTCAAACTTTGCAGTAGTCGTTTTTTTTATTAGTAAAGTAAAAAACTAATTTCAATTGAATTTAAATAATACAAAACATCACAGTTCCAGGGAAAATCGGACTCTGCGCATTTTTTTATTTTATTAAAAACTTTTTTTCAATGCTCAAATACTGAATTCTTCGTTAATTCGTTACACATCAGAAATTTTAAGATAAAATATGTTACAACGATTTATTTAAAATCATATTGCATTACTTAATACCGTTTTATGCAACATCATGATCACTAACGATTACAACAAAATTGAAGTTACATTTTCAAGATTTTAACAAGTAGATTGACATTTTATTCAGTATTTTACAGACTTCAAATTTCATTTCAAATTTCTAGCAGTCATAAATTAATTGACATTTGCAACTATTACAATAATATGCAAATTACTGACTTATGTTTGGAGATAGAACTAACACTTTAAAAGGTCGAGTTTATTTGCTTTAAAACTACAGTAGTTTTCAGTAACCAGTCTTTATGTAAGGATATCCATTAAACTCTATACCCTCTCAAGTACGGCTCTTAAATCTATTTTTACTCGATATTTTTACATTATTGCGCTATATTTCTATTTTGCCAAAGTTGCCTTTTTCTCGTTCTCCAATTTATGGGGAATATATAATATTCTCGATATCACGTTATATCCAGTGAAATTACCTCAGTCTAGAACGATTTCTTCTCCGGGGAAAGAGTATAAAAAACGACCAACAAAAGGTTTCAGCATTTGTCAATAGTGTTTTGTTTTATCTTATTGCCTATGTGGGTCATTTATTACGGAAAATTCGTGTGTGACATTTTCGGTTTTATTCAGTAACTCATTTTAAGCGTTTCCATAACACACGATGGTCGGAAAATATTATTTTAGTTTTTCAAATTTTCTTCACAAGGAAAGACTCTTTTTCTATTACTGGTCACCAGATACCTCGAAAAGCACCATTTAAGTTATTCCTATACGTAACAAGATTTAATTTTATCTAGGTTAATATTATTAATCTTTTTGTACTATTTCAAATGAGAAGAGCAGAATAAAGTTTTAATATGTTTGAATATGCCAGACAACAATCATGTTTACATTATTGACGCCTTAAAACAATGTTATTAAGTTGTCGCCACTTTTATGGCATAGGCAAACATGTGCTTTATAAATTTACAAAAATGAACTAATAGTCAGATCCGTACGAAATTTTGATACTTCTGGAAATTTTTATCATTCATATGTAAACGGCAATCATTGAAAAATAAAAGAGGAAATAGTATTTATATGATAATACATATGTATCGTTATGTAATCTAAATAAAATATATTACAACCCGTAGATATTTTAACATTATGTATCCTAAGTTACATTTATTTTCTTTATATTTAAATTTGTTTCGGGGAAAAGAATGCAAAACAACTCAATATTAGTATGTTCTCTAACAATATATATCATTAATATATATATATATATATATATATATATATATATATATATATATATATATATATATATATATATATATATATATATATATATATATAATCTGTTGAATTGAAACGGAAGAAAAAAACGTCTATGATGCAATGACTTTTTAAAACATTAAAATAATTTAAATTCTATTCTCCGGAAATTTTCACTTTAAACCAAAAAATTTGGAGTAAAAGTATCCTATTTTTTTATTATTATTAGACGTTATTCTATTATTTATATACTAAGTTTGTGATCAAACCATAAATTGACGATACCTTTAAACAACTCTGTAAAGTGCACATAAAATCATGACATTTCCGGTTCTATGTATTACGATAAAAGAATGTCATTTTTGTTCACTGAAACATGTATTGGTAGATACAAGGTTATACTGATGAAATACTAACGCAAACAGAATTGATCATTATAAATAGGAGTAATAGCACAGGATCGACTTTAGACTAACGGACGGAAATGCTTTATTAGGAATATATAATTTGTGTCTACTGCTTCTTTATAAACGGATCTATTTGCTTGGCTACCGGTTCTCCGGGCAACCTAACACTTGTTTTAAAATTTCAGACACTATATGAGTCCTACTAATCACAGATCCTATTCGGAAAGCTCGTGCTTGCCAACAATGTACTTAGAGTTTCGACAGCGCCATCTTACGCGCATAGAACATACACGTAATGGTCAAGCGATCATCATCGATGGCTTAATCTGATTATGGATAAGATTTGGCGTAATACTATACGCAAAGTTTCTCGCATCACAGAACAAAAGACAACAGCATTGTATTTTACCTACTGGACTTTGCTTTATGTACATGGTGACTGCTGGAATAAAACATTAGAGAAAGAGGGGATGACCGAAACGATAGGAAGACAAAACGTAGCGACGAAAACAGTTCTAGTAGCAAAAGTAGTTGTTGTTGGTATAAATGTAGTAGTGCTACTAATATTAGAAAATAATATGTCAGGCAATTAGAAAACAAAAACTAACAACTGTTAAAGAATGGAAAAGAACTTAGATAAGATTTCAAAAATACATCATGTGATGTAATATATGATAGAAAGAAAATTGTTTATAAATTGCAATAAATGCGAGAGGGCATGACGTAAGGTGCATTATAACATGAAAACAGTAGAACTGTAAGAAAATAATTGGATTAGAAAGCTATGTGGAAATAGATGAATAAAATATGGATGAGGGTAGTGACACTACGAGAGAATAAACACAGGTAAAGAATAAAAAACAAAAAGCGAGATGAAGAGAAGCAACGATAAGAATGAACGAATTAAAGAAAGGCGATCCAAAAAGAAGCAAACAAAGGCTTGGCAGAGAGAGAGAGAGAGAGAGAGAGAGAGAGAGAGATTAAATCTTAATGTCTTTGAAACGGTTCCATGATGATGCGACGATGGGCAAGTCATTAGGGCCTGAATATCAAGAGGAAAAGAATATCGGCGCCGCTTCATTCGATTAATACATTTATGGCAGACACAGAAAACACAAAACACGGGTCGCAATATATATGAGAAATATAATTTACTATTTATTTCATTGAATGTATACAATATATATATATATATATATATATATATTACGATAAAATTTACAGATCATACAACTGATTTTTAACCCTTATGTCTTTCAAATAGACTGTAGAGAAAGGGAAAATAACACGCGCTTAGTCCATGCTGTCTGGACAGAAAGGAGAGAGAGAAAAGGAAGTGAATTATAAGATTATAAGATGCATTTCTGTGTATCCCTCCGCCTACAGCCAAATCACGGCCATGCAGGGGGAGCGTACTAACAACCCCCAAAACCGGGGCACTACGATATAGTTCGACAGTAAAGCAATGGCTATGTAATTTCCAATCGCACCTCTTTGGAATTGGTACTGATTCATTCCATTGGCATTGAGATGTCCAGGAAGATTAGGAACAATGCTGAAATAAGCGAGGAGAACTGACAACATCTGATATTCCTAGATGTTCTTGCATTTTAGTACAGATTAGGTTTAACGTCACTTTATTCCGGCAATCCATCGATACCAGCGTGTAAATAGGATTATCCCATATGAAAGATGAGAATAAGTGGTCGGATAATCTAAATGATAATCAGTCTCGATTCTTATTAAGAATGTCTTGAAATCTTTATTTTTCTATGCGAGGTATCACATATTTAATTAAAATTGCTACATTTAATGAGTACAATCAACTCACATGGACTTTTGTTAAAAGTACAAATGAAATATTAGACGAATAACGTATGATTCCTATGTTCTATCGTTTGTGGGGAGAATGTCTAATGCATTTCCTGGTGTTTAACTTTTTCCTCTTATGTATTATTTACACAGAAAAATCATTACCTGACCCGCACATTTCAATGTCCGTAGAAAACATCAAACTGTTGAATTAGCAATGCTTTCCTGTTGGCATTTGGAAAACATTATTTAACATTTCTGTTCTGGCAATTTGGTATTTAGCAGATGGAATTGTCGTCACGAAACATGTAAGAGTTATTTTCCTATGTCCGTACCAACCTGTCAAACCCAACTGATCACATCAGGCCTGAGCCCTAGTTCTCAAGACTTCAAAGAATTTAAACTGACATTTAGGATTAATCGTTGATACGATGAGCCTCCATTGGAGCCATGTCGTTCGGGGCAATAAAAGGTGAAGCTTGTTTATTTGGGAGTAGTTTTATGTCACTGAGCAGGGAATATCGATGAATTAAAAACTGAGATCTCGAGCGGAAGCATCCACGACAAATCACTGTAACATCGTGTTTCGTTTCTTCTGTACCCTCCTTTCATGAGATCATCACTGGATATTCAGCAGCTAGATGAGGAAGCACTCGAAAAAATAGAGTTATCAAGCGGCTTTAAAAGAGGAACTAATCTTTATGTTTCCCTCAAACGATTGTATTACTAACTATTATCAATATTAAATAAAAATATCTAAAACAATTTTTTCTTATTTCAATTTTTTATGACATTGTACATAATTATAATAATAATCATGATGATAATAATTATAATAAAATAATTTTCATTGCAATAACAATAATGAAAGATCAACAATAAAATATTAATATTAGTAACAATCATAACAATACTAATTATAATAATAAGGATAATAAGATGGAAATTATTATAACTATAATAATTGTAACAATAAAAAAATAATAACATAAAATAATAATTATAATGATCATATTAATAACGAAGCAATCATAGTAATAAAATGAATATTTATAATAAAAACATAAAAAAGAATAATAAATCGAAGAATGATAATAATAATAATAATAATAATAATAAAATCATAAGGTCATAATAAACATAATTATGATAGTTATAAAATTATAATAATGATAATAACAATAATAATAATAAATATATTGATGATAATAATAAAAAAAAATAATAAAATAATATTACTAATGAGAATGATCATCATAGTAATAATAAGTAAAATAACAATAATACAAGTGATAATGATAATAGTAATTTAATTATAAAAGGATCATAATAAAATAGGAATAATAATAAAATAAATATATTAATTATCATAAAAAATAATAATAAAAATATAATAATGCTAATGATAATAATAATAATAATTATAAAAATTATAATATAAATGATAATAATACACATAATAAAAAAATCAAAATAATAATAAACGCAATATGAATAACAATAATAATAATAATTAGATTAATAACAATAATGAAAATGTATTAAAAAATAACAATTATAACAATAGCAATAATTAAAATAATAATAAATAAAACGTATATTATGAAGAATCATATTTTTAATAAAAAGAAAATTAATGATCTTTACAATGAAAATGATAATAAAAATAAAGAGCATAATAAAAGTAATAATTACAACAATAATTATAATAACAATTCTAATAATAAAATAATAGTGGATATAATAATAATAAAAAATGAAAACTACGACTACTAATGATAATAAGAGTAAAATATTAAATGATAATAAAATAACAATAATGATGATAATCATAATTCTAATAAAAAAATAAAAATAATTGTAATAATTAAAATAATAGTTACAATTATGCTCTTGATACAAATTATTAATTATAATAATCGAAATAATAACAATATTAATACCAATAATAATAAAAAAATAATAATTATAATAACAAGAGTAATCATAATAATAACAAGTATTATGAGAATAACAATAATGATGACAAAAATAATAATAATGAGAATAATATAACAATAATAATAGTAATGATAATAAATTTAAACAAATATTAATAACAATAACAATGATAATCATTAAAAGAATAACAATAATATTAACAAAATAGTATCAATAAAAATAACATTAATAGAATTAATTGTAATAGTAATAATGTAAACATAATGACAATAATAACAATGATAACAATATTAATAACAAAATTTATAACAATAATAACAATAATTACACTATAAAATAATAATAATAATAAAAATAAAAACAATAACAGTAATAAAAACTGAAATAAGTTAAACAATATCTGTAAACTTCAAAGACATATTATATAATTAGAAATTTTGTAGTATTAAGTTTAAGTATCTAAACAAACTTATTATTAAAACTGTTTTGATGACATTAGTTTTTATAATAATAATAATAATAATAATAATTACAGTATTATAATAATGATAATTATAAACCAACAATAAAATGATAATAACAAAAATATAAAAAATAATAATTATTATTATGAAATAATATAAATAATGGTAATAATAATAATAATAATAATGAAAATAACACTAATAATTATGATGATAATAACAAAATTATTAATAATGATAATAATTATTATTATTATAATTATATCAATAATAATAACAAACATGTTAATAATGATAATAACAAAAATATTTATACTCACAATTATAATATCAAAATATCAAATAATCTGGAAAACGATGAAATTGCACTCAAGAGAACAAATAAAAATTCAACACGAAGAAAGTCAGAATAATACGAGTAATTATAGGATCAATAATTGAAAGTGGAATATTGAACACTAACACTACAAATGACGTTAATAATAATAAAAAAATTAAATCTTAAAGAAAACTCCAATAAATCAACGTACGCATATAAACTACGGAAGGTAAGCATCCATAAGAAACCCAAAATAGTAGTAAAAACAAAATGGCAGAGGAACGCAACGATAATCCAAGCGAAACACAATTTGCAGGCTATCTTTATCAAAACCACAGTGTCGGCTGATACTGCACAAAATAGTTTTCAAGATAAAGAAGGATAGAACAGATAAGAGAAATAACCAGACGCACACACACACACACACACATATATATATATATATATATATATATATATATATATATATATATATATATATATATATATACAATTATTTACTAAAATAATTATGAAATACCATCAAATGTAGGCTGACATTATTACTGCGGAGATTCGAATCCGGTGATGAAGTCATTTCTGATTCCATTAACAAGGAACAAATTTTGTCGGCTTACTTTAACCGGCTTAAAATTTAAACATTTATTTTAAACTAGCAGGGCTACCCGGCGTTGCTCGGGACCGTATAAACAATGAAAAAACAAAAGCAGATATTGAACATATGTTTGATTCTTAGGGGAGAGGAATCTTTCATCTCTATGTATTATTTGTTTTATCTACCCTAGGACTGGTATTGTTCATGTTTTATCCCTAGCATAGGTAATTTACAGCATGTATATGAAATTGTTTTACCTTAGGGAGAAGAGAACAGGTAATATACAACATAATGTGTCTATATTACATCCCTGGCAACGCCTAGAAACCAGCTAGAACATGTATTTCAGTCAATCTTTATTATATCCTGGGCTATGCCGGGAAACCAGCTAATCTCTTTTTAGTGACTTGACCACCAAAATACCTCCCTAAGTGTGTCCTTTCTTTTGAACTTATTAGATATAGGTATCTAGAAATGTGTGTGAAATTTTGTTGAATGCATTGTTCACTATGATTTTCTTATTGTTCTACACAATATCAACTGTAGCGAAATAACACAGTAAACTTAGTGTAGTGTTAGAATAAAGAGCAAAGGAAAAAATTAGAATCATATTCTGTAATTGCAAATCTAAATTTGCTAGCATGTACCAGTATTTGCCAGGTTGTGGAAATTTGGAACTTATAACATATGTAGTGGCCTTTTCCTAGATACCTATTGCTAAAAATTATACTTTCATTTTGTTAGAAAAATCTCTCTTCAGATGCCCTGCATCATTCAAAATAAAAACAAATATTTTTATAATTGTTTCAGTATATTGCTACACAATGTGAAAGTTTTTAACGTTTGTAAAAAAAATCATGAATGTGCTTGTATTGCAAAAAAGAAAATATCAGTGCACAGTATTGAAAGTGTTTGAGATTCAAAAGTCTGTAACATTTCTACTAACTTCATAAGATGTCATGTGAGAAACTGAATTGAATATCAAGACATTATCTGAAGCGTTTTTATTTTGGTGTAACATATGTGTTTACAGTGAACCTTAACTTTTAATAAACAGATTGGTATGCAATGACATAGGCTAAGAATCTTTAAAATATATATAAATTGGAAAAATGTGTGAACAAATGAAAAAAAAATGATCCGCTCCACTTGATGACATCAAGCACAGTAATATTTTAGTGAAGAAAATATGAAATTGATGTTCAGTGATTAGTTTGGATGAATGAGAAAATGTAATTGTTTGATGCATAAAAATAACTCAGTTGCTGTATTTGATATTAAGCAGCAAAATATAGTGATTTGAATATTTGGGAAAACATCAAACCAGATTATGTAAAAAGAAAAAAAAAGATGAAATTAGAAAATATATATTTTATGTTTATGAGTTCTGCCAATCAAAATTTTGTGGCAGAAATTGGGTGATTACCATGCAATTTTATTTTGGTAAAATTCTTAAATTATTAGAATGTTTATTATAATTTCTAATTAGTGACTTGTTATAATCAAAATCCGCCCTAAAGAGTGTCCTTTCTTTTATTAGGTATCAGAGTAGGTATCAAGATTTCTACTTCTATACAAATGTGATATTTCAGATCTGTACATAAAAAATTTGTTGAATATATAGGTTGAGAATTGTTCTGTGTCGCTCTCTTTCACACACACACGCATTCTCACTTTTATAGATATAATAGATAGATTACTCTAGATATATTTCCATATGTCTGAATACCCTATATACAAATTTTCAAATCTGTAGATAAAAAAATTTGTTGAGTATATAGGTTGAAAATTGTTCTCTCTCTCTCTCTCACACACACATTCTCAATTTTAGAGATATAATAGATAGATTATGCTAGATATATTTCCATATGTCTGAATACCCTATATACAAATTTTCTAATCTGTAGATCAAATATTTGTTGAATATATAGGTTGAAAATTGTTCTTACTCTCTCTCTCTCTCTCTCTGGCTACCTCACACACACACATTCTAACTTTTATAGATATAATAGATAGATTATGCTAGATATATTTCCATATGTGTGAATACCCTATATACAAATTTTCTAATTTGTAGATAAAAAATTTGTAGAGTGCATAGGCTGAGAATTGTTCTCTCTATCTCTCACACACACACATTCTAACTTTTAAAGATATAATAGATTATGCTAGATATATTTCTATATTTCTGAATACCCTATATATAAAAATTTGTTGAATGTATAGGTTGAGAACTGTTCTCTCTCTCTCTCTCTCTCTCTCTCTCTCTCTCTCGCTCACACACACACACATTCTCACTTTTATAGATATAATAGAAAGATTATCCTAGATATATTTCTATTTGTATGAATACTCTATATACAAATTTTAAAATCTGTAGATAAAGAATTTGTTGAGTATATGGGTTGAGAATTCTTCTCTCTCTCTCTCTCTCTCTCACACACACACACATTCTCACTTTTATAGATATAATAGATTATGCTAGATATATTTCCATATGTCTGAATACCCTATATACAAATTTTCAAATCTGTAGATAAAAAATTTGTTGAGTATATAGGTTGAGAATTGTTCTCTCTCTCTCTATCACACACATTCTCACTTTTATAGATATAATAGACAGATTATGCCAGATATATTGAAATATGTCTGAATGCCCAATATACAAATTTTGAAATCTGTAGATAAAAAATTTGTTGTATACATAGGTTGAGAATTGTCCTCTCTCTCACACACACACACATTCTCACTTTTATACATATAATAGATAGATTATGCTAGATATATTTCTATATGTCTGAACACCCTATATACAAATGTTCAAATCTGTGGATAAAAAATTTGTTGAATGTATAGGTTGAGAATTTTTATCTCTCTCTTTTTCTCTCTCTCTCTCTCTCTCGCTATCTCACACACACGCATTCTCACTTTTATAGATAAAATAGATAGATTATGCTAGATATATTTCCATATGTCTGAATACCCTATATACAAAGTTTCAAATCTGTAGATAAAAAATTTGTTGAATATATAGGTTTAGAATTGTTCTCTCTCTCTCTCTCACACACACATTCTAACTTTTGTAGTTATAATAGATAGATTATGCTAGATATATTTCCATATGTCTGAATACCCTATATACAAATTTTCTAAACTGTAGGTAAAAAATTTGTTGAGTATGTAGGTTAAGAATTGTTCTCTCTCTCTCTCACACACACACACACAAGTTCTCACTTTTATAGATATAATAGATAGATTATGCTAGATATATTTCTATATGTCTGCCTACCCTATATACAAATTTCCAAATCTGTGCCCAAAAATGTGTGGAATATATAGGTTGAGAATTGTTCTCTCTCTCTCTCTCTCACACACATATTCTCACTTTTATAGGTTATATAGGTTGAGAATTTTTTGCTCTTTCCATCACTCACATTCACACTTTTATAGATATAATACATAGATTATGCCAGATATATTTACATATGTCTGAATACCCAATATACACATTTTCAAATCTGTAGATAAAAAATTAGTTGAATATATAGGTTGAGAATTGTTCTCTCTCTCTCTCTTTCTCTCTCTCTCACACACACATTCTCACTTTTATAGATATAATAGATAGATTATGCTAGATATATTTCCATACGTCTGAATACCCTATATCCAAATTTTCTAATATGTAGATAAAAAATTTGTTGAATATATAGGGTGAGAATTTTCCTTCCTCTCTTTCTCTCTCTCTCTTTCTCACACACACACACGCTGAAAATTGTTCTCTCTCTCTCTCTGACTCTCTCTCTCTCTCTCTCACACACACACACATGGTCATTTTATAGATATAATAGATAGGTTATGCTAGATATATTTCTATATGTCTGAATACCCTATATACAAATTTTTAAATCTGTAGATAAAAAATTTGTTGAGTATATAGGTTGAGAATTGTTCTTTCTCTCTCTCTCACACACACATTCTCACTTTTATAGATATAATAGATTATGCTAGATATATTTCCAAATGTCTGAATACCCTATATACAAATTTTCAAATCTGTAAAGATAGAATTTGTTGAATATATAGGTTGAGAATTGTTCTCTCTCTCTCTCTCTTTCACACACATTCTCACTTTTATAGATATAATAGATAGATTATGCTAGATATATTTCCTTATGTCTGAATACCCTATATACAAATTATCAAATCTGTAGATACAAAATTTGTTGAGTATATAGGTTGAGAATTGTTCTCTCTCTCTCTCTCTCACTCACTCACTCACTCACACACACACACACATTCTACCTTTTATAGATATAATAGATTATGCTAGATATATTTCCATATGTCTGAATACCCTGTATACAAATTTTCAGATCTGTACATAAAAATTTGTTGAATATATAGGTTGAGAATTGTTCTCTCTCTCTCTCTCTCTTCTCTCTCTCTCTTTCACACACATTCTCACTTTTCTAGATATAATAGATAGATTATGCTAGATATATTTCCATATGTCTGAATACCCTATATACAAATTTTCTAATCGGTAGATAAAAAATTTGTTGAATATATAGGGTGAGAATTGTACTTACTCTCTCTCTCTCTCTCTCTCTCTCACGCACACATTCTCACTTTTATGGATATAATAGATAGATTATGCTGGATATATTTCCATATGTCTGAATACCCTATATACAAATGGTCAAATCTGTAGATAACAAATTTATTGAATAGATAGGTTGAGAATTGTTCTCTCTCTCTCTCTCGCAACCTTACACACACAACCACACGCAAACATTCTGACTTTTATAGATATAATAGATCGATTATGCTAGATATATTTCCATATGTCTGAATACCCAATATACAAATTTTCAAATCTGTGGATAAAAAATTTGTTGAATATATAGGTTGAGAATTGTTCTCTCTCTCACACACTCACATTCTCACTTTTATAGATATAATGTATAGATTATGCTAGATATATTTCTATATGTCTGAATACCCTATATACAAAGTTTAAAATCCGTAGATAAAAATACGTTGAGTATATAGGTTGAGAATTGTTCTCTCTCTCTCTTACGCACACACACACACACACACATTTTCACTTTTATAGATATAATAGATAGATTATGCTAGATATATTTCCATATGTCTGAATACCCTATATACAAATTTTCAAATCTGTAGATAAAAAATGTATTGAATATATAGGTTGAGAATTGTTGTCTCTCTCTCTCTCTCTCTGGCTACCTCACACACACACACATTTTCACTTTTATAGATATAATAGATAGATTATGCTAGATATATTTCCATATGTCTGAATACCCTATATACAAACTTTCAAATCTGTAGATAAAAAATTTGTTGAGTATATAGGTTGAGAATTGTTCTCTCTCTCTCACACGAAACTGTGCACTCGGCTTCTTCCCCCCCTTCCCACCCCAAATGCTTGGGAAACTGTGCACTGTTTTTGTTGGTTTTCAAGCTGCCTCTTCCCCCCCCCACACACACACACAGTTTAACAGTAGTAGGAGGTCAAGAGAAAGAGGGTGAGAGAGAGAGAAGAGTAAGTTGGTGAGAGAGAGAGAAAAGAGAAAGAGGGTGTTGGTTTTATATTTTTATTATCGTCTAATATTTTGAAAGCTGAATTTCTAATAAAATGTGCATCTATAGGAGATAATGCCTGGGAATGTGTTCCCCCCCCCCCCACAGTTTAACAGTGGTGTGACGTCAAGAGAAAGAGGGTGAGAGAGAGGGAAGAGTAAGTGGGTGAGAGAGAGAGAGAAAGAGAGAGAAAAAAAAGAAAGACGGTGTTGGTTTTGTGAAAAAAGTTGTTATTTACAATTGTTCGCATTCTTGGCCTTTTGGTCAAGATCAAAGTGTAGTATCTGTTCTTCAGATGCTGCACTTCTATTTCTTGTTCTCTTTCGGTGGAGGAGAAATCCTCCACGACTGAGACAATTTTTATTTTTGTACCTTTTCTCCACGTTAAAAAACGACCCTGGTGTCTAACTCTGTCCCGTGGGGAGGCATAGTAAATAGGTACAATTTTCGCCATTAGTGGATGTTGACGTCACGTCACGTGACATGACTAAGCGTTTTTTTTTTTTTAGTATGAATAACATTTTTTGTTATAATTATAAAGTCTACACTTAATTTTATAGAAAATGATGTATATATAATAGAAAAAAAAAATTACTGGTTTTGTTGGATTCAAGTGGATCCCCCCCCCCTCCAGTTTAAGAGATAGCAGGTCACGTGGTAATATACAAAATGGCTAGCGTAAATATAAAGATCGGTTTTTTTATCGACGAATATTTTGAAAGCTGAATTTTTTTTTATTCCTGTACATTTTTTCCTGATATTTTTCGTTAAAACTCTTGTATAAATACTATTTTTAACCAGTTAAATACGCTGGAGACATTGTCATGGAGTTTAATAATCTCTAGAACAAAGCAGAAGAGAAATTACAAAAGTATCGGTAAAACAAAGTGTTTGTTTACATTTGTTCGCCATTACTGGATGTTGACGTCTCGTCACGTGACATGACTAAGCGTTTTTGGATTATGTAATATTAACATTAAAATGACAGGTTTTTTTGGGGGCCCCCCTAGGAGAGAAATGATCAGTTCACCCCCTTTTAATGGTCCGTTTGGTGTGGAATTTCGATATTTGTCATGCGGGTGATCAAGGTTCAATATGATACATAATTTGTCAACTTTGGTTGTGTCTGTCAAAAGTTTGAGCTGACGTCACGTCACGTGACACGTATTGAATAACGTTAAAATGACAGGTTTTTTGGGGGGCCCCCCTAGGAGAAAAACGATCAGTTGACCCCTTTCTACTGGTCCGTTTGACGTGAAATTTCGATATTTGTCATCCGGGTGATCAAGGTGCAATATGATACCAAATTTGTCAACTCTGGTTCCGTCTTTCAAAAGTTTTAGCGTTACAAACAAACATACATACATACATACATACACACCGATTTTTGCCTTTTATATATATAGACTAGCAGGGCTACCCGGCGTTGCTCGGGACCGTATAAACAATGAAAAAACAAAAGCAGATATTGAATATATGTTTTATTCTTAGGGGAGAGGAATCTTTCATCTCTATGTATTATTTGTTTTATCTACCCTAGGACTGGTATTGTTCATGTTTTATCCCTAGCGTAGGTAATTTACAGCATGTATATGAAATTGTTTTACCTTAGGGAGAAGAGAACAGGTAATATACAACATAATGTGTCTATATTACATCCCTGGCAACGCCTAGAAACCAGCTAGAACATGTATTTCAATCAATCTTTATTACATCCTGGGCTATGCCGGGAAACCAGCTAATCTCTATTTAGTGACTTGACCACCAAAATACCTCCCTAAGTGTGTCCTTTCTTTTGAACTTATTAGATATAGGTATCTAGAAATGTGTGTGAAATTTTGTTGAATGCATTGTTCACTATGATTTTCTTATTGTTCTACACAATATCAACTGTAGCGAAATAACACAGTAAACTTAGTGTAGTGTTAGAATAAAGAGCAAAGGAAAAAATTAGAATCATATTCTGTAATTGCAAATCTAAATTTGCTAGCGTGTACCAGTATTTGCCAGGTTGTGGAAATTTGGAATTTATAACATATGTAGTGGCCTTTTCCTAGATACCTATTTTTATAATTGTTTCAGTACATTGCTACAAAATGTGACATTTGTTGGCGTTTGTAAAAAAAATCATGAATGTGCTTATATTCAAAAAAAGAAAATATCAGTGCACAGTATTGAAAGTGTTTGAGATTCAAAAGTCTGTAACATTTCTACTAACTTCATAAGATGTCATGTGAGAAACTTAATTGAATATCAAGACATTATCTGAAGCGTTTTTATTTTGGTGTAACGTATGTGTTTACAGTGAACCTTAACTTTTAATAAACAGATTGGTATGCAATGACATAGGCTAGGAATCTTAGACAAAATATATATAAATTGGAAAAATGTGTGAACAAATGAAAAAAAAATGATCCGCTCTACTTGATTACATCAAGCACAGTAATATTTTAGTGAAGAAAATATGAAATTGATGTTCAGTGATTAGTTTGGATGAATGAGAAAATGTAATTGTTTGATGCATAAAAAATAACTCATTTGCTGTATTTGATATTAAGCAGCAAAAAAATAGTGATTTGAATATTTAGGAAAACATCAAATCAGATTATGTAAAAAAAAAAGATGAAATTAGAAAATATATATTTTCTGTTTATGAGTTTTGCCAATTAAAATTTTGTGGCAGAAATTGGGTGATTACCATGCAATTTTATTTTGGTAAAATTCTTAAATTATTTCAATGTTTATTATAATTTCTTATTAGTGACTTGTTATCATCAAAATCCGCCCCAAAGAGTGTCCTTTCTTTTATTAGGTATCAGAATAGGTATCCAGATTTCTACTTCTATACAAATATGATATTGTAGTACAGTAAATGTCAAATTGTTTTTCAAGTATTAGTTTGTAACGTTTGTACTGACTTCATCAGATGTCATGTAAGAAACTGAATTCTATGTAAGAAGACTTTATCTGAAGTGTTTTTATTTTGGTATATCATGTGTGATTACACTGTAGTAATTGCACTGAAAGCATGTTAACTACAAATGACAAAAGTTAAATCAATTTCTGATTCAGCTACACAATATAAACTAAAGGAAATCAAATTTGCAAAATAAAAGCAATATGTAGTTATGGGTTAGTTTGGAGTTAGAATAAAAAGCCAACAAAACAGTTAGTTTGTATTGTGTAGATTGGTCATTTCTGATAGTATTGAGAGTCGTCAATGAAAATCTTAATTTCTGACAAAATACTGAATGTTTCTTGGATACCCATTCGTAAAAAGTACCTTTTTTGGAAAAAAAAAAAAAAAAAAAAACACTCCCCGGATCACCTTCACCACCTTAAAAAAAATAACTTTATTCTTCAAAAAATGTGCACATTGTTAGTGTAAAAAACAGATTCGCACCACTTGATGAAATCAAGCATAGTAATATTTTATTAAAGAAAATATGAAATTGATTTTCAATAATTAGTTTGAATGAATATCAGAAAATGTAATTGTTTGATGCATAAGAAAGAACTCATCTGCTGAATTTGATATTAAGCAGCAAAATATTTCAAAACATAAAAATGTGAAACATAACATGAATACTCTCCATTGTCACTTGAAAACATTGACCTTGGTAGGAAGTTTATTAGATAGTGAAATTGTGGTCTTGGTATGGTGTGCTTAATATTATTGTATGCAAAATTTAAAAGCACAAAAAAGGGTACAATCAATATTGAAAAAGTAACATCTGTCACAGAAAATAGTAATTTATAAATGTCAAAAGAAATATTATTCTGTACTTAAAATGTTAAACTTACTGTTAACAATAATTTAAAATGGTGATCAGGATGAGTCCAACAACTTAGTCCTTGAGCTTTCTTGTTGGTCATAGTAAAAAGAAATTGTAGTCTTTCAAGTTTGTTGGTCGCATTGGGATTCTTGGAATGTATCAACAGATTCCTGCATATGAATCTTTGTTAATTCCACACAATACAAAATATATATACAAAAAAAAGTAAAGCAAAGTATAGGGTTAGTTGTGTCCTCTAATTATCAACCAAGTATATGTATTGATAAAAAGATAAAAGCAATGGAAATGTTTATTACAATGTATCAATATTAAATTTTTATCATGAACAACAAATCGAAATAATGATAGATATTTTGTGCTTATACGAAACTGGAATCAAGGATTGTCACCTGTGATTTTATATATGTCAATAGTGCATGCCACTACAAATGATATTAGCCAAATTAAGTTTTGTTTATTTCACCCATTATAAAATATATACACAAAATGCAGTAAACAAAGTTTAGGTTTAGTTAATGATAAGTTTAGGTTCGAGAAATAAGCAAAGAAAAGAAAAAAAGATACATTTGTTTATAGTGTGTAAATTGTAAGTTTGTAAATATTTAAAACTATCCACACTGGTATGTGGAAATTCTAGATACCTATTGTTATAAAGTTCCAATTCATGTTTGATATATCACTCTACATGTTCCCTGTTGCACCCCAAAGATGTAAATGATTATCGAGAAAGTGAAATGAAACAGTATTTGAAATAAAATAGAAACAAATGCTGATGTTTACTATATAAAACACTGTGTTCAATGGAATTGAGCCTTATACAATATTGGTGGAATAAAAAAATCCATTTTTTTAATTCAATTTAAGAAATGAGCAAAAATTTGATATTTAAAATATTTGGCATGAAGAAAAAGAAATATAAGATAAAAGGTGATAAAGCAGTAAGAATCATATGCTGAATTCAATTAAAAACAAATATGATTGTCAAAGAAATATCATGAAAATTTTGTAAGTGAAAAAAATTATTTTTTGATATATTTGGTTTCGAAGTATTAAGAAACATGCACAACTTCATTTTAAAGACAAAACGAAAACTGTACTAATGATACTGACAATGGTGAAAGGAAATTGGAAAAAAATGTATCAGAGGTAAAATGTTGGTCACATATACGTTTGTGTGGTATGCATGAAACACGTGTAGAAAATTATATTTTCTGATGCTGAAAGTAAGAAGAGAAACATTGTTAAAAAATGATCTAAAAGGCAATAGTAAAATCCTCATTTTTAGTGTGGGATATGTTGTTTGTTTCAATTGAGAAAGGAAACTTTAATTTATACAATTCGATGTTATAGATCACAAGTTTTATTACAATAAACATTGTGTTCTTTAATTATCAACCAAGTATATTTATTGATAAAAAGAGAATGTAATGGACATGTTTATTATAATTTATCAATATTAAATTGTTATCATGAGAAACCAATGGAAAGCGTGAATGTTATTTGGTGTTTTTAAAAAACAGCTACCAATGATTGTAACCAGTGATATTTGTGTATGCTAACAGTGCAAATGTGGTGGTGAAATGAATTTTTGTTTATTCTTCACAATATAAAATATATACACAAAACTAAAACATAATTTACGGTTAGTTAATGATAAGTTTAGGTTAGAGAATTAAGCAAAATTATAGATACCTATTGTTATAAAGCACCAATTCATGTTTGGTATATCAATCTACATGTTCCTTGTAGCACCCCAGAGGGGTAAATGAGTGTCAACAAAATGAAATAAAACATAGTATTTGAAATAAAATGAAAAAGTGCTTGAAAAGTGAAATATGCTGATGTTTACTATCTAAAACATTGCGTTCAATGCAATTGAAACTTATACTATATTGGTGGACTAAGAATTAAAGAAATAAAATTTAAGAAATTAGCAAAAAATTGATATATAAAATATTTGGCATGAAGAAAAACAAATATAAGACAAAAGGGGAAAAAGCAGTAACAATCATGTGCTGAAGTTCATTGAAAATAAATCGTTTGTCAAAGAAATATAATGAAAATTCTCAGAGTGAAAAAAAAATGGGATTTTTACAAATCTGGTTTCCAAGTAATAGGAAACATGTACAGCTCCATTTTAACGACAAAATGTAAACTGTAGTAATGGTAATGAGAATGTTGAAGGAAATTGGCAAAAAATTGTTAGTCAAATGTTGATCAAATATTATAAGTTTGTGTGATATGCATGAAACGTTTATAATATGATCTGCTCTCATGCTGAAAGCAAGTAGAGAAACATTGTGAAAAAATGATGTAACGCTAAGCTAAGCAAACGACCAGTGAATGGAAATGTTTATTATAATGTATCAAGATGAACATATTATCATGAAAAAGCAAATCGAAATAGTGATAGTTATTTGGTGCTTATACGAAACAGGTATCAAGTATTGTCACCAGTGATTTTATTGATGTTAACAGTGCATGTCACTAAAAATAATGATGGTAGCGAAATTAAGTTTTGTTAATTCTACCCAATATAAAATATATACGCAAAACAAAGTAAACAAAGTTACGGGTTAGTTAATGATAAGTTTAGGTTCGAGAAATAAGCAAAGGAAAAGAAAAAAAAGGTACATGTGTTTATATTGTGTAAAATGTTAGTCTGTAAATATTTCAAACTATCAACACTGGTATGTGTAAATCCTAGATACCTATTGTCATAAAGTACCACTTCTTGTTTGATATATCACTCTACATGTTCCCTGCAGCATCCCAGAGAGTTAAATGAGTGTCCACAAAATGAAATAAAACATAGTACTGGAAATAAAATAAAATAAGAATATGTCTGAAAAGAAATAAATGCTGTTTACTATATAAAAAGTTGTTTTCAAGTGTCAAATGGAATTGAATCTTATACAATGTTGGTGGATTATGAAATTGCATGAATGAAATAACATTGGAGAAATAAGAAAAAAGTTTATATATACAATATTTACAAATGTAAGATAAAAGGTGAAGAAGGGCCAAATCCGAGATCTATAAATCGTAAATTTTCAAAGTGAAAACAGATATTTTTTTTTTTTTTTTAGATCTGCTTTCCAAGTAATAGTAACCATGTACAGCTTCATTTTAAATGAAAACTGTACTAATGATAATGTTCATGGTGAAAGGAAAGTGGAAAAAAATTAAAAATGTCAGAGGTAAAATGTTTGTGTGGTATGCATTAAACACGTGTAGAAAATGATCTCATGCTGAAAGTAAGAGAAACATAGCTAAAAAATTATGTAAACGCAATAGTAAAATCCTCATTTTTAGGAACATAGTGTGGGGTATGTTGTTTGTTTCAATTGAGAAAGGAAAGTTTAATTTTTAGAATTGGATGTTATAGATCACAAGTTTTATTACAATAAACATTGTGTTCTCTAATTATCAACCAAGTATATTTATTGATAAAAAAAAGAAAAGTAATGGACATGTTTATTATAATTTATCAATATTAAATTGTTATCATGAAAAACCAATGGAAAGCGTGTTGGTTATTTCGTGTTCATAAGAAACAACATCATGGGTTGTCACCAGTGATTTTATGTATGCTAACATTTCGCTGCAAATGTGGTAGCTAAATGTCTTTTTGGTTATTCTACACAAAATAAAATATATACACAAAACAAAGTAAAAGAAATGTCAGGGTTAGTTAATGATAAGCTTAGTACCAAGAAATAAGCACAGAATAAGGAAAAGAAAGATACATTTGTTGATATTGTGTCGATTGGTGAATTTGTTGGTTCATTTTGTTTTATGACATATCAACACTATATCAGGTTATTTCATGCCCAATCTAGTGACATTTTTTTTTCCTAGAATATATTTGTTTATTTAATGTTGGTTTCTATTTAACTCATAATTGGGACCCTAACAGGTACTACTACTCCAGATCAGAGTGGACCTGGTAGCAATAGCAATTAAATGGTGGCTTCACACTTCACAAAGCCCCATGTTTGGATACAGTTTATGGTCATATCCAGGACCTGGTGAATTTGTAAATAATTGAAACGATCAACACTGGCGAGTTAGAATTCTACATACCTATTGTTATAAAGTACCAATTTATGTTTTACATATCACTCCACAACGTTGCTGCAGAATCCAGACAGTTGTAAGAGTCTCAAGAAACTGAAAAGCTATTTAGTACTCTTAAATAAAATAACATGCATAAAGAAATCCTAATATAAGACAATAGATGAAAAAGCCATAAAAATTTTGTGTGGAATCAAGTGAAAACAGTTTCTTTGTCAAAGAAGTTGCATGAAGATTCTCAGAGACTTTTCCTTCCTCGTTCCCTTCCCTTTTGGTGGAAGGAAACTTTCACAGTGGCTCAGAAGGTGGGCTGAGCACACTTCCTACAAAGGTGGGATGGGTAAATTTCTTTTTCATTTGGTTGCCTGGAGGACAGGCTTAGGCCCCCCCCCCAAAAAGGTTGGAGCCAGGGAACTTCTCCTCCCAGAAGGGGGAGGGGGGCCCGGGAAGGCTTCTCTTCCCATATTTTTTGTTTTGTGTAAGGTTGATCTCTTTCCAAAGGGAGTAAGAGGATATCCCTCTCTTAGGAGGAGAGCGAAGGCTCCCTGGGCCTCCCATCCTCCTTCTGAGAGAAGTTCCCCGGCTTCCACATTCATTGCTCAGCCCGCCGTCCAGGCAATCAGAGTCTGATTGTCTGCCGTATATAAAAAGGCGATTTTAGCTTGTCAGGCGGTATGCTCTGCGTTGACTATTTTTCTTCCACCTGTTGACCTTCCCTCCCTGCTACGCAGATTAGGGAAGGGCTGAAGGGGTGATTTGCTTTTATTTTTTACCCCTCGGTATAGGGAGGTGACTGATCATCCAACCAACTAAGGGGATGGGGCAGGAAGTCTACCCTCTCCTGCCTTAGGGAGGGAGTATTTTTTTTTTTAAGTTTGCCCGGAGGGGAGATGGGCAACCAACTGGGGGGGGGGAGTCAGGACCTTATTCGCACGGAGGAAATGCAGGCCTGAAGTGAATTTCGGTGTAGTGTACACCTGTGTTTATGAGACCGGCTGGCTATAGCTATTGATCTCTTTATCTTTTTAAGTTTTGCTGTGTGTTGACGCGTATAAAATGACTCTTCTAGCTTCCCAGGGTGTATACCCTTTCGGTGACCATTTATGTTTAAGAGTTTTCCCTGCTCCTTCCCTGCTCCAGAATGAGAGGGGAGCCTTCTTCCCATGGAGGATGGGGCTTTCTTTTTTGGTTATGTGGGGGAGCCTTACCTCTACCCCACTTAAGGGTGTAGTTCTTTTTTGTACTGTTGACATACTTTCAGATATTTCTTGAGTTTTTAACAGTAATTTTATCTTGTCCAATGTATTGCCATGACATGATGGATACTATACCAGAGTTTTAACCTTTAGTTTGTGGGTTCGATTCATGACTGTTCCTAATTTCGTTTCCTTTTAATTTCATTTTTGTCCAATCCAATCTGAAGGAGGTGAGTGGTATACCCTGCGTTGTAAAGTTAATTTTAAGACTCCCTCGCACATGTATGTAACACAAAGGGTTTTTCCGTGGCGCATTTCGCATTGTTTTCCTTCTGGGAAACGTTTTGTAATCCTGTTGTTTATATACTTTTCCTTCTGGGAAAAGTTTATTCTTATAATCTGTGGAACAAAGAATCAATCAGACTGTCTGTGTGTGTCGGTGTATATAAGAAGGTGATTTTAGATCCCCAGGGGCTATACCATGTGTTGACCATGTATTTTTAAATATTTTTTCTTTCTACTTCCCTTCCCTTCTGGTGGAAGGAACCTTTTGTTTTATGGTGGCTCAGAAGGTGGGCTGAGCACTCTCCCCACAAAGGTGGGATGGGTAAATTTTTTATTTATTTGGTTGACTGGAGTGCAGGCTGCGCACTCCCCAAAAGGTGGGAGCCGGGGAACTTCTCCCAGAAGGGGGCTCTGGAAGGCTTCCCTCTACCCATATTTTTTGTTTTTTTTGTTTTTGTGTAAGGTTGATCTCTTTCCGGAGGGAGTAAGCGGTACCAACAGGGGGGGGGGGAGACCAACCATACAAAAGGATATCCCTCTTTTAGGGGAAAAAGAAGGTTCCCTGGCCTCCTCTCCCGCTTCTGAGTTTTCCTTGCTCCTTCCCTGCCCCAGAATGGTAGGGGAGCTCCTGTCTCCTGTAGGGCGGGGGGGGGGGGGGCTTTCTTTTTTGGTTATGTGGGGGAGCCTTACCTCTACTCCACTTTAGGTGGTAGTTCTTTTTTGTAAGTTTGACATACTTTCAGATATTTCTTGAGTTTTTAACATTAAATTAATCTTGTCCAATGTATTCATTGCCATGGCATGATGGATACTGTACCAGATTTTTAAACTTTAGTTTGTGGGTTCGATTCATTTTTGTCCAATCCAATCTGAAGGAGGATGGTGGTATACCTTGCTTTGTACAGTTAGCTTTAAGACTCCCTCGCACATGTATGTAACGCAAAGGGTTTTTCCATGGCACATTTCGCATTCTTTTCCTTCTGGGCAAAGTTTCGTAATCATCTTTATATATTTTTCCTTCAGGGAAAAGTTTCGTAATCATGTTGTTTATATATTTTTTGCTTCAGGGAAAAGTTTCGTAATCATGTTTATATATTTATGCTTCATCTTAATGCTTCAGAATATACAATATTTTTGGTTTTTTTATCTGGTGCCAGAATGAAGAGTCCATCAGGGTGTCCAACTCTTGATAGGCCAACATATAGCTGTCCATGAGAAAATACTGGTTTTGACAGGTTGAGCCCAACAACTTTTAGTGACTGTCCTTGTGATTTGTTTATTGTCATTGCAAAACTTAGCTTGACAGGAAATTGCAGCCTTTCAAACTCAAATGGCAATTCTTGTGGTCTCATTGGGATTCTGGGAATGAAGCAGTGTACTCCTGCATACTTACCTGACATAATTGTTGCTTCCAGTACATGAGGCATCATATTCTTTATGGTGAGCCTTGTGCCATTGCAGAGTTTTGGTGGATCAAGATTGCGAAGTAACATTATTGGTGCTCCAAGTTTTAGAAACAGACTATGTGGAGGCGTTCCTGGTGGTTCAAGACTATTAAGAAACTCAGTCGGATAATTTGTTACTTCGTCCTGTGAACAGATTGTATCAACTGAATTGTATAATATGATTTCTCCAGGTAATCTATTCAACAACCTGCTATTTATTTCATTTACAGATTCATTCTTTGCTGCTAAAATTGCACGGCTACTTAGCCAATTGATATCCGTATGCAAATTATGAAGATCTGGAAAAACTCTCATTATAAATTCCTCTTCTGTTTGAATTGTTGTAAAAGGCAACTGAATCTGGTTATAGGAGTCCTTGTCCAGAAGTCCATTACCCACTTGCAAAAGTTTAATGGCAAAGTCACCAACAGCATCATCAGCATGTAAATGTACTCGCATGTTTAGTGTTAAACTCATTGTTTTAATATAGTGCCATAAATAGGAGTTTTTGAGACATGCATTCATTTGATCAGCTCTGGTTCCTCGAGGAACAATTGGAAGGATTTGTCTGAAATCACCAGCAAAAACCAAAGTCACTCCACCCATTATTTGTGTGTTATCTTTTAGGTCCTGTAGTGTAGAATCTACTGCTTCCATAGCTTTTTTGTGACTCATTGTTGCTTCATCCCAGATTATTAATTTACAGTTTTGCAGTAGTTTAGCCTTTGCTGAATCTTTTTTAATATTACACAATGGTTTTTCCTGTCTAGTAAGGTCCAATGGGAGAGAAAACATAGAGTGAGCAGTTCTACCACCATCCAAAAGTGTTGCTGCAATTCCACTGGATGCCACTGCAAGGGCAATATTGTTTGTGAGACAAACTTTTGTAAGAAGCAGATTTAACAGGAAAGTTTTGCCAGTTCCACCTGGGGCATCAATAAAGAATGTCGATCCGTGATCATGATGAACTTCTCCTCCCAGAAAGGCTTTCCTCTCCACATATTTTTTTTTTTTTTTGTGTAAGCTTGATCTCTTTCCGAAGGGAGTAAGCGGAACCGACAGAGACGGGGGGGAGGAGATCAACCATACAAAAGGATATCCGTCTCTTAGTTGAAAGAGGGAAGGCTCCCTGGCCTCCCCTCCCGCTTCTGAGAGGAGAAGTTTCCCTGGCTCTCAACTTTGGGGGGGGGGAAAGAGGGCTTAGCCCGCCCTCAAGGCAAATAGGACCTTAATCGCACGGAGGAAATAGGGGTCTGAAGTAAACTTGAGTGTAGTGTAAACCTGTTTATTAGACCAGCTTGCTATAGCTCTCTTTATCTTTTAAAGTTTTGCCATCTGATGATGTGTATAAAAAGGCTCTTTTAGTTTCCTAGGGTGTATACCCTCTTGACCATTAATGTTTAAGAGTTTTCCTGGCCATTCTCTGCCCCAGAATGGGAATGGAGCTCTTTCCCCCTGCATGGGGGGGGGCGGATTTCTTTTATGGTTATGTGGGGAGCCTTACCTTTACCCCCCTTAAGGTGGTAGGTTTTTTTTGTAAAATTGTAAGTCAAATGTTGATCAAATATTATAAGTTTGTGTGATATGCATGAAACATGTGTAGAATATGATCTGCTCTCATGCTGAAAGCAAGTAGAGAAACATTGGGAAAAAATGATGTAAACCTAAGCTAAGCAAACGACCAGTCAATGGAAATGTTTATTATAATGTATCAACAATAACACATTATCATAGTAATTGGGTGCTTATATGAAACAGGTATCAGGGATTGTCACCAGTGATTTTATTTATGTTAACAGTGCATGTCACTACAAATAATGATGGTAGCAAAATTAAGTTTTGTTTATTCTACCTAATCTAAAATATATACACAAAACAAAGTACAAATCTGCTGAATTTGATATTAAGCAGCAAAATATTTCAAAACATAAAAATGTGAAACAACATGAATACTCTCCATTGTCACTTGAAAACATTGGTCTTGGTAGGAAGTTTATTAGATGCTGAAATAGTGGGCTTGGTATTGTGTGCTTAATATTATTTTATGCAAAATGTAAAAACACAAAAGAGCGTACAATCAATATTGAAAAAGTAACATCTGTCACAGAAAATAGTAATTTGTAAAAATCAAAACATAATATTGTTCTGTACTTAAAATGTTAAACTTACTGTTAACAATACTTTAAAATGGTGATCAGGATGAGTCCAACAACTTAGTTCTTGAGCTTTCTTATTGGTCATAGTAAAAAGAAATTGTAATCTTTCAAGTTTGTTGGTCGCATTGGGATTCTTGGACTGAATCAACAGATTTCTGCATATGAATTTTTGTTAATTCCACACAATACAAAATATATATACAAAACAAAGTAAAGCAAATTATAGGGTTAGTTAAGTCCTCTGATTAGCAACCAACTATATGTATTGCTAAAAAGAGAAAAGCACTGGAAATGTTTCTTATAATGTATCAGTATTGAATTGTTCTCATGAAACACAAATCGAAATAGTGATAGTTATTTGGCGCTTATAAGAAACAGGTATCAGGGATTTTGGTGTATCAGATGTTTTTACAGTGAACTTAACTTTCAAGAAACAAATTGGTATGCAATGATATAGGCTAAGAATCTTAGGCAAAATATATTCAAATGAAAAAAAAAATGTTGAACACTTATAACATTGTATGGACTCTCAAAAACATTTGTAAAAAATGTGTAAACAAATGAAAAAAAAAAAAAAGAAAAAAAAAAAAGAAAGAAAATGATCCGCTCCACTTGATGACATCAAGCACAGTGATATTTTAATGAAGAAAATATGAAAATAATGATTTTCAGTTAGGATGAATATGAGAAAATGTAATTGTTTAATGCATAAAAAAGAACTCATCTGCTGCATTTGATATTAAGCAGCAAAATACAGTGATTTGAATCTTTAGGAAAACATCAAATCAGATTATGTAAAAAGTAAAAAAGATGAAATTAGAAAATATATATTTTATGTTTATGAGTTTTGCCAATCAGAATTTTGTGGCAGAAATTGGGTGATTACCACGTAATTTTATTTTGGTAAAATTCTTAAATTATTTCAATGTTTATTATAATGTCTAATTAGTGACTTGTTATCATCAAAATCCGCCCCAAAGAGTGTCCTTTCTTTTATTAGGTATCAGAATAGGTATCCAGATTTCTACTTCTTTACAAATGTGTTATTGTAGTACAGTAAATGTCAAATTGTTTTTTCAAGTATTAGTTTGTAATGTTTCTACTGACTTCATCAGATGTCATGTAAGGAACTGAATTCTATTTAAGACTTTATCTGAAGTGTTTTTATTTTGGTAGATCATGTGTGATTACACTGTAGTAATTGCGCTGAAAGCATGTTAACTACAAATGACAAAAGTTAAATCAATTTCTGATTCAGCTACACAATATAAACTAAAGGAAATCAAATTTGCAAAATAAAAGAAAAATGTAGTTATGGGTTAGTTTGGAGTTATAATAAAAAGGCAACAAAACCGTTAGTTTGTATTGTGTAGATTGTTCATTTCTGATAGTATTGATAGTGGTCAAAGAAAATCTTAATTTATGACAAAATACTGAACGTTTCTTGGATACCCATTCGTAAAAAGTACCTTTTTTGAAAAAAAAAAAAAAAAAAAAAAAAAAAACACTCCCCGGATCACCTTCACCACCTTAAAAATAAAAACAAAAAATAACTTTATTCTTCAAAAAAGGTGCACATTGTTAGTGTAAAAACAGATCTGCACCACTTGATGAAATCAAGCACAGTATTATTTTAGTAAAGAAAATATGTAATTGATTTTCAGTAATTAGCTTGAATGAATATCAGAAAATGTAATTGTTTGATGCATAAGAAAGAACTCATCTGCTGAATTTGATATTAAGCAGCAAAATATATCAAAACATAAAAATGTGAAACATAACATGAATACTCTCCATTGTCACTTGAAAACATTGATCTTGGTAGGAAGTTTATTAGATGCTGAAACAGTGGGCTTGGTATGGTGTGCTTAATATTATTTGTATTTATAAAAAGAGAAAAGCAACGGAAATGTTTCTTATAATGTATCAATATTGAATTGTTATCATGAAAAACAATTCGAAATTGTGATAGATATTTGGTGCTTATAAGAAACAGCTATCAATGATTGTAACCAGTGATTTTTGTGTATGCTAACATTGTAAATGTGGTAGTGAAATTGATTTTTGTGTATTCTTCAATATAAAATAGATATATAAAACTAAAACAAAGTTTATGGTTAGTTAATGATATGTTTAGGTTAGAGAAATAAGCAAAGGAAAAGAAAAAAAAAGATACATTTATTTATATTATGAGATTTTAAGTGTATACATGTTTAAAACTATCCACATTGCTATCTGAAAATGCTAGATACCTATTGTTATAAAGTACCAATTCATGTTTGATATATCACTCTACATGTTCCTTGTAGCACCCCAGAGAGGTAAATGAGTGTCAACAAAATGAAATAAAACATAGTATTTGAAATAAAACAAAAAAATACTTGAAAAGTGAAATATGCTGATGTTTACTATATAAAACATTGTGTTCAATGGAATTGAAACTAATACTATATTGGCGGACTATGAATTAAAGAAATAAAATGTAAGAAATGAGAAAAAATTTGATATATAAAATCTTTGGCATGAAGAAAAAAAATATAAGACAAAAGGGGAAAAAGCAATAACAATCATGTGCTGAAGTCAATTGAAAAAAATAGTTTGTCAAAGAAATAAAAAGAAAATTCTCAGAGTGAAAAAAAAAAAATGAAATTTTTACAAATCTGATTTTAGTCCTCTAATTATCAACCAAGCATATTTATTGATAAAAAGAGAAAATGAATGGACATGTTTATTATAAATTATAAATATTAAATTGTTATTATGAAAAACCAATGGAAAGCGTGAATGCTATTTGGTGTTTTTGGAAAAATATCAGAGGTAAAATGTTGGTCACATATACGTTTGTGTGTTATGCATGAAACACATGTAGAAAATTATATTTTCTCATGCTGAAAGTAAGAGAAACATAGCTAAAAGATTATGTAAACGCAATAGTAAAATCCTCATTTTTAGGAACATAGTGTGGGGTATGTTGTTTGTTTCAATTGAGAAAGGAAAGTTTAATTTTTAGAATTGGATGTTATAGATCACAAGTTTTATTACAATAAACATTGTGTCCTCTAATTATCAACCAAGTATATTTATTGATAAAAAGAGAAAAGTAATGGAAATGTTTATTATAATTTATCAATATTAAATTGTTATGAAAAACCAATGGAAAGCGTATTGGTTAATTGGTGTTCATTAGAAAAAACATCATGGGTTGTCACCAGTGATTTTATTTATGCTAACATTTCGCTGCAAATGTGGTAGCGAAATGTAATTTTTTTTTTTTTTTTTTTAATTCTACACAAAATAAAATATATACACAAAACAAAGTAAAAGAAATGTCAGGGTTTGTTAATGATAAGCTTAGAACCAAGAAATAAGCATAGAAAAAGGAAAAGAAAGATACATTTGTTGATATTGTGTCGATTGGTGAATTTGTTGGTTCATTTTGTTTTATGACATATCAACACTATATCAGGTTATTTCATGCCCAATCTAGTGACATTTTTTTTTCCTAGAATATATTTGTTTATTTAATGTTGGTTTCTATTTAACTCATAATTGGGACCCTAACAGGTACTACTACTCCAGATCAGAGTGGACCTGGTAGCAATAGCAATTAAATGGTGGCTTCACACTTCACAAAGCCCCATGTTTGGATACAGTTTATGGTCATATCCAGGACCTGGTGAATTTGTAAATAATTGAAACGATCAACACTGGCGAGTTAGAATTCTACATACCTATTGTTATAAAGTACCAATTTATGTTTTACATATCACTCCACAACGTTGCTGCAGAATCCAGACAGTTGTAAGAGTCTCAAAAAACAAATATATAACAAATAAATGTTATCAAAGGCAAGATAAGCTACTTTTCTATCCAACTGGATATATTTTTTGTGTTTTTATTCAATGTAACATATTTATTCAGCTCGAAAAACATACAGTGTTTAGCGATGTATTCGAAAAATGTACATGGGGGGGGGGGTTCGTGAATTAAAAAAAAAAAACGGTAGTCTAAAATATTATTTTCGATTTATTGGAAAGAACATAAAATTTCACATTGACCCTGAAAATATCGTAAAAATTGAATCAATAGAAAAATTTTAATAGATTTTAAAATTTAAAAAATTGTATAATATTGAGTTCGGAAAATTCATTACTGTTTTAAAAAAAAGAATATTTGGGTTTGTATTATTGTACACATAGATTCAAAAAAGTTGTCAAAAGACAAATATATAACAAATAAATGTTATCAAAGGCAAGATAAGCTACTTTTCTATCCAACTGGATATATTTTTTGTGTTTTTATTCAATGTAACATATTTATTCAGCTCGAAAAACATACAGTGTTTACCGATGTATTCGAAAAATGTACATGGGGGGGGGGGTTCGTGAATTAAAAAAAAAAAACGGTAGTCTAAAATATTATTTTCGATTTATTGGAAAGAACATAAAATTTCACATTGACCCTGAAAATATCGTAAAAATTGAATCAATAGAAAAATTTTAATAGATTTTAAAATTTAAAAAATTGTATAATATTGAGTTCGGAAAATTCATTACTGTTTTAAAAAAAAGAATATATGGGTTTGTATTATTGTACACATAGATTCAAAAAAGTTGTCAAAAGACAAATATATAACAAATAAATGTTATCAAAGGCAAGATAAGCTACTTTTCTATCCAACTGGATATATTTTTTGTGTTTTTATTCAATGTAACATATTTATTCAGCTCGAAAAACATACAGTGTTTACCGATGTATTCGAAAAATGTACATGGGGGGGGGGTCGTGAATTAAAAAAAAAAAACGGTAGTCTAAAATTTTATTTTTAATATTAATATTGTAAAAGCCTTTAAACATCAAAATTTTATTTTAAATATTAATATTGTAAAAGCCTTTAAACTGTCGAAAATGATTTTTAATTATGTATGTTTTTAGAATATGTAAGAAAGTTTACTGTTAAAGCATCAAACATGGAAACAAAATAAGTAAATATAAAGTGTGCATACTTTTTTAATAGGAGGTAAAGCATGTGAAAAAAGAGGTTATCGAAAAAAATCATTTATGTATTATTACCACGTAACCACTAACCTCTTAGAACTTCTAATTGGTAGCGAACACCGTAAGATTGGAAAAAGGTGTTATAAATAAAAAAAAACTATACGAAATAGTAATAAAAACACATCGAATATATGTCAACCTATGTCATGGTAACATATATTGAGCGAGTTTGTAACAGTATTTTATCAGCTTTTGTATTTATAACATATTTTCCCACACTTACCGTGTTAAATATAGAATAAGACGCCATCTTGAATGTTTACATCGCTAAACGCTGTGTGGTTTTCGAGGAAAATAAACATATTACATTGAATGTAAACACGAAAAATACATCCAGTTTGGTAGAAAAGTAATTTATCTTGCCTTTGATAACATTTATTTTTCTTTTGACAACTTTTTCGAATCTATGTTTACATTAATAGAAACAAAAAAAATCAATTCGATGTGCACGCGGCATCCTCCCCCACACAAAAGCGGTTCCTCTTCCCCCCACACACAGTTTAACAGTGGTATGACGTCAAGAGAAAGAGGGTGAGAAAAATACGTGAAAAATCAAACCAAAATAAAATCAAAAACACACCAACTGGTTTTCGATAGAAAGAGGGTGATAGAGAAAGTGAGAGAGAGAGAGAGAGAGAGAGAGAGAGAAAAGAAAGTGAGAGAGAGAGAGAGAGAAGAGAAAGTGAGAGAGAGAGAGAGAGAGAGAGAGAGAGAGAGAAGAGAAAGGTGTAAGTGGTCACGTGGTAATTATACAATATAGGTAAAATGGCTGTTTGGTTTTTAGCTTTAAAAATATAACGATGTTATTTTTTAGCGAAGAAATTACGATGACTGTACACAGATTTGAAAAAGTATAAAAAAATAAATGTTATATTTATTCAGCTCGAAAAACATACAGTGTTTACCGATGTAATCGAAAAATAAATGAAAAACTATACGAAATACTTATGTCACGGTAACATATATGTAGCGAGTTTTTAACCGTATTTTTATCCGTTTTTTTATGTATAACAATGTTTTCCCACACTTATTGTTTTAAAGAGAGAATAAGACGACGTCTTGAAAGATGTAAAATATTATCGTATGTAACAGTTATGAAAAGTTATAATCATAGTTAAATGTCTTATATGTTCTGTGTTTTTTTTTTTTACGCAATGAATAACTTTTCTTCTTGCTTCAGGGAAAAGTTTCGTAATCATGTTTATATATTTATGCTTCATCTTAATGCTTCAGAATATACAATATTTAAAAAAATATTTGGGTTTGTATTACTGTACACATAGATTCAAAAAAGTTGTCAAAAGACAAAAATATAACAAATATAATAATTTCCCATGAAAAAAAAAAAAAAGAAAATGCTATTAAATATAATAAAAATTACTGAGATAAAAATATAAAAAAATACGTACGTAACAACAAAAACACACCGAAGAAAGTGTGTGTGTGTGTGTGTGTGTGTGTGTGAGAGAGAGAGAGAGAGAGAGAGAGGGAGGGAGGGAAGAGGAAGCGGTGTATGTTGAATTTTGTTCCTTTTCGAAGCAGCACAAAAAGTAAGTGTTTCCATAGTAACCAAACCGTGACGTCACGTCACGTGACATGACTAAGCGTTTTTAAACGAATAGAAAAATAGAAAGAGGGTGATAGAGAAAGTGAGAGAGAGAGAGAGTAAGTGTGAGAGAGAGAGACGGTGTTGGTTTTACTCCCCCCCCTTCCAGCTTAAGAGGTATGAGGTCACGTGGTAATATACAAAATGGCTAATTATTTTACATGACATAAATATTACGATATTTTTATAATCGTCTAATATTTTGAAAGGTGAATTTTTTTATTCCCGTACATTTTTCCCTGACATTTTTCGTTAAAACTCTTGTATAAATAATATTTTTAACCAGGTAATAACGATGGAAACATTGGCATGAAGTAAAAAAAAAGATATAACTGAGCCGAAGAGAAAAATGCAAAAGTATCGGAGAAAGATTTTTTTATTAACAATTGTTCGCCATTAGTGGTCGTTGACGTCACGTCACGTGACATGACTAAGCTTTTTTTTTTTTACGTATGAATTACATTGGATCATTCAAGAATTACGTAATAAAAAGCATTACAATGACAGTTTTTTTTTGGGACCCCCTTGGAGATAACTGATACGTTTACCCCTTTCTCCTCGTCAGTTTGACGTGAAATTTCGATATTTGTCATCCGGGACACGGGGCTTCGATATGATACCAAATTTATCAAGTCTGGTTGTGTGTTTCAAAAGTTTTAGCGTTACATACAAACATACAAACTCACAGACATTTGGGATTTATATATATAGATGTTTAACGTATGTCAGAGTTATCTAATGATTATAACATCACGTGGTCGACTTATTTCAACTATAAAGTCCTATGCGATATATATATATATATATATATATATATATATATATATATATATATATATATATATATATATATCAGGTGGACAAGAAAGTTCTTGCTATATTTAACTTTTAAATTTAGATCAAGATATCTCGGGTCAAAGAAAAATGTATTGATTGGGATAAGTACCCATCAGAATCCGCACACGTTTGCAAACGTAAAACACGTATATTTAACCCATTAACGTAAAAATCTGTCGTTCTAGTGGCGATTAAGTCGATGAAGGCTACTCGATATCGCTTAGGATTTTAAAGCATTACTCACGCACAATATTTCGAGAGGCTTGAAAAAGCGGTAATTAGTATGTAGGAGGTCTGGAAAATATCGCGGATGATACAGTAGAATCCCGGGATGTGGTTCCCATAGGATACTTCTTTTTCAGCTTATGATGTGGAATACGATTTTTTCGACCCTTAGTAATGGTATTTTCGCCGCCATATCATATGTTATTCATAATTTTATTTTATTATGTACATGTATATTAGATACTGTACTATATTTTGATACTAATTTTTAATGCCTTATTCTGGGGTTCTGCTGTACAGAGTTCCGTAGCTCAATTCATTTAACTTCTGTAGGTTCGGCTTGCATATGCAGTCGAGCAATGTTGTGGAGGAATATGGGTCTTTTCTATTGACTAATGATGAATGTTATTGTCGAATTTTCTGATGCATTTCATCCATTTGTTTGCAGTATTTCCCCGCCATAATGGTTTCGCTTGATTAAAAAAAAACTGCAATCGATGAGACAGGTCGCATACCATCAAACAATCAACATGACTTTCTTTTGGCGCAGCTCTGGCTTCGGCGGCGTCTGGTCTTAGCGTCGCCGGTTACTATATAAAAACAACTTTACATCGCAAGTCAAAGCCCGGTCGAGAAACAGGTAATTCTTTTTGCGTAAAGAAGCGAAGATGGTACTTCATAACGGCGTTTCTTTTAGTTTCGAGACAGACATTTACCAAGGTTTTTTTTTTATTTAAATCTCTCTCATATTATTGGAATTTGCAGTATATTTTATGCCTAATTCACAAGTTGGATTTGGGGCATTTCTGCGTGGGTTAGATTCGACTAAGGCTCTTAACTGATTGTGGTCAAAATCCGCTGGTCGACAACTAAGCTCATCAGATCCAAGTTTTTCGCCTTTCTAAATCGGCAATTGTGCAGTTCGGTCAGTAGTGGTTCTTGGGTCAAACACTTCGTTGATAGCGCGAGCTGTTTCAGCAGATTTTCGACTATGCTTGAATTGAAATGAGAAAAGTGTGCGAATTTTCTTGTTTTCCATCTTGTATTCAACGTTCTGAAACGAAGACATAATTGTTTTTAAAAAATGTAATCCAAACCTGTAGACAGAGAGAAAAACTCTCTTATAAATGATGAGGTATAAAGTTTAAGTAAAGGTATTTTAAGGAAAACTTTTTTAGAAAATACATTTTTCGAAATCAAAATTAAAACTCCGCAAGAATTTTCTTCTCAACCTAATACTCATTCATTAGGCTTTATCAGACATCATGTTTTATAACTATTTAATAAATGAAATTGCGTTCCAACTTTGCCGATAATTAGAACTGCCAGTGAGAGATTCCGTATTTAATTAAAAATTTTCTTTCACTTAACAAAGCCATTCGATTGATAATAAAGAATTTCTGTTTCTTCACATCATATCTCAGTTTTATTTTCATGAACCTCACCGGTAATTGCCCTCCGCGTAATAAAATGGAGCTGGCATATAAGTTCAACGCTGTCATTATTTACTTTTATTGAACAGTGAAATTTATTTGAATGTTTTATCTGTAAGTATATCGATTTTTATAACTAAAACAAACAGTTATATATACTAGATATGAAAGGATGCGGAATATATTGGCTGAAGAGTGTAATATATTGATTTGACGTAGTTCACGTTTCGAAAAGTTTTGTACATACATATTCATACTTACCTGCTAAACAGAGTGAATTGTAGTCAACCCAATGGATGATCAACTTCATATTCAAGCTGTCATTCAGGTGGTCAAAGGCCTCCTATGACAAGAGTTATGACAGTATGCTTCCACTCAAAATGTTGTTAAGTTCCATGCATGCGTTAGTTCAATAGTGAAAGTTGTTTGTTTTATATATTTAAAGCTGACAAAACATTTTTGGGTGTTTTATTTTTTTATTTTTTTTTAAGCAGCGTCTATTGATGTCGCAACTTCTAAAATTATATTTCGCTTTTGTTCTGACTGGCAGTCGTAAAAGGGAAAAAGTGCGAATGTCAATGAAAAAATGGAATTCTGTCAAGACAAAACACACTTTGATTGGATCAACTGTTCCTTTGTGGATCAAATTATTGTGAGATAAAAATATCTCAACTGTCGAATAGAAACAGAAATGTCCCCTCTTACTCCCACTCTCACACTCGACGACACCGATGTGTGCATGATGATGATCGTGAATCATTCTATCTATTTATTTCCCTCTTGAAGAAAAAGTACGACACAAGGTCGATTTTATCTGAATGAAGATCCGACTAGCCAACAACGCACTTGGTTGTAAATAATTATATAAGCGGGGCCTGTGGAAATTCAGCATGGGACTCATTAATATGTAATATATTGATGCTGGCGTTTAGTAAAGGTTCAGTGTAAATTGGGACGCTCTGATATTACTGTAGCTCAAATGCCCGGCAAAGCCCGTTGTAAAGTATGCTTAAATATTATATTTCTATATATATACGAACTCTGAAACATGCGGAGTTCATATATATTAATATAGAGTTAAGGAGCTATCGATTTTTTATATGTTATATAGCTGCGATAAAAGAATATATATCCATATAACCGAAATAAATCTTACGAAAAAAAAGGCATATATACTAGCAAAAGTATCCGTCGATGACTGGGTTCAAACACACCCTACAGAAAATGAACTCTGATTTATGAAAGTATGATAGGTTATGAAAAGGAAGGGTTTTAAAGAGATAGATTCGAATTTGGGTGTATCTAAACAAAAGCAAAATATGATGAAAGTAAAAACAAATAGATAAAACCCAAAATGTATTATACCAGACCTGATCACACTTAAACACTTATCACAGTATTCTGTTGATCTATATTAAAAAAAAAACTTGCAAAACTTTGTGACATATTTCCATTCTATGGGGGTCAGAGGCGAACGAACACCCATAATTTTATTATATCATATTTCTTCAAACTGAAACATAATTATCAAAGTATGCTTACACAGATAGGTATGAAAAGTCTTTATTCAAGTTTGTGCCTATTTCCATTCTATGGAGGTCAGACGCGAACGCATACCCCACAATTTTAAAATCCAACCCTATTTAAGTTGAAGCATACTTATCAAAGTATTATTATGTACATATATATCAAAAACACTTGTAAACGTTTTTTTTCATTTTTAAATTATTTATTTCCATACTTTGTGGACCAGGCGTGTATGCAGACCCCACAATTTTAATGAATCATCATTATGCCAGATCAAACATACCCATTCCTGTGTCACGATACACCTTCTATCATTATATGTGATCAGTTTTTAATAATAGTAAAACATATAGGAGCCTATTCGTGACCACACACACACACAGACGTTCAGCTTTATATATATATATATATATATATATATATATATATATATATATATATATAAATGGAACTTCTAGTTTATTCAAAATCGATAAACTAGAAATTTAAAATCCCGTTTTCAGTGAAATTTTATAACAGTAAATCGTTATCATCTAACTGTGTTCTTTAATATTAAAAAGTAAATATTACCTTATTAAAAAAACTTTTATTTGTCGAGGAAAAGATTACGAAAAATAACGATTCGGACTATAACACACTTTTTTTAAAACTCGTTAAAATATTAACACAGAAATTAATATTAAATACGATTTTGACTTTAACACACTTTTTTAATCGTTAAAATAGTAACGCAGAAATAAATCTCTATATAAATAAAATGAACTCATTTTTCTCGCCTGATTTTGACCTTAATAGGATTAAAAATCAAGATATATCATGCAAATATAATATGCACAAACGGCAGAACCATATCTGAGGTGTGTTATAGGCTTATTATTTCTCAAATTCATCGATAATCTTAGTTTTCTATACTTTTTCTGCTGAGAAGTCACGGCCAAAATCGGTTAAGATCAATGGAAGTGGTAAAATATTTTCTCTCTAATAAATTCCTCCTCCCCCTGCCACCACTTAACATCGTTTGAGGATCGTTCACAAGGAACAGTGGAGAAGAGAACACCGGTTTGGCTTCGTAGTTCTTTCATGTGAAGTTATTTAAAATCACTAAACTAAGCTGCAGTGCTCTGTTGCGTAGTGGTTAGCGTGCTGGACAACTCACATTATATTTTCACGTTCGCGCCGACCTACCGTAGTCGTTGTTTTCCTAAACAACTGGAATGGACTTTTCTTGGTGGCCGAACTGTTAACGTTGCAGATGTTTTTTGTTTTTTTTTCACACTTTATTTTCCTACTTTTACTCATGACTCCGGGTTTGATCCTTCCTACTTACCTACAATAACATTTTTTAAAACTCCCCCCGTCCCGGAAACAAACACTCGGGCAACGCCGGATACCCCTGCTAGTATTAAATAAAATAAAAAATATTTTTATAATGCGGAACTATTTTCCCCATTTTATTTCCGGTAGCAATGAGCGGTCACGGGTTGATGACTTCCGAATTACAATAGTTCATTATCTGTTTAATTGGTAAGTATAAAAAACATTCCCTATTTTATATTCAATTTCATTGTGGTGGTCCTTACGATAAAATTATACCATTTTGAAATGACGAAAAATAACGATTCTGACTACACGTGCGTATAAAAAACTACTTTTTTTAACAATCGTTAAAAGCGTAAAACACAAATTGATACATTTAAGAAATAAAGCATCAGTAAAAAATGTCTTTTTTTCGATACAACTTATTTTAAAAACTTCGAAGTACATGTTTTACGAGATGTTTTTATGAATGCTTTTCCTTTATTAAAACCGTAGTACACATTAGCGCTGTGCTTTAAACTAACAATAGTTGTTACATTTAAGAAATAAGCATGAGTAAAAAATTGTTTCTTTTTTTCTTTTTTTTTCGATAAAAATTATTTTGGGTTTGTTTTACTGTACACATAGATTCGAAAACGTTGTCAAAACAAATATATAATAAATAAATGTTATCAAAGGCAAGATAAGTTACTTTTCTACCAAACTGGATATTTTTTTAGTGTTTTTATTTAATGTAATATGTTTATTCAGTTCAACAAACATGCAATGTTTACCGATGGGTTGGAAAATTCAAAATGGCGCCAAACTCTCTACTGAACACGGTACGTTTGGGAAAATGAGTTAAAAATAAAAAATATACAAAATACTGTTAGAAACTAGCGTAATATATGTTACCGTGTCATACGCTGACATTTATTTGATGCAGTTTTAAGAGTATGTTGTATATTTTTTAACTCATTTTCCCAAACTTAACGTGTTTAGAGAGAGTTCGGCGCCATTTTTTTAATTTTCCAATGCATCGGTAGGTGTATCAGACATTTGGAGGAAATTTTTACACCCTAACAGAACACTGCGAATAAAATATTAAAAAAAACGCTTAATTTCTCCTTTTAAAGTGGGGTGTTTATTTTCTGCATGGAACATACTTCAAAAATAAACTATTAAAGTTGCTTTAAAAATAATAAAACTATTTCTTTTAAACAGTGTTTACAGAATGTTTACAAAATGTCGCCGTGCCTTCAGGCAGCCATTTTTTTACGTAATAAAACAAATAGAAGTTTACGAGTTAAATATTTTCAATTTTTAAACTTTAAAAATCTATCAAAATTTTTCTATAGGTTCAATTTTTTATATTTTCAGGGTCAATGTTAAATTTTATGCTCTTTCCAATAAACCAAATATAATATTTTAGAGAAACGTTGTTTTTTAATTCACCCCCCTATTTTAAAATGTCTATTAACATTTTAATAATTAATTTATGTGCCAAAGTGTTATACAGCAGCAATCGACGATAAAGATCAATAAAGAAAATATTCTAATTTAAAACAAAAAACGAATAGTTTTTTGGGAAATTTACCTGTAAATTCCAAAGTGTAAAACCTTTTTTTTTTTTTTTAAACACTTTGATTTTTTTTTTAATGAAAACTCATGTCATGGTTACATCGTCAAGTAAATACCCACACTGACGGCAAATATTTATATATCATTTAATGTTTTCTTTTTTAAATGTTTAAAAGAAAAAAAAAATAGTCGATAAAGAAGTATTAAAATGTATCAATCAAAAACTCGTGTATTTCATTAAAAGAATTTTTTTTTAAATCGACGAACCGGATTTTTTGTTCGAGGGGAAAAACTTATAAGTGAATGCGCGTTCCCTTTTTTAATACGGAGGATAATAAATACTAATCTGTTTAACACACGCAATAACAAGAGACATTATTTATATCCCTAGGACTCATCCGTATTTCATAAATTTCATTTAGCAGGAGCAGCTTCGCGCAAAACACGTTGCGAAAATGCGATTTTCTACGACACTCGCTTAAAAAAATCCTTTTATTTAAAAAAATACATGGTATTTAAAATATCAATATGAATAATTTCCTAATAATTAAGGATGGAACTACCCATTTAATAGTATATTTTTTAAAGTAAGTGATTTTTTGGCATTTATATATATATATATATATAGATAGATAGATATATTTATAAGCAAGTCAAAATATGTTGATTTTCTTTATATTTAAAAAAACGCTTTAAAATAACAAATATTGCATAAGTTGTTATTAAACCTGTTATTATTTTAAATGTTGGTCTTTGCTCCTTTAATTGAAAAGAATTACGGTTTGACTTAAATTTTTAAAGTAATTACAAGCTTCGAAAAATAGTAAGTTGAATTATTAAATTTCTGATCTTCATTTTTAATGGCCACTTTCTGGTAGACCTAACGCATCGGTGAACAGTGGATGTTTTTCGAGTTGAATAAACATTTATCATTAAATAAAAACACAAAAAAATATCCAGCTAGGTTGGAAATTAACTTATCTTGCCTTTGAAAACATTTATTGGTTATATATTTGTTTTTGACAACTTTTTCGAATCTATTTGTACAGTAATACAAACCCCTTATTTAAACAAACTAGAACATACGCTTTTTCCCCGAGTTGTTTTATATAAGAAAATATTAATGCTTTTCCTTTATTAAAACCGCGGTAGCGTTGTGCTTAAAACTGACAATTTATTTAAAAATAAATAAATAAATTTTAACTTTAGCTCCCTCTCCACAATGTTTAACATGGATGGGTAGGCGTTGTTTATTCTGCAAGCCGTTCTTAACAGGGGCAGGATTTGGGTATTTATTCCAAAAGCCGTTTTTTACATGGGGAGGTTAGGGGTGTTTATTCTGAAAGCCATTCTTGGGAATATTGAGGGTGTTTATTCCTAAAGCTGTTCTTAACATGGGGAGATTGTTGGTTTTCATTCCAAAAGCCGTTCTTTATATTGGGAGGTTAGGGTGCTTATTCATGGCTGACTGTAAATTATAGTGCATAGCACAGGTCTTCATGTCTTGAAAACTACTTGCCTCTGCAAAGTGTAAATATGAATTTCTTATTCAGAGTCGTCGAAAACCTTTAAAAGTAGTAATTTCAAAACAAATCGTAGAGGGAGACCTACTGTAACAAATTACAAAAAAAAGAAGAAAAACAGACATCGTGAAATTAACGTTCGTTAAAAGCGTAAAACAGGAATTGTTATATTTAGGAAATAAAACACAAGTAAGAAATGTTTAGTTTTGTTTTGTTTTTCGATAAAACTTGTTCTAACAAGCTTGAAAGTACGCATTTCTTTGGAGTTCTTTTTATATAAGATAATATGAATACTTTCGGAGTTGTTTTTATATAAGATAATATGAATACTTTTCTTTTAAACCGTTGTACACAATAGCGTTGTGCTGTAAATTAACAATTTATTTAAAAAAAAAGGTAAATTATTACTTTAGGTCCACCTCCACAATTTTTAACATGGGTGGGTAGGCGTTATTTATTCTGAAAGCCGTTCTTATTGGGAGATTGGGGGTGTTATTCAAAGCCGCCAGTGAATTATAGTGCATATTTATATCTGGAAAACTACTTTCCTCTGCAAACTGTAAATACGATTTCCTTATTCAGCATCGTCGGAAACATTTAAAAGTAGTAATTTTAAAACAAATTACGTAGGTGGACCTAAAAGGCAGGATAAATTCTTTTCTATCTAACTGATATGTTTTTTTTTTTGTTTGTTTTTTTTTTTTGGTTTGTTTTACGGTGCACATAGATTCGAAAAAGTTGCCAAAAAACAAACGTATAACAAATATTATCAAAGGCAAAAGAACTTACTTTTCTACTAAACTGGCTTATCCAGTTAGGTGGAAAAGTTACTTATGTTGCCTTAGATAATATTTTTTATATATTTATTTTTTCGGATCTGTGTTCAGTAATATAAACCCGTTTGATTTAATGTAACGTTTAGTCGACGCGAAAACCAGTGTTTATCAATGTATTTGAAAAATACAAATGCTGGCAGACACTGTTGATTACGTAGTTTTGGGAAATGAGTTAAAACTAATAAACTATACAATATACTGCCAGAAATCCACCAAATATGTCAGCCTATGTCACGGTCATATATATTCGGTGTGTTTCTTACACTGTTATGCATAGTTTTGTTATTTTTTTTTTACTTATTTTTCCAAACTTAACATTTTCAACAGAGTCCACGACCATTAGTATTTTTTCAACTACATTGATAAACACGGTGTTTTTCCTAGCTGATTAAACCTTTACATTAAATAAAAACAAAAAAATTATCCAGTTATGTAGAAATGTAACTTACCTTAACTTTGCTTACATTTATTTGTTTTTGGACAACTTTTCAAATCTGCGTATAGCCCCCCCCCCCACCAAAATATTAATTAAAAAGTAAGATTTTTGATTACAAAAAAAAAAACACAAAAACATCGATTAACCATTCCAACATTTTAGCAATGTTCGGCTTAATTCATGTACTGCTGGTTTAGCCCAAGCTATGATTGATGGGAACTCCTAACGATCCTGGTCGGATTCTGCAAGAGTACCGGTTTTTCCCCATTTTTGTATTTTTTTTTTTACACTTTTGGAGTGAATTGATGTACTAACAATATAAAAAAAAACATGTATTTTCTCTTTTTATTAGATTTTTCCATTACACCAAATTGAGCCACAGCAACGCCTGGCAGGGTACATTAGTATATATATATATATATATATATATATATATATATATATATATATATATATATATATATATATACTGCGTGTCAGATTATTAACCAGATAACATCATTTTACCAGTCTCAGAAACGTATAGGTCGTTTCGTATCAACAGCTTCAAAAACATTGGCAATGCTGAGTTGCACGTACTGTGAAACTTTCGTACTGTTTGATGCAATGTAAACAACTTGCCATCATAATTGCTGGATCCACGGTATTTGAGGTGTGTCAAATTATTAACAAGGCAGATTATTTCGTCAATTTTAGGAGCATTAATCTGGATTGAGTAGTTCTAAAAAAAGTCATATTACAGAACACTAGCAAAAGTTAAAACTACACTCGAAATATTAAAAATGAAAGGAAGATACCATCAAGAAATTGTCAAGTGCCATACAAAGGTACGTAATAGAGCTGATAAAAGTAAATCTAGAGTTTTTTCACGCCGTTCTCTACTCCAAATTAAACGTGAAGTTGTGAAGAACCCTGGGCAGACAAGTCGAGAAGTCTTTGACCAAGCTGGATTGAAGAATGTCTGAAAAAGTACACGATATCGCCTTCTGAAATAAGTGGCAAGTCTGTTAAGCCGTGCAAAGCCTCTATTAAAGCAACACCACATACAAAACCGACTGAAATGAGCAGAGGACAGCATGAAAACGGTTTTGTTCACGGATTAAGTGCGTGTAACTCTTGATGGCCCAGATGGCTGGAGAAAGGGATAGGTCCTAGATGGACGACATGTCATCAGCGTTTAAGGTGCCACCAATATGGTTGTGTATTAATGATTTGGGCTGGGATTATCGGAGGTACTTAAGTTGGCCCAGGGAGAATCCCAGACGAAAATGACGTCAAATGCTTACATAGCTTTTCTGAAGGAGCATTTTGGACCATAGCTGAAGAAGCAAGGGTTAACTGTCAGAAAAAACATTATTTTTATGCAGGATAATGCTGCATCGCATGCTGCAAACAAAAGTAAAGAGTATTTCAACAACTGAGGTTCTCTGGGTGACGATAAATGGAGTGGCCTGCAAATTCACCAGATTTGAACCCAATTGAGGACCTTTGGAGTATCATGAAGCGACGCCTCTATGCAAGTGGACGCCAATTTAAGAGCAAAGATGAGTTGTGGAATGCTCTCCAAGAGGTGGCACGAGGAATAACTGTTGACGAAATCACAAATTTTACTAATTCTGTGGACCAACGTCTTTTTTCTTTAAGGATCCCTATAACCTACTAATTATGTCAACGTAGAAATTGCTATGTAGTTATTGTTTTCTAAGGATTTTTCCTAGTTCATGTAATGTTTGAATACTATTTGAATAAACAATTTTTGTGTATATTGTGTATTGTGTTTTTCCCTCAACCCCGTTTATAACTTCACACATTGAAATCAACAGATATTTCCATCTTTTGCCACAGCTTCGCTAATACTGTTTTAAAAACTTTTATTTTCGGACTGGAGTAGCTAAATAGTATCAGTGTTTCCTTAAATATATAAAAAAGTAAGCTCGTTAATAATTTGATACGCAGTCTCTCTCTTTCTCTCTCTCTCTCTCTCTCTCTCTCTCTCTCGAAACAAAAACTTAGGAATAATTCTTGATAAAATTATTTATAAAAAGTAGATGACTAAAGGGGCATCGGCTATAATCGAAACCGAAAAGAGAACATATGAAAAATTATTAGTAAAATTATTTATGACAAGAAATGGAAGTGCATAACAATTAAACGGCACGGATGTAAGCGAGATACAGAAAATAACACAGGCTATCGTATCAATATATAGATAACGACCGTTTTACTATAAAATTTAATTTTCATATTGGTTTTGGCTAGTTACAACTTCTATTTCTCCTCTTAAATAGATTTAAATATGTTTTAATGTCAGAAGAATTATTATTATTCTTTCTGTATAATGTATGACTTAAGTAATTGTAAAAGAATATATTGTATATATATTCAATATTAATAAATGGGGTCATGTTTAAGCGGGTTCTCTTTTTTACTCGACTCTTTCATCGAAGCTTAAGTGTGTGCTATCCAGTCCATGAACAATGACCAGCTACTCCATTGATGCTAGTACTATGGATTCACGAATATGTGCTAAACGCTTAAACTTTAATATCATGGCCTCTTAATTTTAAAAACTATATATTAATAAATTCGTCACAGATAATTGTAGTATATATTCAAATATATATATATATATATATATTTAATGAAGCTATTAATTAATTACCTACCTGTACAAAAAGCCTATATTATTTCTTGTATCCACATTAAAATACAAAAAGGAGATATGGTATTTTATATTTAGATTTTCAATATTTATTTAAAAATCGCCCAGTACGTGAGTATAGCAAGGTAGTAAGTTGTAAAAGAATTGATGGCAATAAAGATACTCTGTGACTGCATTTAATATTAATAAATTACTTCATAACTTATCTATTATAATAAATCCGTATCCCCCGCTGTTTTAATTTTTATTTATTGTGGACTATTATCCTCATCTTTTTTCTTAGTTCTTTCACGAGGTTTCGGTCAACTATTCCTCTGGCCTTCGTCAGGTTGTTAAAGCGACGGGATAACAAGTCTGATTCTCCTGACTGCATCCACTGGAATTACTGCCTTCCGTAATTTTTGCCGTCTCACCACGTTTTGGCCAAGTAAGCCTCTCGTCTTCGTAGGTTTTTGAGAGGATTAACTCTTGGAGCCGTCCCTATATGATTAAGCGCCCTCCGGATGCTCATGCACAGTTATCGTTCTTGGTCGGCAATTAAGCATTGAGAATGGTGGTGAATATTTAAAAAAATAATAGCATAACAAAACGTTCGTTTTGATGCTATCTTTCCCGTCTTCTATAAATCTTCAACTGTTTTAGTTAAAAAGAAGGAGTATTTTCTTTTTAGAACGACCCGAGTATATTGTTTTATTTTCTTCGTGTATTAATACATGTAATATATGCGAGTGTACTTATCGTGAATCAGTTTTACTTAGCTTTAGTTTAAATTTACCTTACTAAAATAATTTTATTAATATTGAAATAGAGATAAGTTTTATAGATGATAATATTCCAGTTTTCAGAAACAATATGCAAATACTAGAAAGTTTTACCCCGCTGACTTGAAAAGCGGACAGCAGAATTTAGACGTTTCCACAAATAATAGCCTATGCAGCGACGCTCGTAAAACTAAGTTATTTATGATGGTACTCGGCGTGGCACGTCATCGGCAGGTCTAGCCTGCTGGGAAGTCTAATGTGGCATGACCTATTGCTTCACCCGACCTCACCGCAGTAAATTGGAATTACTAACAATTTATTAAAATAAAAAATAAAATATTTCAACAAATGCATGCAGTTTTAATTAGGTCTTAAACACGAGCGTAATGTTTATTTTACTCTTTCTACGTCAATTAAAAGCACTGTCTTTTTCTCTTTTTATGCGTTTCTTCTTGTATTTCACAAGGCGTAATACTCTGATTATCAAAAATGTAAGACCGCTTGAAAATTTTTGAAATAAATCTGGTTTTGGGATAGATTTTTAACTCCTCTCACTCAACTTACAACTACTACAACCTAAATTTATGAAAATAAAACTGCATTCAAACATTTAATTTAGAAATTTACATTTTCATAGAAGGGGATATTTTACCCTTGATCAAAATTAGAAGACCAGGGGTAAAAATTCTACGAACTGTACAAAAAGTGTATAAAAACATTCAACAACCTAATTTAATAATGAGTTCTACTTCCACTGGTATTGATTACTTGAAAACTTATTTGAGGTATGCTAGAAATAAGCATTTCTATTAAAGTGTGAAGTGATGTTTCTTCAGTTGATGAAGATGTCTTCACGAAGTTTATTTTTGTTGAACATCGTTTTCCATTTCGATAAACTTCCCTTGTTATACCTCCTCAAACATTTTCGATTGGGCTCAAGTCCGGTGAGCATGCAGGGTGTCCCAAGAATTGGACCTCATTTTTCTTGCAGAAAAGTCTAGCTTAGCTGTGAGCATGGATTTCAGCATTATCCTGTTGGAATAACCATCCAGCCTCACACAAATGATGGCTCTCATTCATTAACGATGCTTTTTGTTGCATACTAATATAATCAAGAGCTGTCTGACGACCATGCAATACCCGGATCTCCATCGCCTCTGTGTAATGTAAAGCACCCCATATCATTAGAGATACACCCCCACCATGACGTGCGGATTAAATTTCAGCAGGCAGGTTTCTGTAATGCTAATATCGTTGGAAGCTATCAGGACCATCTCAATTGAATTTATTTCTCATCAGAAAACAGGAATTGTTTCTACATCTCAACGTCTCATGTTAAATATTCACGGCTAAACCTAATACGGTCCACCCTGTAACGTGGAAGCAAGCGAGGAACTTGTTTACGCTTTTTCTTTACCATGCCTTTTTTGTCGTGTCATCTGATGGTTACAGAACTGCAATCTGCATCTGTGACTGCCTTAATTGGATTAGAAGAAAGTCTCATGCCTATAAAAACAACACGTCTTATTTTCCTACTCAATGCAGGAGAAATTTTGGGCAGCCAACCAGTGGATTATGATTTTCTATAATTCACATTGATCTTTAGAAAGTTTCAAATCACAGTTTTACTGCGATTCATCTTAGTTGGGATCGCTCGCTGTGACAAGTCTTGCTTCTAGAAATCTAGAATTTAAGCACGCTCAACTACAGTAAGTGTGTATGCCTTAGGCATAGTGGCATTTTTACGCAGTAATTGCTAATCTGCAACTGAAATAAAAAGCAATTTATACTCATGATCTTATAAATAATCCCCATCTTATGGATACCCCTGATCTTATAATGTTGATCAAGTATAAAATGCTTCATCTTATAAAAATGTAAATTTCTTAATGTTTGGAATGTAGATTTTTGGTCCCCTGACAAAAGCTGGGTGGACCTGTAAATTCACACTTGTCCGTTCGTCTGTCCGCACTTTTCTCAATAACTAGGTATTGGTTTTTTTTTTTAATTTTGTAAAAACATTAAACATGATATGAGGAAAAATTTTACAGAACAGATTTTCCGGGAAAACTCCGCTTACCCCACCCACACCCTAAGGGTACTTTTCAGGTTTAAATGGCAAAAATTGACACTTTTGTGTTTATTAAAAAGCATTGATGCCTTCGATTTTTATAAAACTTTTGGAAAAGTTGTAACTAACTGATTTCTGTATAATTTTGTTTGTCTATATTTCGTAATAACTCTTAGGTGTGCCCCAGACGCTCTTTTAGGACTAATAGAAACACTCCATTTTGGGGACTATTTTATCATACTTGTACAAAATTGTCTTTGCATGCATATTTAGCAGTTCTGTCTAGTGCTTAACTCAAATTTAAACATGTTTAAGCCTTAGAGACTTTTGGGGCTAAATGGGGAGTCAAATGATGGACTTAGGCATTTCTTTTTCTTTTTACATAGTGCAGAACTCAAATTCATATATGTTTAGGCCTAAACTGTACCCTTTATTCATTTTCCTTAGGATTTTACGTGCTCTTGGGACATTTGGAGCTAAATAGGGGTTGGACAAATGCTGAACTTAGTCATTTTCTTATTCCTCGTTCATTGTGCACTCAAGGAGGACCATGCATGCTTCAGTTGTGTTTCCATAACCGTTAGGTTGTAGTATTATTAACAATAAGTGTGATGAGTTTAAAATCTACCATTACAAAAAGTTTTTTTTAAAAGATTTTCAAGTGGTCTCAAATTTTTGATCAGGTGTGTAAAATAAGTGTAATGTTTTAGAGTGTGAACGAATTTCTTGCAAAGAATACGATTTATTGTTCATAATGTCAGTTATGTTGATTTGTTTTTATATATGTGTATTTATAGCCTTTTCTAATAAGCTTAATATAATTAAGTTAAGAACGTAACTGCTAGTAATATTATGTAAACAAACTGGATTTAAGCTATTTTTAGCATGCATGTATTTCATATTTTGCAAATAAAATTAAACATGAAGTAAGAAATTCTTCTATATTTCAGTTTATTTGGGGTATTTAGAAAAGATTGAAGGCCATAGTATAGTCACAATGTCACTTTCACATTGTAAAAATATATACTGGTACTTGAATAATAGTAATTATATAAATATGAAGCACAATGTCCTTAATTTTAGTTTCTTAGTTAATTGTTTTTCTTTTACGGCATATCAACATCTTTGAGGTTATTCCATGCCAAATCCAGTGAGTTTGAAGAAAAAAAAATAGAATATATTTGTTTTCTTTTCAAGTCGGTTTCTATTAAACCCATAGTTGGGACGCTAACAGGTACTACCGCTCCGGGTCAGAATGGACCGGGGAGCAATGCCAATGAAAGGGTGGATCCACACTTCCCAAAGCCCGCAAGCTGGGACCTCACCATCGGATATAGTTTAAGGTCATATCCAGAACTCCTTAGTTTTAGGGTTTTCAATAAGTACAGGAAATGTCTCTCTAAACTAAGACAATTTTTATCTTTTTCTAATTAAGAATGCCCTCGGGGAAGAAAATTATCAAAATAAAGTGTATTATATGTATTATATGTTCTCATACAACACCTTCACTATGTTCCTCGGATAGTGAAACCGAAAATTAAGCTCCCCAAAAAGGTTAGCTGATTGCACAAAAATTAATAGTTTCGCCAATAAAAATTCTCCTTCATTAACTGAAAACAGAATTTAATAAGAGTATCATCAACCAGATTCTTCAGTTTATTCATATTTATTTGTCTTCTCACGAGGGCAAAGTTTGACACGGGTTCTCTTTTTATCACGTGGAATAAACAGCTTCCTTTAAAGAGATACCCTTTTATTGTAAAAAAATCTCTGATGATATTCACTAACGAACGAAAATATAGAGGTAATATAGCATGAAAATAGCTACTATAAATTATTCCTAGCCAGAATATTAAGTCCTTTAATGCTTTACAATGACCGAGTCACGAGCGATGATGTCAAATCATGATGGACGTCAAGCAGACATTTTAAAAGTTTGGAGAAACGATAAACGAATTTCCAAACTCAGTGTGAATTATGTAAAAGTAAGATTAATATTTCAATTGATTTGCTTCAATTTGATGCCATGATGCTTGTTACATTGTCCAATGAATTACATGCATACAGTGTCTCTTAAGTGAATGTTGCCAGACTTCATATATCAAAAGCTACTTCAAAGCATGCCGATTGCTTCCAGCTATGTCAAGTTATAAATTGAACATATTCAGTTTGAGTACGCCTAATATAGGTTTATTATATACTTTCTAGAGCTTCCTATCAATGGGTGTTTCTCAATGCTGTCCCTAATGGATACGTACATATGCATACATGCATACGTATGTGTGTATAAATAAAAGTAGTTTATATATATATATATATATATATATATATATATATATATATAAACTACTTCATTTACTCACATAAAATTAATACACGAAAGTATAAATTTATGCGTAAGCTTTAAGTATTTACTTCAAAAGTGCTCAATACGTAGGTAGAGCTAGTTAGTAAGTTATAAAATGTATATGGTGATTAAGCTACACTGAATATCTCGCGTTTCATCCACTCTAGGACTCTTCAGGCTTATGCAATGAAAGATAATGTTTTTAAATTGCAACAAAATGTACATTACATAAAATAAATCCACGGTAATTTCTTTATTCAATTTAAAGTAAATGTTTATACCTTACATTGTAAAATTTATAAAAATGCACTTTGAACACAAATAAATTTCAAATTGAATCTTTTACCTTTATTTTTAAATCCTATAGTAAAACAGTTTGTTTAACAGCTTTTAGGATTTGGATTAAATGCTTTTCTAGATTGTTTCTTATCTTTTTAAGATTATATTTTAAAACACTCCTCTCTATTTCATTTTGTATTTCTCCTCACACCACAAATTTTTTGCAACCCCCTCTTTGTATTATTACTGGGCTGAATATTTCTCTCTTTTTCCGTTTATATGTCTCCTTACACCACAATTAATTTTTCTGCAACTCACTCTTTTAAATTCAGGTCTGAATAATGAGAAAATCTGAATTTTTTAAACAAATACTTTAAAACAACTTTTTAGATTACGTTATTTTAAACTTTAAAACATTTGCCGCTTAATTATTCAGACATCGTAGTAAAGTGTAAAATATAAAACCCAGTATACAATCTTTAATTAAATCATATATATGGTTCTGTATATCTATTCACTGGTTGTTACTTTAACCATATATTTCTTATATATAAACAAATAAATAAAACATTGGAAAACGAGAGGATAATGAACGGATAAAAAGTGAGGCATAAAACAAATAAATAGAACTTAACAATAAAATAGACTGCTAATTTAGTAGCTGCCAGAAAAAAAAATCAACAATAAAAATCAAAGATAGAAAAGTTTACGGCGATGAGGGTATAATAATACTTCAGATCAAAGCGAAAACTTGTGTTAATAAACAACCGCCAAGTTAAAATATTACTAATAATTCCCTGCTGAACACGAGATCGCACTTCACCCTTTTCCTTCAGCTCTCCATCTTTACTCATTTTCTTTCACAACAGCCCCCCACAAAACTCCTACTGTTAACATTCACAAGGAATACAGATTAGCTCCTTCCAAATTGTAAACAACGCCGAATATCATAAAAAATGTAATCTTGACTCTACGTTCAATCCTTGTTTGGTCTGATGAAGTCGTATCTTTGAATTAGGATTCCACTGAAATATGTATGCACATATGTAACCAATAATGTTTGTACATTAAACAGGCTATAGGTAAGCTCTATCGTCCATTGAGCGCTCTTTAATAATCACGGGGATTTCGCTGGATTTACATCTAGAGAACAAATATATACAACCAGTGTAACGCTCATACATGAATTCCATAGCTAATATAACATATATATATATATATATATATATATATATATATACTAGACTTCCCGTGACCCGTTGGGTCAGTATGTTATATTAGCTATGGAATTCATGTATATATATATATATATATATATATATATATATATATATATATATAAAGTATTTAACTGTGTTTTATATTTTATTGGGTTATATGTATTTTTTTTATTTCCTTCGAAATTATACTTGGAAATGTAATCATTGTGAGAGTGGTTGGAATATGATGAGGTGAAGTGCCATCCAACTTATAGCATGAGATGCGGTAAGTCCTTGAAGAATCTGTATTTCCCGTTTGGATGCAATGCATAATCAAATCACTCAACCCAGTTAACAGAATTTAGTTTTGCTTACGTTTCAACTACTTGAGATCTTGCAAGCTCCATATCCATATTTGCTGTTGCTCAGCAACATACACATGACATTAAAAATATTTATCCTCACTGAGAAATCACCTTGTCATCCTTTCTCGTCATGAGCAATAACGGTAAAAATGTAGAAACTAACACTCTAAAATTAGTACCTTCAACTGCATTTTAAGCACTACCAACGGGACACAACGTTGCTCGGTATTTAATGTAACACACTATGTGTGTATAATGCGCTTATAGGACACTATTATGTATCCTATTTTCTGCCCTACTCAAAATTAAAAGGATATCAAGTTCTATACATTAGTACCTTATAATTTTGGTTTGAATTTCTTAAAAAGTGGGTACAAGTACAGTAGCGTCCAAAAGTTAAGGAACGATCGATCATTTTTTTTAATTGCGTCTAACTTTATCTATGAAAAAGAAAAAAAACATTGGTGAATTTTCCAATGTTTAATAATGGTAGTTAAAGAAAACTATTAAGAATAAAGAGGCCAGATTGTTATTCGCCGAAAAACATTTGTTTTGGGAAGAAGATAAAATGGCAAAGGTTCATTTTACTGATGAATCTAAATTTAATCTTTTCGGATCAGACAAAAGACCACATGTCAGAAGAAAAAAATGGAGAAAGACTGTCCCCTAAGTGCGTTAAAAGTACAGTAAAATTTGGAGGCGGCAGTATAATGGTATGGAGCATGATATCTTCAAAAGGAACTGGCCCCCTTGTGAGAATTCATTGAAAAGTTAATGCCCGAATGTACAGAGAATTAATTAGAGAACATGTGGTACCTAATCTTTCTAATTCTGATATCTTTATGCAGGACAACGCACCGTGCCATAAAGCAAAAATAGTTTTAGAAGAGCTAAATAGATCCAATATTTGCGTTATGGATTGGCCAGCTCAGAGCCAGACCTGAATCCAATTGAAAATGTTTAGAAAATTATTGGTGAGAAGATCACAGAAAAAAAACAAAAAAAATCTTGATGATTTATGGGAATGTATAAAAACATCCTGGAATAATATTTCACCTATAAAATGTGAACGATTGGTTCTGTCTTGCAGCAAAAGATGCCATAGTTTGAATGAAAACAAGGAGCTTTTCACTAAATACGGAAGGGATTCTTTATTTTTTTCATAATGAATTTCCCTTGTTCCTTAACTTTTGGACGCCTGTAAGTTAATTAAATTTATTTATATGTAAAAAATACTAATATGCATTAAAATCAAAAATTAAAAAAATATTTTTCTTTAACTACCTTTATTAAACATTGGAAAATTCACCAACATTTTTTTTTCTTTTTCATAGATAAAGTTAGGAGCCATTAAAAAAAATAATCGATCGTTCCTAAACTTTTGGACGCTACTGTATATGAGTGCAAACGTATTTATGGCATATAAAGAGATTGAAGGACCCGTAGAAATGTGTTGGCATTTTCATTGCCTTTACATTAGAGTTCATGCGGTTGACTTTTATTTTATCAAAAGAGTATATACTTGAAGTTAAGATAGAGTTTATATGCGTGTAGCTCTTTAAGGAGGCACTTACATTTTGAACAACTTCCTTTGCTATCTTCAGAAAATGTTATATGCATTTTAATTTCCTCAAAATAGGACAGACATAGAAGTACAGGAAGGTTTTTCTATACATAGTTCCATTGCAGATACACTTTGAGAGTCGGTAACATTTCTATTGGCTTTGCTGAGATTATATCACATATAAACCTTTTTTCGGTTTGTATATAAATTCTCGAATCTTTCTCTCTGTTGTGAACATGCACACAGAAAAAGACATTTATATATATATATATATATATATATATATATAGAGAGAGAGAGAGAGAGAGAAAGAGAGGGAGAGAGGGAGAGAAAGACAGAGGCAGAGCAGAGACAAAGACACAGATAGATTTTCAATTTGCTAATATATTTAGCAGTCCTATAAAATAGTATACTGCTTTATTATTAAGGAAGCACAGTGAAAATATATTGCCGCAAATAAAAAAAAATCCACACTTGTAATTTTTTCAAAACCGCAAATTTAATCTCAATTGATTGTAACTGTTTAAACAACATATACATCATTTTATTGGTTTTTTTCTCTCTTTATAATTTTACCTGTTCATATTTGACTTTTTATTATAGTATCAATTGAAAAATAATTTTACAACAAATAAGCAGAATAGAAAATTATTTAAATGTAATTAAAAAAATTAATAACATAAATAGTACAAGAACACAGTGGCCTATTTCATATTCAGTAGCATAGATCTTCTGAAATTTGACAGCCTGTAAATTTTGGGGCATCCTCTTAAAATTGTCTGCGGCAATACTCCGGTGAAAGGAAGTCCAGTGTTTTTTCCAGATTTAGAAATTATCATTGCGTAGCCATTGCTTTATGTAATGGCATACATTTTCGATAGGATTGAGGTCCAGAGATTGTGCAGGCGAATCAAAACACGGAATATCATGCTCTTCCAATAAATCTCTTTGCATTGCCATGGGTGGAAATGAAAGCATTATCTTGGATGAAGATAAAATTACCATCCAAATTCAGGTCAAAGTATGCTAGAAAATGCTCAGTTAACATATTAATGCACTTGCTCGAATTAATGCGACTTTGCAAGAGATATATATGTGGCCTGGACCATTTGCACTAATAACGCCCTACACCCTAACTGAACCTCCACCATCTTTCAGCGTTGAAACTGTGCACCTAGCATTAAATACTTCGTCCTTCTTTGGACGGACGTACTGACCTCCATTACTGCCTTGTCTATTGAACTTGCATTCGTCGCTAAAAAATAACTTTCGACCAACGTGAAAAGCCATTATCTTCACTGCATCTAACAGAGACCAGACAGCGCTTTTATTAGATCTTTTTAGTCATTCTTTGCAGATCTATAATTTTGAGATTAAATTTAATTACTACTGTATTGTTTAGATTTATCTATTTTTAAATTTATCTAATTGTTATAAAAATATATCTTATTTTATTTAGGTTATATTTTAATCATTATTTATAAAATGATCGCATAAAAAGCCTATACTGTAATATTTCACGAATTTGAAAGCGAATATGAACAGTAAACATAATGTAAGTGGATATGAAATTAAATAGGAAATTCATATATTTTTTAGAAAGTGGGTCAAAATTTAATAGTAATTTTAGATTTTATGTAGGTTAAATTATATAAAAATTGCTGGCAAAAATAAAGTACGAATTAATATCATTGGTTGAGTGTATCCTGCATTTAGTCGGGTACCGTGTTACATTAGCGAGAAAATTAGGTTGTCATTAGTCTCCAATTAAAATAAAAACTCCTGATGTTAAACCAATAAACCTCCATTAGCATAACATTCTATGATCGTATATTTGCTTGAATGAAAAAAATATTCCAATTAATCCGACATAAAAGACAGAGATTACGGAAGTAACGCCTCACATGTTGGTAACATTGTCAAAACAAAAAAAAACATAGAGATTTATGAAATCATATACTACTCTCATTTATATATGCCGTAGTGTGTGTTCTGTGTGTTATGATAGATAAATCCTGTACACTGTGATCTCTATTTTGACATTTGTAGACGGTTTCTAAAGATTCCCATCACGAGAATTGTCATTACGGAAACATTTAAGAAGTAAATTTGTTTGGTTAATTTCTGAATAATCATTAATGTGTATGAATGTAAATTTAGATCAGTGTTTATGTGTAATTCCTTAGACTAATTGAGGTCCTGGATATGACCTAAAACTATATCCGATGGTGGGGCCCCACCTTGCGGGCCTTGGGGAGTGTGGAACCACCCTTTAATTGCCATTACTCTCAGGTCCACTCTGATCCGAAGTGGTAGTACCTGTTTGGGTCGCAACTATGGGTTAAATATAATCCGACTTTAAAAAAAATATAACCCATTAAAATCGTTCCTCAAAATAACTGGATTCGGCATTAAATAACCTGAAAAAGGTTTATATGTCGTAAAACAAAAACAACCAAGCATTAAACTAATTGAGCTGACAATAACAAGGCGCAATCATGTTTGCTCAAAGTGTAGACGGCAAAATAACAACGTCAGCATTTTAACGTTGTACGTAGTTCGAGCGTTGTTATGCCATCTTGTGAGTTTCTTTAAAGTGTTTAACCTGTAACTCCTATAATTGAAACCATCATATATATATATATATATATATATATACATATATATATATATATATATATATAGTCATCCACATACAGTACTGTTCCGCTGTTTCACAGCTCATCGGTGCGGCAAGACAGGCGACTACCTCAAGCCAGGATTGACACCTGACGACCGCTTGTACGAGAGTCAAGGCTCTTAACCATTACGCTATCGGAGGCTGCTGTGTTAGTCGTGAGTTTAACGATTTTTGACATCGTCCGAAATACCTAAGTTCGATTTGTTTACACAAAGAGCTTCGTTCTATACGCTAATGGTAATTCGTGTAACACTTCTCAATATGCTCAACTCAAGATGAGGAGCATTATATATATATATATATATATATATATATGTATATATATATATACATATATATATATATGTATATATATACATATATATATATGTATATATATACATATATATATGTGTATATATATATATAGATAGATAGATAGATAGATATGGGTGTACTATCAGGAATCAAACATTCAAAGCTAGCATTTAATGTGTTCTATGAGCACTTTGTCTTGAAATGATAAATTTGGCATTCTTAAAATAAAACAACAAAAGTACCTATTATTTAATTGGAATTTTTTGGATGAGTATTATTTATTAATGAGTATTATTTATTAATTTTTATTTTATTGAGGACTATTATCCTCATTTTTTTATTAGTTGTTTCACGAAGTTTCCGATAATTATTCCTCTGGCCTTCGTCAGTTGGTAACCGTAATGGGATAGAAGCTCCGAATTTCCTGCCTGCATCCACTGCAATTACTGTTTTCCGTAGTTGTTGTGGTCTCACCTCGTTTTGGCCAAGTAATAAATAATACTCATCTTAGTAATGAATTCCAATTAAATAATATACGGACCCGGCAATATAAAAAATTAGATAATCAATAAACAGGGATTTATAAGGCTAAAAAATTCAACCTTGATCGCCCTTTGTGGTCCGTGGCGCAGTTGATAGAGAAGTTGAATCTCTAAAGTTCCAGCTGAGAATTGTCTGAATATAGCGGTTTCAATCCCACGCAAAGCCGGCCAGAGGCTTACTTGGCCAAAATATCCTGAGATGACAATAACTCCGGAAGGCAGTAATTGCAGTGGATGCAGTCAGGAGATTCACAGTTCCTGTCTAACGAAGGCAAGGGGAACAATTGGCCGAAAAATCGTGTAACAACTAGAATATGATGAGGATAATAGTTCACAATAAACTAAATATTAATAAACAATATTACCGTTTAAACCAGTCCAAACTCTATTGTACGATGAGGCTATCTTAGTAATAATTTTAAGCCGTTAATCACCATTGGGTCTTGCATACGTTCCCAATTTACACAGTCCTGATAATTTTTTATGTTGGTTGGAGATTGAGGTTTGGAAACCTAGATCAACAAACTTTTTTAAAAGTCAAAACGATAAACGACTAGAAGAGGTTAGAAAAGTAGAAATGTGGAGAGGCCCAACAAGAAACAGGAAGGATCGAAGCAAAAATACCAGCAAAATAAAGTAGATTAAGAACAATACCGATACAAATCTGAACTATGTAAGCAAAGTATATTCTTTGAAAATAATGAAAGCCAATTCTATAAGAATGTGAGCTGAGGAAAAATACGAATAGAAAAACCGGGCCCAACATAAACAAAACACTACTGGAAACAGATCTGGGAAGAGTAACAGGGCTATAATAGAGATTATGGATGGCTTAAAGACATGAGGAAAGCGTCAAAACAGATCGAGAAAAGGACAGAGAAGGAAATCAGCAAGAAAACATTCAAGAAACCCCCCTAAACATGTACAAACTGGCAGGCACTAGATTACGATGAAATAGTTTGAGAAATTCACAACACCACATAAAAGATCAGTACAAAACCTCGAAAATTGTATTTACAAAGCAGACGTGTTAGAATTGATGACAATAGGACGAACCATACTGGTGTAAAAATACACGAAAAAGGCAATTACTGGACAATAACATGCTTACTCACAATGTGGAATATACTTACAGCACAACTAAGAGAAAAGTTTACCAATCCCTTTAATAATCGCCGCCTACTCCCTGAAGAAGATGCCATAAAGTAAAAAAAAAACAAAACATATGACTTATTATAGGTAGATTAAAGGATTCTGAAGGAGGCTAAAAGTAGAAAAAAGAATAGCCATGCAATGGATGTACTATAAGAAAGCATACAATAGGATCCAGCAAGCACGGATAATGGAATGCCTGAGACTGTACAAAATACCAGGTAAGATAATCAATTAAATAAAAAATTCAATGGGAACATAAGGACTTAAACTGGCCAGTAATGGGCAATACATAACTGAAATAAAAATACAAAATAGGATCTTCCAAGATGATTCCTTATCACTATTACATGACGCCCCTGAACAATATATTAAGAAAATGCCAAGCTGGATAATATTTCACTAACACCACAAAAAAGAATAAACCACCTAATGCACATGGATGAACTAAAACTGTTTGTAAACACAAACACAGAACTAGAAACACAAATAAACACGACCAAACTCTTTAGGACGGATATCAAAATGGAATTCGGTATGAAGAAGTGCGCACTGCTGACCACGAGGAAGTGAAAAGAGGAAGCAACAGAAGGTATAGTACTTCCCAATCAAACAGATATAGGTGAACATTATAGCTACACATACTTGGGATTGATTGAAACAGACACCATCAAAGCAACAGAAATTAAAGAAAATAATTGAAAAGTAATACATCAAAATAATAAGTAAACTCCACGAAACTAATGTATATAGTATAAACCTAATTACAGGATAAAAACGTGGGCAATGTCACTAGTAAACTATTCTGGACCGTTTAAAATCTGGACTAAAGAAGAACGAAGGAATGTCTACCAGAAGACCAGGATACTCATGACGATGCACAATGCACTACACCCACTGAATAATACTGACCAACTATATGTGAAAAGGAAAAGACAGAAAAGGGATGTTATTATAGAAGATTGTGTAAATAACAAGGAAAGAATCGAAAAATACATAATGCAGAACACTGAAAGAATAATTACTGCAGAAGAAACAAACAAAAAAATAGAAAAGAGAGGAGAAATACGACGAGGAAATGAAATGAGAGGAGAAACATTACAAGGTTGATTCCTGAGGATGACAAAAGATGAGACTTAGGAAAACACTTGGAAATGGCTACAAAAAGAAAACCTATACAGGGAAACGTAATCCCTAATAACAAACGCTTAAGTTAACGCGATTAGAACCAACATCAAGGCAAGGCTCGACAAGCCGCAAGAAAACAGCAAATGAAAACTCTCTGGGAAAAAAAGAAGCAATAATAAACCACATAAGTGAATGAACCAAAGTAGCCGAAACAAAATATAGAAAAAGACACGCTCAAATGACGAAAACATTACACCGGTAATTATTGAAACGATTGCATTTTGAACACCTAGAAAAATAGCACAATCAAAAATCGGCAGTGATACTGAAAATGATAGTCAAAAGATCGTATGTTACATGGATATACAAACAGATAAATCCATCCACACATAAAGACTCGATATAAAGTTAAGAAGATTGAAAATCCTTCCAGATTTTAGATTTTGCCGTTCCAGCAGACCACAGATTAAAGATGAAGGATACGGAGAAGCGGAGTAAACACACAGAACTGACTACAGACCTCAAAATGGATCTGAAAAATGAAAAATGTTAAGACAACACCGCGAAGAGTAGGATGCTAGGAACGATACCGAAAAACTTTGAAAAGATAGAAATTGGAATCAACGGGATGGCTGAGAAGGGACAACGGATGATAATGATAACTGCAGAAATATCAAGGAAGACTCTTTTTAGTCAAAGAATTTGATTGTATTCTTTAAAAACTGAGAAACACACACGAACTACAGACACAAATTAGACCCACAGGTTTCTGATGACAGATGTTAAAGTCAAAGGAAGATCACAGGAAATCAATGGTAAGATACCGTCCTACCTTTTTTTATATGAGTCACCATAAACTGGCACTACAACAAATAGATAATGGTCAAGGAGTTTGGAAAGAGCGAAGAGAAATCACTAACCAGAACTCCACTGGTTGAGTGCAAAGAGGACTGGGACGTTAAGGAAGCTTATTGCCACCCACATTCTAATGAAAACCAATGTTCGCTGCCAACAAGTAATCAATAGTCTGGAGAGGCTTGTTGTCACTCAGACTCCAGAGGAAACAACAAGAAAATATTAGATGATGAGCTGTGTTACTACTCCTTGTGAGTAGTAGTAGTAGTAGTAGTAGTAGTAATAATAATAATAATAATAATAGTTTAAAAACTGAGAAACGCGAAAACTAAAAGAAATTACGTTGAGAATTTAATTCTCATGGTTTACATTATATTTGGATTATTGCTTTTTGCTTAGCGAATCTTACCTACTCTGAACTTTTAGCAGCTATTGTAAATCAATATCTGAAAAATATCACTGGTAATGTTTTAGAAATATAACATTTTTTACACTAATGTGTTTTATGTGTCCGGCAGTGCTGTTGTGAAAATTTCAAAATATTTATCTCTGTAGTATTTATATTTTACCTATGAATGCCTTGCTTATATATTTATTTGATTTATTTATGCTCTTAGTTTTTAGTATCAACAAATAGTTTATTTGATTGTGTCAACATAGGAAGAAAAAGTGTTTATCTAAAACACTTACACAAATCTTGTATTCTGCGTTTTATCATCAAGACAAATATAAAGTGTTTGAATAGAAATGCTATGTACAATGAAAAAAATGCTTCCAGCAAATTCATTCTACTTTTTAGTCATAGAATTTGATTGTATTCTTTGTGAATTTCTACGCTTGACAATCAATACCTGACGGAGCTTGAGAATGTCAAACGCTGTTTAAGAAAGATAAAAATGAAATAATTTAAAACACAAAAAATAATTTTTAGTAAACAAAAATATTTTTAAAATTACTATTGCTGCAGAATATGAGTGATAATATTAATATGTATCTAATCAAAATATGCGCTTATGAATATACATCCATCCATGTAATTCTACTTCATTTCATTTTAATACGAGCGTTATCATTTTTTTTATAAAACCTGGCCTCAATACATTCGGTTTCAGATTGAATGTGCAAATTATTATTATTCAGACATCTGTAAGCACCTTATAAATTACAGTGTTTGTTTTTCTAAGTAAAATGTCCACTTGTTTTTTATTCTTCGCTCGATATTTCTTTTAAAAAAATACATAGGGTTTTGAGGAAAGCAAAATAATATTTTTTACATATATTATTAGTACAGTTTTTATTTGATATTCCCAGTCTATTCTTCTTATTTTCTTTGGACTCCTTCATATTTTTATATTTATATTATGTTTTAATCGTGATTTATTCTCGATTTAGATCTGTGAGGCGAGATTCCAAGCTGGTTAATCAGCCTTTTCATTTTTGTTGCTTTTTAATTTTTTATGTGGAATAATTTTGCTTTTTAAATAGTCATTATAAACCTCTGTACTCCCCAAACAGTATATATATATATATATATATATATATATATATATATATATATATATATATATATATATATATATATATATTAGAAGTGGTAATTAATAAAAACCTGAAGAAAGTATTCAATACTGTTGTAGAGCAAATATGCGTTTTATTTTTTATTACCGTATTCTTCCCGAGAGTTACATTATTGTTTCAGCTACCCGGCCGTTTTTAGCCGTCTGTAGACTTTTTACAGAAAACATTTCTGTAAAAGTCTGAGGAAGCTACAGACGGCCCAAAAAACGGCCGGGTAGCTGAAAAAATAATGTAACTTAACAGAAGAATACGATAATAAAAATAAAACGTATATATATATATATATATATATATATATATATATATATATATATATATATATATATATATATACTAGCAGGGCGACTAGGTTTTTCTCGTGATAAGATGAGGTTGAATGGAGTACCACGCTTTCAATGATTTTATTACCAATGAAATCGGTATATACCGTAGTGAACCTGGAGGGAAATCCACATCCCTCATTTGCCTAATGCAGGCGACATTGTAATTTACATTTCACTCAAGAAAACCTAATGTGTATTTTAGAAAACTATTTTCATAATTAAAGTTTAAAATGTGAAAGTCAAGTATCATAGTGTAAATGTGCTCTAAATAGATGCATTGATTTTGAACACGCCTCTGTTCTCTAACATACCCTACTACATGAAATAAATTTGTGTGAAAAAAAAATCTGTCCAGTTGCTTCGAATTCTAAAACGGACGAATTCCCATACAGACATTTACATAGACACGCACAGAGACTAAGTGTCGTTTATATATAAGTAGAGTTTACTGTACAGTTTCAATCGACTGGCGACTAAATCTGTTTTGTATTTGTTCATTTAAATGTTTAATTGTTTTCCTTAGCCACATCATATTTATCGCCAAACACTATGGCCTAACCTCATTGTTTATAAATATTCATAAAAGTACATAACATACGTACACACACACACACACACACACACACATATATATATATATATATATATATATATATATATAAATAAATAAAACAGTAGATATATGAATGTGCGCCTGTCTTTGCGTAAATATTAGACCGATAATCTCTTAAACTACTCGGATCATAACTAGGGTTATGACAACAGTATATTCGTTTCATTTTTTTTACTCTCGAGTATATATCCGACACAGTTAGACACAATTAATCAATTGAGAACCACATATCTCTGAATAAAAACATATAAGATATCAATGGATATATACCATAAAATCCAACCAAGAAAAATATGCTTTTGTTATAACCCTAATCATAACACAGACATTAATAGGAAATAGTAATCATACACCAAGGATAGGTTTTAACGAGTAAAATATTTCTTTAGATTGATGAACCACGCGTACAGATGTCGGCAAGTTGGAAAGCAAAATGTTCATTTCAACTTGTCGACATTTCTATTAGTTTGTCCGTGCGTAAACTAAGTAAAGCTTAAACTAGGTTTAATTTCAGAACTTTCTATACTATTTGTTTATTCAGCTCAAACAGTAGCAAACACGAGTGGTGCGCTTAATGTGTTGGTTTCGATTGTTGCTGATGGCACTTAAGTCATATTGGTAATTTTTAAATCATTACTATATGCGTATAAATATTCAACAGAGAATTGATTATATAATAATTAATACGAAATCTGTATGAATCAAAATATATTAAGCGACTTTTATGACAGACGCTGATAGCATGAAAGGTAAATATCACGATATACAGTGTGGCCCACTTAAAAGTACACCAAAATGTAGTAGAGAGGAGGAACATTCTTGTATTGTCATGTAATGATGATGATGGAAGTGCTTCCCGTTTACATCTATGCATTTCTGGACACGTTTAACAACGTTTGCAGATATTGCTTGTAGATCTCTTCTGGTTATTCTCCTGATAGCGTTTGCAATGTTCTATAGTTGGTCTAGATTGTGAGGATTATTTGCAAGGACTTTTTGTTTTAAAGTCCCCCAAAGATAAAAATTACTTGGTGACAAGTCCGGAGAACGTAGTTGCCATAACCGTTTGCTTATTGTTCTCTCTTACGTAAACATGTCATGAACTCGAGTCGGTGATCTGTGAGACGCGTGGCATGTAGCGACATCTTGGTGGAAAACGAATTGCATTTTGTCTTGTGGTGTCAGTTGGTCGCTAAGAGAGAGGTCCGGCTATTTTTAAGTGGGGTGCTTAATCTGAAAAAAAAAGAAAATAATTAAAGACAGATTAGAGAGATAGTGCTAATTTTTGTAGATAGATGTATGTTGCTTAACGCACACATGGTCTAGACATATTTAAAGATTATATCTCATGTTAAAAGATTTTTTTACATAACTTATATATATTTTTATTTAAAATTTTTTCAACATTTTACAACATACTTTGATATTTATAACCGTTGTGGTCGGTTCCACCTTAATAGCATACGCGGAGTGGCACCCATATAAATATGGTTGGTACCGTAAAGACGGGGGAGACCCAACGAGAGACTCAGAGATACATCGAGATCGAGAGTCGACGACCAGCCAGCCGACATCTTCGTCAGGAACGGTCTCGCCATGACTACAGCAATGGACTCTATGTAAATATTGTATATACTTTCTTGCTCTCAATATATCTGTTCTATTTTACTTTGTGTTGAAGTTATTTATTTCCATGTGTTCAGTCGAGTTACAACAATAAGCTTCGGCAGTTATTGATTATAAAGTGTGCAGATACTCAAATAATGCTATGAAATAGTTTGACTATGAGTAAAGGATTTGCTTTGAGCATTTATTCATTGTGCATAGCACTTCGATTCAAACAGTTTTTATTTGTTTAAATGATAAAACGCTGAATACAAAATGCTTCCTCATGTGACATGTGCGTAAATGTTATCGATTAAACTTATCCTATTTGACATAATCAATATAAAAGATTTATCGATTCTATAAACAAAGAATAATAACAGACGTTGTAAATATATACACAATGCATTTGTAGTTAAAATATAATTAACACACGGATAAATATTTCAAAAAATTTACAACAGCACATCGAGAGAGATGACGTACATTTATGTCAATTTTTAAAAAATCCAGCCGTTTCAGGGAATAAACTCTCACACACAGAAAAACATACAGACACACACAATGAAAGTACCTTATATATATATATATATATATATATATATATATATATATATATATATATATATACTTCAGAATAAAGTTATTTAACAATCAGCTGGTATGGAAACCTGTGATTATATGATTTACAAAATATTACTAGCAGTAATATTCTTTAAGTATTATACAATCTAAATAAAAATTGCTCGATATACAGGACAGAGCAAATAAATTAAATTATAGTGATTCAAATGTTGGAGTTTCATATCAAAGATTTTTATTACTCTAAGTAAGACAAAGAATATTTTAGAAATTTTATCTCCTTAACCTATAGGGTTTCGATGTCTACCATCTCTCCAGGGGAGAAAATATAAGCAAATATTTATAAAGCTGTGTACCCTATTTGCTAACGTCAGTGAGACATGGAAAATCAAAGTCAATAATAGTTAATATATATATATATATATATATATATATATATATATCTTGGGTTAAGCATATTGGGAAGTGATATGCAAAATGCCATGTTCTTTGAGTAAACAATGTGAGCTTAGGCATAAAGATGATGTTAACACATTGTTAATTTACGACCCGGCATAGCACCAGCCGGATAGCGCAACGGTTAGACTGTCCTTTGGGCGGTTAAGTTTTAGTCCTGGCTTAAGGCAGTTGCTTGTCTAGCCGCACTGGATAGTTGTGAAACAGCAAACAGTACAATATGTTGATGACTATAAATCTCCCTATCTTGCGTTGAGCATATTGGGAAGTGATGTACAAACTATTAGGTTAGTGCAAAAATAATATAGTTATTGACGCTCAACTTCAAGCCAAAATCAACATTATTTTTGCACCTTTTTTAAAACACATATTTACATATTTACATAGGTATATTCATGAGTGTGTATGTTTGTTTTATATGTCTATGCATATATGTATGCATGTGTTTGTGCGTTTTATATATATATATATATGTGTGTGTATATACGTTTATGAGTGTGTTTATGTATGTATAAATTCTGGTATGTGTATATATATATATATATATATATATTTGTGTGTGATATGTGCATCTATAGGTATATATATTTACCTTTTTTCATTATCGGTATGTGATTGACATCATAATTCTTATCACTAGAACTGTGGCTCCTTATGTTTATTTCTATTACTAATTTTTTTAGTCGTGTCTTTATAACTGTTATTATCGCCATCTTCATTACCGTTATTTCATTATTATCATTGTTACTAAATTTGTTACTATCATTACTAAGATAGTTTGGATTATTTGTGGTTTTACTGTTGTTGTTATTATTATTATTATTATTATTATTCCAATTACAATTATTTCACGTGATCATTGACTGTACTTGTAAATTGTTTTGAATTCCTGATGGGGGTAGTTATTTATTTGCCACCCACCTCGGCAAAATGTGGCATGAGGCCGGAAATTAGCGATCCAGCAGGCTCCCCTAAAGGAGGGGCACTCCTGCAATTGTAAAAATTGCCTGAGTAACTCGGTCGGCATTCCCCGATATGGGCGCCTCAGGCAGTAAGCAATGAACTTACTCCACCGGAAAGCCCAGTGGCAAGGCCTGGGAGGGTGGATCTCCTAGGTATTACCCAGGCGGCGTACTTCAGTCCAACAGGTGCAGGGCCGGTTCCCGGCCCCTCACCTGTCGGGCTGAGTGTCAAGTGACGAATCCTTGACGAGTACTACTACCTTGTCTCCCTGCAGCCGAAGCCGCTAGGAGACCTTCCTCACCAGAGGACTGAACTACGCCGCCATCTTTGTTCAACACAATGTCTCAAAACTTAACAATACTATTATTAGAATTACTTTGCATTTATTATTATTGTTATTATTATTATTATTATTATTATTATTATTATTAATAATAATAATAATAATAATAATAATAATAATAATAATAATAATAATAATAATATCTTGTCATCTTTATCATCGTCATCATTAACATCGGGACTCTTCCACCTTATAATTACTCATGAACTAAGATTCTGCAACCCTAAAATTTTTATAATCCTCACTCCCTTTTTAATAATGATATCGATATCTGTCTAGACACTTTCCGGTCAAAGTAATATGAGTTTCACGGGATGAATTCTTTGTCTTTTTATTTTAAAATTTTATTTATTTATTTATTTTCGCTTAGCCCGATCTTTATTCTTTGACTTTAGTCTGAAATAACTTTTTTTCTAATTAAGCCGGCAATGAATGTAAACATATTGCTTTTCTCTTCTTTTTATTGCTCGATTCCATTTCACTGGGGATAGACTTCTCTATGGGATACTGCACTGTCCGAAAAAAAAAAACAATTTTCATTATTTCAGCTGTTTTGAAAGCTGTCTAATCGGATTATATGCATCGTGACGCTGGACTGAATTTTGGACTATATTCTCACCAAAGAACTATTTTCGTATTTTGGATCAACTTGAGAGAATTTGCATGCAAGCTGAAATATTATGCGCGGTTTGTTTTTATATCTTTTTACATATCCCACATTTTCCCACTTCTTTTCTTGGCAATTCATGACTACAATAAATTGCAGTTTCACTTAATGCCAGAACTAGCAAATTCTAGCACTGCTACAAATATAATTTGCTGATTTCTTTATGTCGTCTAATGGGAAGTTTAACAAGAAAAGCATTCTTTGAAACTCCGCGGGATAAGGACTTTGTTAAATGATTTTTAAATATTTAGACAAACAAAAAATTTCAGTTTTAATTTTCTTTATCTTATATACATATACATATATGTGTGTGTGTTTGTGTGTATGTCTGTGCGTGCGTGTACAGAATTACGAACTGCGCTATAAGGAATGAATCCCGATTAAATATAATCTGTTTTTATATAAATAACTAGCCTCGGTGCTCGGGGTTCCCCGGGTGTTTGTAGGTTTGTGTTGAGCCATAAAAAAAATTGGTAGTATTCAGGTAGGAAGGGTCGAACTCGTGAGGCGAAGGCAGAAAGGAAACTGAACAAAAATTTGACATCTTGACGCGACCGGAAGTCTAAAGCGTTCAAATTTATCGTAGTCAATCAAAAACAAAGAATGACTTGCAGAAATGCTGTTACCTTTTAACCACGAAAGCAAATTAGACACAAGGTCGTTTTGAATGTGAGCGAAAACCAGCGTCTCCCAAAAAGAGTCACTTTGGCAGTATCCAAATAAATAGTAATTTTCTTAGTATGAAGGGGTTTCCCTACATTGACCAAGAAAAGATACTACCCGGCCCGAAGGCCAAACGTTTGCGTCTAAATAATATTATTTATTTATACGAAAATGACAACAACTGTAAACGACGGCACGGCGGGGAATTTCTTTTAACTTGACCAAAAAATAAAAAAAGGAAAGAAACGGTGTCTGTTTACGAATGTGAGATATAGCGATCTGGGTATTATAAAACTTTTTATGGAATATCACCGACGCTAGGACCCCGATGCAAAAAGGCTTTCGTGGAAATACACAAACACTCGCGTCCCTTTTGCCTTTTATATATTAGATGTCTAGTGTCGAAAAGAGTTCAATTCGCTTCGTTACAAATAACTTTGCGTTTCCGTTAATTCTTTCTATACATACAACTAAGAAGGCTATGCGGCCATTTAAAAAAAAAAAGATTGTTTCAGTGTGTCACGGCTTTCCTTATGGTTATAGCACGTCTCTCTTTCTCCATCTTTCTCCATCTCTATCTATCTACCTCTCTTTCTAGATACATATGCATATAAAAAATGCAGAGAGAGAGGGAGAGAAGTAAAGTTAGCCCATAGAGAGATACACGCATATTAAAATATAAAAAACATATGTAAATATTACATTATAACTAATGTCATGTTATTATTCTTATAACACGGTCTATTGAAGCTTGAAATGGGATGTTATTAAACTTGTATGGCGAGCAATCATTGGATTAGTTTCGGTGAGTGTTCGTTTCTCTCTCACAAACATACACAACAAGACTTAGTGACAATAAAATAATATCGATAATGCTTGTTATAAATATCGAACCACACATATTTTTTTAATTACTAGATATTTTATCATTTGAGTTTAAATATAAATTATTAAACAACATATAACATCTTTAATTCAATGTCGTTTCTGAATTCTTCAGTTGGTGATTGCTTATTTACATTACACGGATACTTTGGACTATCTTCTCATCTGCAATGTAAGTTTAGCAACGGTTTGGTTGATGTAAGCCCCGAGACTTTTCACGTGCATCTCGTCAAACTTGGTAATTTTTCGGTCGATCACGATTGAACTCGGAGATCTTTCTGTGGAATTCGGCAATCGGCAAGAAAATTTCGAACGGAACAATTTATTTAATCCATAGAAATCGCATGTTCTTGTTCCCTCAGCCAGGACCAGCTAGAATTCTTAAGTAATTCACAATTATAATTTTAATGTTGCTATGATTGAGAATTGAACCTTCAACCTCCAGAATATAACGTTTACAACTATATTTTACCATGTACTGTAACGGAGACTACAACACTCAAGATAGAACCTGTAGTCCTAAGAATCTAAATAAGACGAAGCTTCAGGGTTGTCTTGAATGATATAAGAATTTTGTAGAATGCAAATAAAAATCATATTGATGAACATACCAAAAGTTATTACTGGATATTTCTTAAAATAGCCGTTTTAAACATCGTTAGATAATCTCTACTAATGATATGTTACCTTTTGTGACATTCCTTCCTCGACGCCTTTTTCGAATGAGGGAGTTTCTAGGAAATATAAAATTTAGGGGCAACCCTAAGTCTATTTTGTATACTAACTTGGGAACATAGCGACACTAATTTTTGCATTTTTTTAGGGGGTGCTGTACATAAACAGCATAATAACTTTTACACACAGGTTCTTGTTAGATCACCAAAGTTAACCAATAATAGGCTTTGTCAGTGCCAGATAGGTGATCACAAATGAATACCAAGTGTTGTATGTAGGATGACATTGAACCATTTTTGCAATAACTACAAAATCTTAGATTGACATGTCACCTTAAATATATATATATATGTATGTATATATATATATATATATATATATATATATATATATATATATATATATATATATATATATATATATATATATGACTTGGGGCTGCTTGTGAATTTAAAATTCCCATAAGATTTATTCCTTCGAGGAAAACCGCTTTAAACTTTGTACGATAAATGCCGCTGTCTGGAGTGGCTTGTTGGTTGGCTTTACTCGTTCTCCCACGTGCAGTACCTAGTATTTTCAAGTTGTCTTCGTTCTGGCACTATGTTAACCTTCGTTTAAATTTACTATATAACGAGAACCAGTGTGTCATTGTAATTATACCATATCTCTAATCATACATGATATATAGCCTTCATTAGTTACTATGTTAGTTGTTCAGCTCAGTTTTATTTATTTCTATAAAACGTTACGCATTATATAAAAGTATCATCATTATATTATTACGCTTATCGCTCCGTCCGTTATCATGCTTTGCATCCCTTTTGGGATATTCCAAATAAACCTTGTCACCCTTGAAAAGCAAATATAAAAAAATGGTGTCGCTGTTGAGGTAAAGCTAATAAAAATGATTTGTCTTTCTTGGCCTTTTGGCTGAGATCAAAGTGTTGTATCTGTTCTTCATGTGCTACATTTCAATTTCTTCTCTCTCATTGGATGAGAAATCCTTTACGACTAAGACAATTTTCCTCCACGTTAAAAATCAACCCTGGTGTTTAAAGCTGTCTCGTGGGGAGGCATTGTGAATAGGTACTACGTTTAATGTAACAAAGTTTTAATATCAAAAAAGTAAATGGAAAAAGTTGTTTCTGATTTAATTACAAAATGTCCTGGAAATGTCACTTCTGATTTATTATGAAATGCCCTGGAAAATGTCCGTTCTGATTATTTTTTTTGTTTACTTGCCTCCCCACTAGGGCGGAATTGGGCATGAGGTCGGTTAAAAATTTAGGGGAAAACCAGCTCCCCAAAAGGGGCACTCTGATCAGTAACAAAAATAAAAATTATATCAGTAATGAAGGATTTTCCTCCATTAACCAAGACAAGAAAGGGACGATTTAAGTCACTGGAATGCTGAAACTGATACTACACTCAGAAATTTATGTTGAAGCAATGGTTGCCTAATTCCTAACCGTGTTAATGTTTTATGTATGACTTTTTAAAAGTTGCTGAAACAGTTTATGATTAAACATTACTTTATTTCAAGAATATTTTAAGCAGTGGGTTACGGGATATGAAGTCAGTCCCGAAAATTACTCAAACCGATTACGATTTAAACATTACTTTATTTCATGTATATTTTTAACAGTGGGGTGTGGGATATTAAATCAGTCCCGAAAATGGTTGAAACCGTTTACGCATTACACATTACTTTATTTAATGTATATTTTTAACATTGGGGTGGGAAATATGAAGTTTATAATAAAATAATCAGCCCAGGAAATATATCAAAGTAATTATGTTAGTAAGAGATGGCGATAAGGTTGGTTTAAATTATGAAAAATAATTGTCGAAATTAGTAGCATATCCAAGAATTATGAAAAATGTAATATGTTATTTAATGCATTATTGTGTTTGCAATGAAATAATCAGACCAGATAATATATCAAAGTTATTATTTTTGTAAGTTGGGCGATGATGTGGGTTAAAATGGCGAAAAATGATTGTCGACATTATTATCATATCCAAGAATTATGAAAAATGACAAAATGATAGTTAATTGATTGATGTGTTAGAAATGAAATAAGCATCCCAGATAATATATCAAAGTTAGTATTTTAGTAGTGGGGGGGTGATAATGTTAGTTTAAATATTTTAAAAAATTGTCGAAATGAGTAACATATCCACAAATTTAGAAACATGATGAAGCGTAAGTTAATTGATAGTTGTGTTTGTTATGAAACAGTCACCCCAGACAATATATAAAAGTAATATTTTAGTAAGAGAGGGCGACGAGGATGGTTTTAATTATACAAAATTAATCTCGAAATTAGTAACATATCCAAGAATTACAAAATGTGATTTAATTGATTGGTGTGTTTATAATAAAATAATCAGCCTAGACAATATATTAAAGTTATTATATGAGTAAAGGGGAAGGTGATACGGAGGGCTTAAATTATGAAAAATGCTTGTTGAAATTAGTCACATATACAAGAATTACGAAAAAATTATGAAATATTAGATAATTGATTGGTGTGTTTTTAAGGAAATAATCAGCCTAGACAATATATCAAAGTTATTATTTAGTAAAGAGGGATCTGCGAAAATGTGGGTTAAAATTATGAAAAGTGATTGTCGAAATAAGTTACACATCCAAGAATTATAAAAAATGATTAAATGTGATTTAATGAATTAATGTGTTTGTAATAAAATAATAAGCCCAGAGAATATTTAAAAGTTAGTATTTTATTAAGGGGGGCGATAATATGGGTATAAATTATGAAAATTGATTGTCGAAATTAGTAACATGACCAAGAATTATGAAAAATGAATATATGGAGGATAATTTATGAGTGTGTTTGTAATGAAATAATCAGCCCAGCAAATGTATCAAAGTTATTATTTTTGTAAGGTTGAGCGACAATGGTGGTTTAAATTATAAAAAAATATTATCGAAATTAGTAACACATCAAAAAATTACGAAAAATTATGAAATGTGAGTTGATTGATGTGTGCGTTTGTAATGAAATAATCAGACTAGACAATACATCAAAGTTATTATTTTAGTAAGGTATGCGATATGGTGAGTTTAAATGATGAAAAATTATTGTCAAAATTAGTACCATATCCAAGAATTATGAAAAATTATGAAATGTGAGTTAATTTATAGTTGTGTTTTTTTTTTTTAAATAATTAGCCAATACACTATATCAAATTTAATATTTTAGTAAAGGAAGGGTCGATAATGTGGGTTGAAATTATGAAAAATTATTGTCTAACATAGTAACATCTTCAATAATTATGAAAAATAATACAATGTGAGTTAATTGAGCGGTGTGTTTGTAATGAAATAATCAACCCAGGAAATATATCAAAGCTATTATGTTAGTAAGGGGGGGTAAGTACAGTTTTAATAAAAAAGTAGAAAATATGATTGTGCCTTCATTCGAGCTGGGCAGAACGCTCACAGCATGCCCAGCAACAATATATTACATATGAAATATGATGCAGGTCCCCCTAGTATAAATTAATGTGGTCGACCATCACTAATGTAATCAAGATGTAATGGATGAGGTTTATTCCTTTTTCAGGATTACGCTAATTAACCTTAATTCTCATTGTGTGCTTGTGTTTGTTTACCAAGATATGATCAAGCAGAATTTGTTTAATTTTAAGTATGTCTACCGGGGATTGAACCTTTGTCCTTCACCAATTAACGAACGCTCTTAAAATTATGTCAGATAGGCCAGCAATTTTTATGTCTATAATGAGACCGATTGTTTTCCTAAAATAGAGATTGTTTCTATTTTCATTAAAATTTATATAATATATACATATCATTTAAGTAATTCATAAATATTTTCATTAAGATTTTTAATTAGTTGATTTCAGGTGGATAAAAAATATTGAAACATTTATTGCCTCCGTAGATATATAAGAGGTTATGAATTTGGACCAAGGTTAACACACTACATAGCCTTACAACATCAGTGCATTTGAGAAGCCAAGAAGCCCGACATATTTTTTAATTCAGCCATTACAACCGCACAAGCAGTAATGCAAGGTGTAGAACATCAACAATAGGTTCTTGGATATGATAGGGTCGCTTTCGGAATGAAGGTTTCTGTTTAAACCACAATTAAAGCATAATGTTTGACGTTTGCATTGTTAACTTTAATGCAAGTCATTATATATATATATATATATATGTATATATATATAAAGATAAATGGTGTAATAAAATCAACAATATGTTCTCTAAAGTGAAGTGTAGACTACAATGTATTATGGACTAAGTCACTGCATAGAGGCATTTTAATTTTCCTCCCTGCGCAGCGCGATCGGTCTCAAACTGAAGCAGGCAGTCAATCGATTGACACATAATTGATTTCTATGAAAACAAAAACATGGGTGTGTGAAACATTCCTTGGCTACTATTCAATCAGAGAAACATCGAGTGTCCCTGCTATTTTATTTTAAATATGTTGGTAAGATTAGAGTAAACATGTTTTTACGAAATGGGAGTTTTGCTTTGTTTCTTAATATTTCTAAAATATGTGTTTTCTGTATGATGAACATACCATCGCTATTTGAATATGCATGTGTAATTAGCAAATTTTTACGTAATAACTATCACATTTTTACGTATTAAATAAATGCCTATAGATATTAAAGACAAAGCATACTAACATTACGACACAGATTTTATATGCCAACAATTATTTCTGACATAAAATAGGTTTGCAGGTATTAACAATTCTTTATGGCAAACGCTTTATATGTCGTATACCAAAGCAACGTGCATCTTAGATCTGTTGCAATTACAAGTTTTTTAAGATTCCAAATCGGTGAAACATGTTCGATCTTTTAACAGATGTATTACTCTGCCAGATTTTTTTTATTTTCCGTACTTGAACAGTTATTTTAAAACAGGACAAAGTCTCCGTTTTCTTCATCTATTTGCCGTTAATTTTATAAGTGTCTGCTTTTTACATTGTCCGTGATTTTGGGTTTTTTTTTTTCAAACGAATTCTATTATTTTTACTTTTTTCTTTCTTTACTTGTGCGGCACAAAAACAAAAAAAGAAAAATATTTTATATCATCTTAGACTTTTTTGTTGTTAATTGTATAAATGTCTGCTTTTTATATTTTTTTATGTTTTTCTCCTTTTCTTTTTTATTTTTACGTTAATTAGTCAGTCGACTTTTGAAGTTTTCGCTTAACGTGCAAAATATTTTCTTTGGCAGATCGTTTTCATTGTTATTTCTTTGTGTTTTATTTTCGCCTCCTTCCAACGCAAAATAAATCAATGTGTATTGGCACTGCGTTGCTAAGATTCTTTAAAAAGTTTGTGCTTGCCACGAGTTGTAGCCGGTTAATCAATAATACACCGACGTGTATATAGTTTGATTTTTTTCAGCTTATAACTCTAATATCGGACACTGTCTATAAATAAGCATATCTATAACTTATATATATATATATTTATACATATATATATATATATATATGTATAAATATATATATATATATATTTATTTCAAAATGTCAAACGAAAGGCTGTTTTTTATTCAATAAGTTTGACGAAAGTCTGTTTTTGTGAAAATTTTCAAACGACATAATATATGAATTTGTCCGAATAATCTTGAAACAATTGTAACTGATGATGGAATGCACTATTTTTTACTATCAATTCATTCCTTGTTTCCTTGGCTTTTGTTTAAAAAATATATGAATGCTCAATGTTGAAATATGAAAATGTAAAATGCTTTTGACTCCTAATGGGGGCAGTTATTTATTTGCCGCCCACCTCGGCAAAATGTGGCACAAGGCCGGAAAGTGGGGATCCAGCAGGCTCCCCTAAAGGAAGAGCACTCCTGCAACTGTAAAAATTGCCGCAGTAACCCCGTCGGCATTCACCGGTAGGGGCGCCTCAGACAGTAAGCAATGAACTTACTCAACCGGAAAGCCCATTGGCAAGGCCTAGGAGGGTGGACGTCCTAGGTATTACCCAGGCGGCGTACCTCAGTCCGACAGGTGCTGGGCCTCCTCACGGCCCCTCACCTGTCGGGCTGAGTGTCAAGTGACGAATCCTTGACGAGTACTACTACCCTGTCTTCCTGCAGCCGAAGCCGCTAGGAGACCTTCCCCATTACAAGTAATGGGGGTCAATATTTATTTTATTTGACAAAAATACAAATAAAAATGTGGCACAAGGCCGAAAAAGGGGGGTGGGGGTTAATGTTGACCTAACTAACATAACGTTAACTTAACTAGACTCTTTCACCAAAATACCAAAATCACTCTGTGGACATCCTACTTTAAACCCGAAAGTTACAAATATATATACATGATGTGGGGGGTTGGGGATAAAAATCTTATTTACAAAATCGTATGAAAAAAATATACAATGATAAAAAGTGGTTAGTAAAAAGAACCCCCTCACTACTAATTGTGGCGGATAAAAAGTTTTGTCAGTCGAAAAGATGTAGGTCCCACGAAAGCTAACTTTATTCAAACACAACAAAAATGGCCTACATCTCTGGCAAAACAGTTTATCCGTCACCTAAGGGGCCGGGATTGGGGGTTATCGAACCAAAAAGTGGGGAAAAAAAAAAAAAAAAAAAAAAAAAAACGAGGGACGCTGGGACAGGGAAAACCAAAAAAGGAGATTGGGGCGATGACAGCATGCATACTCTAGCTAAGTTAAAAATCGAACAAAAATGCCTAACTAGCCTACTCTAGGAGGTCCGATGCATGTCTATGTTTGATCAGGTCACCCAAAATCCTTTAAAAAAAAAAAAAAAAAAAAAAAAAAAAAAAAAACCTAAGCCACTCAAAAAAGAAATTCAAGACTAGCTCCATTCACTTTACACAGTCGCGAAACTTTCACCCACCTGTCGTTGAAATTCACAGGAGCGAGTTTCACCTTCTCCAGCTTAATTCGCATTTTCAATCGATATTTGAAAATGAGGACAAGCTGGGGAGCAGTGAAGGTCTCATCTCCGTAAACCTCCTTCTGTCGCGTCGTCCAAATCACGCCTCTCATAACTGCTAGTAAACACAGAAAAACATAGCGTTCTTTTTTCTTCATGGTCGGTGCCCAGTTGCAGCACGGGGAAACCGACTCCAGCACAAAAAACCGCTCGCTCAGCATGCGAACCGTGAAGCCTTCAACTAACTCACACAACGGTCGAACGATGGCGCAGTGGAAGAAAGCATGATCAAGGTCTTCCTCCCATTCTCCGCATCGGACACAATTGGGTGTCTCCGTAAAACCCGCTGCGTAAAGTCTTTTGCCGACCCAGAGAGCATTTCGTATTACCAGCCAGGTGAGTGATGCCTCGTAATTATCGAAGCAGCTCGACCCAGGCGCCCAAGGCCATATTAAGCGGCGCTCCTCCTTCGTAAAACCGAACTCCTCAATCTTTTCGTCTCGAACGGATCCCCTCACTAACGCCCGATATAGCGCTTTGCGAGACAACAGCTGGGTGTCAGAGAGGCTTTCTTTGACCCGTAGAAGAAATCTCAAGGCCTGCCGACACTCGCGATAGAAAGGGCACTCGTTTCGGGGCAACCTGTGTGCCTCCCCCTCAGCCGAATGCACACTCTCCAAAGCCTGAAAGGCTTTCTTAGTGTCTTCTATCCAGAAGACACCGTTTCCCTCACTTGGTGTACACATTCGATCCAGGTATATCAGCCTAAGAGTGTGTCTACGTATTTCTACACTAGGCATACCCAGACCGCCTTCAGACGGATGCAGGTAACAGACCTCCCGGGTAACCATGGCTTGCTTTCCGCGCCATAAGAACGCGAAAAGAGCACGCACCAGATCAACTAGTGTGGTCTCCGGGAGTGGAAGTACTGATAGACGGTAAAGGATCAGGGGGTAGATATGAGAATTGCATACCTCCGCCCGACCCTTCAAAGACAGATTTCTCAAGGCCCACAAATGAGATGCGACCTTGACCGCTTCCAATACCTCCGACCAATTTTTCTCCAGCTGGAGACCGGGACCAAACCAGACGCCGAGTAGCTTGCATGGCCCATCAGTCCAACCAAAGGGTCCCTGAAGGGGCATACCCCTCCAGGCACCGATACGTAAGCCAATAGACTTAACGTAGTTAATTATGGCCCCTGTGACCTTGGCATACCGACTTGTTTCTATGTCAACGACTCTAATCTCGGCACTGCTCGTTACAAGCACAGTCACGTCGTCAGCATAGGCGGTATACTTTACCGGGGTAGCCACCTGGCAAAGTAATCCCGCGAAGGACCGGATTCACCCGAAGCTGGCGCAAATATGGCTCAAGCGCCAGCACATATAACATTGGGGATAACGGACAACCTTGACGGATCGATCTTGTTAACATGAAGGGTTTCGACCTCACCCCATTCACTTCAACCATAGCACCGGGGTTGGCATACAAGAGGCAAATCCAAGAGCGAAACTGGGGACCAAACCCAGCCGAGCGAAGAACAGCCTCTAGGTAATGATGGTCTACTCTGTCGAATGCTTTGGACTGATCTAAATTAATCAGCGCGGCTTCTGTGTCGACTTTTTCTACGATCAAGCGTATCGTGTGCAAATTATCTTGAATCGTCCGGCCCTTAACAGAACAAGTCTGTTCGGGACTTATTAGACGGTGTAAGACAATCTGCAGACGATTTGCTAAGATCTTGGCCAAAATCTTTAACTCTGTGTTTAACATCGTTAAGGGCCGGAAATTACCTATCCCATCCCCTCCATTTTTATCTTTGCGTAACAATTTAATGATCCCCCTGGTAAAGTACTGAGGTATGCACCCGTTCCTATACCAGGAGTTAAAAAGTACGGTCACCAAAGGAATAAAAATGGGCGACAGCCTCAAATACACCTCGTAGGGCAGACCATCTATCCCAGGGGTCCTGTCTAGCCCGACCTGTTTCAAGGCCTCAATGACTTCTTCCTCTTTTATGCTACCTTCACACCTAGCTGCTTCGGTCGCCTCCAGGCGAGAAAAGTCGGCTAAATAGGTGTCAAACTGTTCAATAGTCAGACCGGGCTCCTTGGTAAAAAGCTCCTGAAAATGAGTCCGAAAACCCTCCAAGATTCCGTCGTTTGAAGTTACGGTTCGTCCGTCCGGCAATGTGACACTGGCGATGTGTCGATCTGCAGAACGTCGAAACTCCTCCGCACGCAGTGACGCGGCCATGTTTGTTGCCTCGTTTGGCGCTCTTTTTAATCTAGCCCTAACTAATAATCCCTGGTCCTCCCTGTTATCCAAGGAGTCCAGTTCAGCCTTAACTATAGTATAGCTAGCACTATCCCCCTCCTCCACCGCCCTTTCTAATCTATCTTCTAGCGCCGCTTTCGCTGCTCTAGAACTACGGTTGAGCCGGCGACTAAAATCAGCAGCGAAGGACCTAATGACTTTTTTAAGGTTGCCCCACCACTTATTTCCGATGATAGCCCCCGTCAATTCCCTCTGTATTGTTAGTAGAAGCTGTTCCCGGAAGTCCTTCACATCGAACAACGACGTGTTGAACTTCCAGTAACTAGCCATCCTAGGTTTAACACTATCTAAGTTTACTCGAACCCGGACAAGCCTATGGTCCGAATAAACTATACTATGAAAACTTGGACAGTCTAAAAGCCCTAGGTCGACTCTCCTAACTAAGAACCGATCGATGTAACTCGAAAGCTGCACCGGATCGGAGCCGCGTCTACCTGTCCAAGTCCATGCTAAATCCCCGGGTTTTTCGTTCCGAAATTTATCGACAAGATCAAACTTGTGGACAAAGTCTCGAAACGCTTTAGCATCCCGGTTCTGGTTAGTATCCCTTGTGGTATTAACCCCACGATCTAACTCGGGATCCAGGACCGCGTTCCAGTCTCCCGCTAAAACTAACCGTCGAGACGAATTCATGAAAGGCTCGATTCGCCGAAAAAAGGAAACTAGCTCAGTACGGTTATTGGGCGCATAAACCCCAATAAAACGAAATGCCACATCCTTTACGGTAACATCCAGAACGAGCAATCTTCCCTCTGGATCTGCATAAATAGGGTCACACGATGCATCAAGAGTGCGCTTAACTAGCCAGGTAACCCCCCTTGCGTGGGTATCATAATGTGCTGAGTAGAGCTGAAAGTCCCTAAGGAGCACATCCTGATAGTCACTTGGAATAAAGTGAGTCTCCTGTAGACAACATACATCCACACCAAGGCGTTGAAGGTCGCGTGCAACTCGAAGTTTACGAGAGGCGTCCCTCAACCCTCGGACATTTAAACTAGCTAATCTTAAAGAAGCCATCCTGAGCTACTTAGGGTTGGGAATCCTGATCAAACATAGACGGTGTCAAGACACCGACAGCTGTCCCCATGGATCCAGTGGTCATCTCAGTGGTGATTGACCCGTCAGGGGACAAACCGCCGATGTCAAGAGGAAAGGTTAGTTTAATGGCCCTATACAATGATGGATGCATTTTGATAGGGACCCGTCCAATACATGATTCTTTCATTTTTTGTATGTCGTTATCATTGAAAAAAACGGCTGGAGGAAACAAATTAAAAGCGCTATTTGCTTCCTCCATCATTGTCCACACTCCACTGGCCTCTGCTCTGGGCCTTACTACAGTCAATAATCTTGGGGCTTTGGGGAAGTTTTCGGGGTTAGTGGTATCCTTTTTCTTTATATTTTTTAAGGCTAGCAAATTTTTATAATCCTTATTCTTGTGTGCTTTCATCACAGTTTCTCTTTCGGTTGAGATTTGACAAACTGCTTTGCCTGTAAAAAAAGGGGGAGATTTTTTTTTTCGGGATTCTCTCTCGGAAGAGGGGCTCCTTTGCCTTTTTTTATCTGTCGGAGTGGGAGGGGGCATATCTGTTTTCATGGGAGAAGGGGGAGGAGTGCTTTGAGGCGTGTTAGCAGGAGTGCAGAAGGGGGAAGGTCTCGGGCTTCTCTTTTTGGGAGGAGCGCCTAGAGAGGTCATATTTTTCCCTCTAGTCGGGGGTGTAGAAACTATTGGGGCTGGAATTTTTTGGGGGGAACGTTTTTCTTTTGGGTTGGGTTTCTCCGGGAACAGGGACTCTGGGAAGGGAACGTGTATTTTTTCTTTTCGTTTTTCATCGAGAGATTCTTTTAATTTTAGCAGTTCTTTATATTTATTCCCTCCGGGGTCTTTGCTCGAACGTATTTCAACTTTTTGTTCCTTTGTTAAGGATTTTGCATAGGTTGGTGATGCTGCTTTTCTGATTGGTACGGTTTTCCATTCACCTTTCTCTGGTGATGCAGCTTCGGTGTTATAAACTGCTTCGATCTTGTCAGTTGATAGACTGGGAGGATTAGTTTTATCTGTCGGTTCTGGTATTTTAAATCCAGGTTGTGCACCCGGCTCTAAATGTGGTAATACCCGATTTTTTGGGTTTCTCGACGTTGTTTGCTTCTTGGGGCACGTATACGTTAAGTGCCCCACTTCTCCGCATATCCAGCAAGCCGGACGCCTTCCTGCCACTACTATAGGTAGTTTCTCCTCCTGTGCCTCGATGTAGTATGGTATCTTATAGTATGCCTCCTTATTCAGCAAAATATCAAACGACCAGACACCATTGTACTGGTCGACGTTTACTCCAGAGATGTCTCCGTATTGCAGTAAATACGCCGCCAAATATTCCCCTGGTATTACACCTGGGACTTCGAATATGGAAATGGTTGTCCGTCTCCGTCCCAGGTATTCCATCCTCAGAATGTATTCTGGAGTGATGATTTCGTTTTTCGAGAGCTTAATGCAATCTTCTGGAGATTTAAATAGGGCTGCCCAGGTGTTGTAGCCCTTTGTCTTGGTTATCCTTTCCGCTCTCATTCCCACAGTCGCAATTAACTTTGTCACGGTGTCTTTGGTTGATCTAATCAGCTTCTTGGTTTTTCTGTCGATGACAAAAAGTGAAATTGTCTTTTTGGCAAATTCATCCATCCGTAGTTGTTCCACCTTGATGCCATTCGTGGTGACATGCTCTATGCATTTCTTGGCTTCTTCAAGAAACGATTCTACGTCTATTTTTACTGCTGGCGGCTTCTTCCAGACTGCATTCTCCTCTTCTTGCCTTTCCTTGACAGGTTCCGACGGCTCACAGCTGTTAGATGCCATGGCCGACGGGAAATGAGAGGAAAAAAAAAAAAAAAAAAAAACGCGAAGATCCGGGACTTAAAAAGGTAACGACGGGGGAAGAGAAGAAAGAGGAATAACAAATTTAACAAATATATAACAATAATAATAACAATAATAATAACAGTATCAGCGCAATGAATATCGTATACAACCAAAAGACGAGTAATGGGGGTCTGAGACGAATGGATTCGCCAATCATTTTTATAAGCACCGGCTGCGCTAAACAACCAATGAAAACGTTTACAAAATTATTATAAAAATTGTTGAATTTTGGATTCAATCAGTTCGAGGTAAACTACGCCACGGGCCGCATTTTATTCTTGGCCGCCATCTTGGTTACTGATCTGAACTACGCCACGATCTTTGCTTAACACAATGTCTCAAAACTTAATAGGTTATGGACCCAGCCACCGTCTTTTCCTTGACGGATCAGAATCTAAATTCGAATTGTGGCAAGTAAAATTTCTGGCTATCTAAGGAATCGAAAACTACACAATGTCATACAATCTCCAACAGAGAATCCAACGACCCCGAATTTCTCGAAAAGAACGCGACTGTTTTTGCAGAACTGATTCAATGTTTAGACGATAGAAGTTTGTCTCTGATTATAAGAGACGCATTGGATGATGGAAGGAAAGCATTGAACATATTAAGAGAACATTATTTATCAAGAGGGAAACCGAAAATGATATCCCTTTATACAGAACTATCGTCTCTGAAACGTAACGAGGATGAAACGATTACCGACTACGTTATAAGGGCAGAAACAACCGCCAATGTCTTAAAACTCTCAGGTGAAATAATAAGCGATATCATGTTGATATCAATGACCCTCAAGGGACTTCCAGCCGATTTTAAAGCCATTTTCCACTCTTATAACTCAGAAAGACAAACACATAAATTACAGCAATTTAAAGTGGCATTGCACAGTTACGAAGAGACAATCGTATGCTCTAGCAATATTATGAAGTTCAAAAATGCTTCTCGAAAGCAGACACCACCAAATTACGCACCTCACCGCAACGTCTCCAAAAATAATTTTCCCAAGAAAAAGAATAAAATTATCTGCCATAATTGTGGACGACCCAACCACAAAAGTTTCCAATGTCGATATAAACACTCTACAATGGACTCCGTAAAAACGTTGACAACTTTGAGGAAGAGCACACATTTCTATTCACATGTAACTTTGACAATGCCACACACGCTAAAACTTTCCTTGTAGACGGTGGTGCTACAGCGCACGTTATCACCAAAGAATCTGATTTTATTAATTTTGATTCAAACTTTAATCCTCAAAGTCATTTTGTCGAACTTGCCGACAGTAGTCAAATAAATGATATAGTCTTGAAAAGAGGCGATGCTAAAATATACCTAAAAAATAATAAAGGCGAAATCTGTAACTGTATTCTAAAAAATGTTCTGGTCATTCCTACATTTACGCAAGACATATTTTCCGTGCAGACTGCAATTAAACAAGACGCGAATATACAATTTGGCCAAAATACATAAACATTGATATACCCCAATGGAACTGTATTTGACATTAAAGAAAATGTCCGACTCAATTATTTTAAAAGTATAGTTCCCTCAAAAACAGTATTTCACGATTTGGAAACCTGGCATAAAATTCTAGGGCACTGCAATATAGCTGATATTTAAAAATTACCAAATGTAGTCGAAGGCATTAAAATAATACCTTCAGACGATCTCCCAAATTGTGATGTGTGTGCACAGGGGAAAATGACAAAAGATATAAGCCGAACGCCAGACAAAAAAGCTACGAAAATTCTCTCACTTATGCATTGACTTAGCAGGTCCGATCAGCCCGACGGGGAGAAACAATCTAAGGTACGTTTGAACTTTATTGATGATTTTTCCGGTTTAATTATGGGTTATTTAAAAAAACAAATCCGACACTATTCTCGCCACTAAGAAATATTTAGCTGAGGTTGCCCCCGTACGGTTCAGTAAAATGTATTCGCTCAGACAATGGGACTGAATTTACTAGTGAATACTTTGAACTTCTATTAATTAACCACCGTATTAAACACGAGAAATCAGCGCCGTATTCCTCCTTACAAAATGGCACTGCTGAAAGGGCATGGCGAACCCTTTTTGAGATGACAAGATGTATAATTATCGAATCGAAATTATCGCATAGTCTATGGACATACGCTTTAATGGCAGCAGCATATATCAGAAATATATCGTTCAATAAGGGGCTAGGAAAAACGCCATATGAAGGGTTTTCGGTTTAAAACCTAAAATGAACAGAATGCATCTATTTGGTTCTGATTGTTTTGCATTAATAGAAAACACCAGTAAACTAAATACTAAAAGCGAAAAAGGTACTTTTTTTTTAATTCAATTTTCACCCCAAACAAGGCACAGTGCCACTTTGAAGCAGGAGGCTACTATTAGGGAATTAATTAGCGGGGTCATTATGAAGGGAGAAGAGTAGAAAGATGTTTGTTAACATTACACTTGAACTTCTGCATATCATTGCAGTTGGGAAAGCAGAATCCCGGAAGGGAGTTCCAAAGACCCGCAGTTCTGGGGAAGAAACTATTGGAGTAAAAGGTTTTCTTGCACCTAGGGATCTCCATTGTAAAGGGATGAGACTTAGTAGCTTGTCGGGTTTATCGGGGGTAGTTACGTCGGGGAGGTACAAGTGTTTGCAGTTCGTCAGAGCATTCACCATTAAAGTATTTGTAGAACAGGCAGAGGGATGCAACATCTCGTCGATGGGACAGAGGTTGAAGCCTAGATGACAGTTCAGGACCTATCAGGTTGGCGACTCTTTTTTGAACCCTGTCCAGGAGCGAGAGACAATTAGGTTAGGATAAAAATAGCCTGACATACTTAATCTACTTCCCAACTCAAAATGCCATAAAAAGGGTTAGATGTGTAAAGTTCAATGATACATTAAATTTTTAAAATGGCGATCTAGTGAATCAAAAACGTGAAATATCACTTAGCATCTTAATCGATCACAATGAAAATATTAATAACGACGACAATTACAGTAGAACTTCTGAGGAAAATATTAACCAGACACGTCGATACCCACAAGGGAGCGAAAGAGGGCAGTGTTCTTACACATTGAAAAGATACAAGATTACGCCGTGGATTACTGTTATTCGTTGAACGGAGCACCGGAAATTTATAATGAGGCGATTAATTCAGAAAATCACCAAGAATGGGACCAAGTTATGGTATCCAAATTGAAAGCTTTATCTGAAAATAACACGTACGAAATAGTGGCAAAACCAATAGATAAATATATTTCTTCACGCTGGTTTTTGTTAAAAAAATCGCAGCTTCTGGCAGTGAAACATTTAAAGCGAGATTTGTTGCAAAAGGTTTTTCAGAAATTTCTGGAGTGGAATATTTTGCAACATTTTCACCAACGACAAATTTAACGACAATTAGAATGTTATTACAACTTGCCGCTCAATACAATTTAAAAATACACCAAATGGATGTAAAAATGCTTATTTAAATGTTCCGATTGACTGTGAAGTCTACATTTACCCTCCAGAGGGATTTAGAATGAAAAATAAAAATTGGGTGTGGAAATTAAATAAATCGTTATATGGACTAAAACAAAGTGCACACAATTGGAATTTAACACTCCATAATTATTTAACAGAACAGGAATTCAAATACTGTCCCGTAAACGCATGCATGTATACCAAAAATGTAGGTAATAAATTGTTGATTTTGGTTTTTTTGGGTTGACGATATATTACTCGCCTAAAACTGTGACAACATTTTAAAAGATGTTAAAAATGAATTAAATGAAAAATTTTAAATTGCCGATCTTGGACGACTGTCATGGTTCCTCGGTATAAAATTTACCTGTGAACATAAAACTATAACTATGAACCAATCACGATACATTGAAAAAATTCTGCTCAAGTTCGGAATGCAAGATTGTAAGCCGCGCTCAACTCCCGTCGAAATGGGCATAAATAAAAATATAGGGACCGAAACAAAATCCATAGATAATCGAATATACAGGGAAATGGGAGGGAGCCTCATCTACTTGATGACCGCAGCAAGGGCTGACATATGTTACACTGTAACAAAGCTATCTCAAAACTTATCGAAGCCGACAATTAAAGACCTTAATTGTGCAAAACAAATCCTTCGTTACCTAAAAGGCACCAAGGAAAACTCTTTAATATTTAAAAAGTCTACATATCCTCTAAATTTAGAAGGATTTTCAGATAAAAGCATAGCGGGGTATTGTGTTAGACTGTCAAAGACTGGACCTATGATCTCTTGGAAAACTAAAACGCAACAAATTGTTGTCCTTTCTACTTGTGAAGCAGAATATGTGGCTCGTACTCATTCCGCGCAGGAGGCAATTTTTCTGAACACCTTCCTAACATCTATTTTAAAACCAGATCTAAGTAAAAAACCTATAGTAATTCATTGTCATAATCAGAGCAGTATCTTATTAGTAAATAATTCTATGATTCATCAGAGGGCGAAGCATATTGATATAAGATATCATTTTATGAGGGATGAAATAAGGAAAAAAATCTATTACTCTTACTTATGTGACGTCTGAGAATAATGCAGCCGACATTTTCACTAAAACTATAAAAAGAATAAAATTTAGAAAATTTATAACCGAAATTTTTGGAATCTAATTATGAATAAATCTCGTTTCAGAAACCCAAAAGGAGAAGCATGAATAGTCAAAATCACTCACAAAAAAATGTGTAAATTGTCCCAGGCACGACGTTATAATGCGACCATTTTTACCTTACTAACCAAATTAACCAACTAATACCTAACATAATTTTTCAAGTTTGCGTTACAAAATAAAAGTTACTTGTTCAAACCGTTTTGTAAACTTCCTATTTGTCAAAAAGGTTTTTTTGTATCTTTTTTGGCAAATATTTGTTAAAACGAAACAAAAAATGTATATTTGTAAATTTTTGTGCATATATTTATATGTATTAGAAAAGTATTCTATTTGTATGTTTATATATATTTGAAAAGTGTTTATTTTTATATGCATAACAAAAAAAAACTCAATGTCATAAAAAATGGCACCTTTTTGCGCACATTATACCAATATATTAATAATTCTTTTTGAATAATGAGAATAAAGACAAATTCTCCCAAAACCAGAAGAAAAAAAATATTTTATGGGTTTATTTTTCTTTGTTAATTTTTTTAAGTTATTTATTCATTTATTTATATTTCCTTTTCTCAAGTGTTACCAAAATTTAATCCAAAAGGATGTTTCCATTATATCAAAAAAGGGGGGGTGTAAAATGTTTTTGACTGCTAATGGGGGTACTTATTTATTTGTCGCCCACCTCGGCATAATGTGGCACAAGGCCGGAAAGTCGGACCCAGCAGGCTCCCCTAAAAGAAGAGCACTCCTGCAATTGTGAAAATTGCCTGAGTAACCCCGTCGGAATTCCCCTGTAGGTGCGCCTCAGGCAGTAAGCAATGAACTTACTCCACCGGAAAGCCCAGTGGCAAGGCCTGAGAGGGTGGACCTCCTAGGTATTACACAGGCGGCGTACCTCAGTACAACAGGTGCTAGGCCCGTTCCCGGCCCCTCATCTGTTGGGCTGAGTGTCAAATGACGAATACTTTAAGAGTACTACTACCCTGTCTCCCTACAGCCGAAGTCGCTAGGAGACCTTCCCCATCGGACGAGTGGTGGGGGTTGTTATTTGTTTGCCGTCCACCTCTGAAAAATGTGGCACAAGGCCGGAAAGTGGGGATCCATCAGGCTCCCCCAAAGGAGGGGCACTCCTGCAATTGAAAAGAATTGCCTAAGTAACCCTGTCGGCATTCCCCGGTAGGGGCGCCTCAGGCAGTAAGCAATGAACTTACTCCAACGGAAAGCCTGGGAGTGTGGACCTCCTAGGTATTATCAAGGCGGCGTACCTCAGTCCAACAGGTGCTGGGTCGGTTCCCGGCCCCTCACCTGTTGGGCTGAGTGTCAAGTGACGAATCCTTGACGAGTACTACTATCCTGTTTTCCTGCAGCCGATGCCGCTAGATCTTCCCCATCAGACGAGCTGGTGGGGGTAGTTATTTATTTGCCGCCCACCTCGGTTAAATGTGGCACAAGGCTGGAAAGTGGGGATCCAGCATGCTCCACCAAAGGAGCGGTTCTCCTGCAATTGTAAAAATTGCCGCAGTAACCCCGTCGGCATTTCCCGGTAGGGGCGCCTCAGGCAGTAAGCAATGAACTTACTCAACCGGAAAGCCCAGTGGCAAGGCCTAGGAGGGTGGACGTCCTAGGTATTACCCAGGCGGCGTACCTCAGTCCGACAGGTGCTGGGCCTCCTCACGGCCCCTCACCTGTCGGGCTGAGTGTCAAGTGACGAATCCTTGACGAGTACTACTATCCTGTTTCCCTGCAGCCAGAGCCGCTAGGAGATCTTCCCCATCAGACGAGCCGCTTGGGTTATGAGACGAATGGATTAGCCAATCATTTTTAGAAGCACCGGCTGCGCTAAACAACCAATGAATATGTTTCAAAATTATTATAAAAATTGTCGAATTTTGGATTCAATCAGTTCGCCGTTTACTACGCTCTAGTATCCGACAGCGTTCGGCCTCTGCTTGCTAAGACCAAAGTGTATTCTCTGGTCAACGCTCCAAGTGTCCGAGTTGTGTTTTTTTTTTTTTTTTGCGATTGACTTCGAAGGACCAGCCCCTTCTTGGGGATTTGGACCGCCAAAGTTTTGCTTGTTATTGCTTTTTTTGTGATTGTTTTGTTATTGCCCTCGGGTAAATTACTAACTGTTTTTTGTTTTCCTTTTTGTTGCAGGTAGTCCGGGGTCCAGCTAGTGCTTAAGCAGCCGGCAGGACCAAGGGAAACCGATGTGCCTTTTTAGGCGAAGGCCCCCTTGGCTTCCAAATCGGCGGGCATAAATTGGGCCTTAGATCAACAACTAGATGGAGCAGGCCGCTGCTCCTGCCACCTTGGGGGACGCCCCAGGTGTAGAGAAGGGATCGGGGGTGCCGTCTCGCTAGGCACCCTCAGGTCGAGAACGTTTTCGGGGGCCGCCACCCTCAGTTCGAAGGGTCGAGTGCCAGTGCGGTTCCGGGGGTCGCCACCCCCAATTCGGAAGGGTTATCGTCGGTTGCGTCCCGGTCGGTTTCGGGGGTTGCCACCCCAATAGCGTCTAGCAGGGTTGCAGACGCCGCGCAGGGCACCCCCAGTGCAGGTGCGTCCGGTTGGGTTTCGGGCGCTGGGATGACCTCCCAGGAGGACACCCCTAGATCGGTGGATGCAGGATGGCCTTGGATCGCGCCTGCCACAAAAATAGCAACGTCCAGGGAGGAGGAGGTCGAGGCCTGGAAAAAATGCGTGGAAGAAACCCCAGGCGGACCGTGGAAGGTGACCAAAAAGAGGCGTTCCGCAAAGCGTTGGGACAAGGAGACGCCAACGATATCGCAATCGGCTAGGAATAGCCCTAGAAAGTTGGCAGAAGAAAGCCTGCGGAGAACGAGGTCTATGGAGGTTTTTGTGGTGGATGGGTGCTCCCCGGGTGTGGGGGGATCGAAGATGGTGGAGCCGGCAAAGAAGGAGGAGTGGCCAGCTCTCGCATTCACGGATTCTCCGATACCGGCAGCACAGCACACCCCAGCAGCAGCAGTAGCAGTTGAGGCAACAGCCAGTGATAATAAGCAGAGTTGGGGCCCGAAGCAATCAGCACCAGCAAGGTCTCCAGAATACTACGGAAGGCTCTTTGCAGAAAAGTACAAGGACCTGATCAAAGGAAACCAGATAGAGGTGGTTCCAGAGACACTGACTAAGATAAGGGAGAGATCAGTGTCCCTACTGACTCTGGATGCCACCGGAAAGGGCCTTCTGGGAGTACCAAAAGACCGCATGATGGAGCTGCTGGGGGAACTGAGGATCCCCGCTTAGTACGCTGTTAGACGTTACAACGCCATGTGGGAGGTCCTCTTGCCAACAAAGGAGGATGCAGAGAAGCTGGCAAGAGGGGATCTCACATGGAAGAACATCAAGGTACGACCAGAGTACCTTTCAAAGCAGAGAACGCTGGTCACGGTTACAGGGGTGCCGTGCTTTCTTGTGGAGGAGCAGCTGGGGCCATCATGTCCCAATACGGAGAGGTTGAAGGCATCGAGGCGATGAAGGGCCCCCGGAACATAATGACGAGGGATTAAAAAATGAAGATGAGGCTGTCCCGGAAGGAATTTCACGGGATCCCTGCCCAATTCAACTGCGGGGGCTGGTCAATGGCCGTCATTGTCGAGGGCAGAAGACCCCAGTGTTGACAATGCCAAAAAACGGGCAACGTTGCGAGAGTCTGCCCTCAAAGACAAGCTGGAACAGCCGAGACGGGCAAATCGTCGGGAAAAAAACCCACAGAGACCAGGAAGGAGAAAGCAGTCCCAGTAAAAGAAAAGTGGAGCACATTGGGTCCAAAAAGGGGGCGAAGAAAGCAGAGCCGGCTCCACAACCAACAATCAGAACGGTGGCAACGGCAACAAAAAAAAAAGGCTAGGAGAGGGTCCTCGGGCTCCGACAGCGAAGGGGGTGAAGACAAACAGAGGGAGAAGAGAGAGAAAAAAAGAAGAGGCCAAGAAAGACCAGATCACTGAGCTTCAGCCGCAAACCCCCCAGAAAGAAGATCAGCTAACCCGTCTCCTATCACCACTCCTAACAAGGAAACGGAGCAGATGGAAGCTCATGTAGAGACATCAGAAGAACAAGAGGTAAAAGAAAAGGAAAAAATGCAGGACAGAAGTCGGCGGCCCCGAGGGAGGGAAAAACTAGGAAGTACTCTTTCCTGCCCGGGGAACAAATATGCAACGCCGACTAGAGTAACGCAGTCTGTGACCTGAATGGGAGACAGAGGCGATATTTGAGAGATAGAGAGTCTCCGAAAAGTCGACGAAAAAGAGGTCACAGACCTCAGGAACTTCCAGGATGCTCCGTCTATCATTATTTTCGTCCGGGTGAATAGGAGGGAAAGGGCGAAAGCGCTATGGCGCATGATAGAAGCAGCAAAGTCGGCCTTCAAGGGCCTCAAGATCGTGGACGGGGAGCACCCATCACTTAGTAAAATATCCGCACAATGCGAGGGGAGGGTCTTTATGTTCACCGCTCCTCTATAGGGCTCTGAAAATGACGTTCCCCTTGGACGGTGGGGGCCTGGCTTGAGACGGACGGCTTACGTCCGACCTGCTCACGGGCAGTCTTGGTCAGGCCTTCGACGTACTGACTCCCGAGGACTTTAGACCCTTAGTAGAAGAATATTACTGGTTAGGGAAACATGGCCTTGAACCTAGCTAGTTTAAATGCAAGGGGCATGAGATCTCGAACCAAGGCTGCTCGCGTGCTGAGGGATCTCGTGGCCCTTGAGGTAGACGTAGCTGCCTTACAAGAGACCCACTTTGTTGTGGATGGGGACTGCGATGTGCTGGTAGATGATTTTGATGTTTACTCAGCATATGGCAGCCTCCATAGCCGGGAGGTTTCTGTACTAGTGAGTCGCACCCTGGCTGCGACGGTTACACTTGTCCACGCGTACGCTCATGGGAGGCTGGTCGTGGTTGATGTTGCTATTAAAAGCGGCGCGCTCCGGATTGTGGCAGTTTATGCGCCCAACATCCAAAGCGAGACGGTTTCCTTTTTTCGGCGGGTGGAGGTGTTTCTCTCTTCGGGTCCGGAGCGGGTAGTGCTAATGGGGGACTGGAATGCCATCCTGGACCCCAACATAGATAAGATCGGGGGGCTAGTGGGTTGGAAAGGTGTGACAACACCCTGTATGGCTTGATAGCCTCGTGCGATCTGATCGACAGGTTCCGTCTGGATCCCCCAGGGAGGGAGATGTGGACGTGGCAATCTAGTTTGGCCGCCGGTCCGAGTACATACTTGGACCGGATGTTAATTAGAAGGGGCGACGTAGATTTCCTATCTTGTCCCACGTTCCACTGGCTAGGTCATTCGGACCACACACTTGTGTTTGCCCGTTTGAAATTAGGTAATAGGCCTAGGTTGGCTGACTACTGGAAGATGAACGTCTCCTTGTTGGAGTCGAACGACTTTACGGAGCAGCTGACAACACTAATTCAGAGGGAGTTAGTGGGGGCGGTTACCGGGAGTAGCTGGTGGGTTAAGCTTAAGGTCACCATTAGGCACTTTTGTGTCAATATAGCCAACGGCTCGCGCTAATTAGGGCTCGGACCAAAAGGCACCTAGAGGATAGACTGAGCCGGGCAGTGGCAGGGGGGATTCCCTAGATCTAGCTCTAGTTAAGGGGGACCTCAATCGCTTGGCTAGCGAGAGATATGAAGGTCAAGTAGTTAGGGCTAGGTTAAACAGAGTCTCCAACGAAGCCGTGAATGTTGACGCTGTTGAGCGTAAGGCCGCTCTCAGACGCGGCTCGGATGGGTACATTCGGGAGATGAAAAATCTGGAAGGACGCTCTCTCGTGTCGGTACGGGAGATCTGCAATGGGTTTCGGCAACATTTGGAGAAACGCTTCACCCAACTACCCAGACTCCGCGGCCAGGAGTTTGGTAGCTATTTAGCTGGCTCGCCTCACCTTACTGCGGCCCGAGCGGCTAGCTGTGAGGGGATGGTTACGGAGCGTGAGGTCATTACTGCGTTGAAGCAGGTTGGCCACAACAAATCTCCGGGGCTTGATGGTTTGCCCAACGAATTGTTCTTGAAGCTGTCGCCCATGTTTGTGCCCCTTCTGACGGGCGTGTTTAACCACTGGTTTGCCCAGGATTTGATCCCGAGGCAGGTAACCAAAGGAGTGGTCACGCTTCTGAAGAAGGGGGACCAACATGGAGGGGGGAATCTAGACGAGTATATGCCCATTACTCTGCTTAACGCAGATTTCAAGATTTTGGCCCGCGTTTCTGTGAACCGACTGCAGGTTGTTATCAGTGACTTGGTCGAACCGGATCAGAACTACGCTGTGAAGGGTCAATCAATTCAGAACAATCTGCAGTTGGTTCGCTGGATCTTAGAGGGGTTAGAAGATGACACTGAATCCGCGCTGATCAATTTAGATCAGTCCAAGGCATTCGACAGGGTGGATCATGGGTTCCTGAGGGCTATTGTGGAAACCGTCGGCTTTGGTCCAGACTTCCGCAAGTCGATCCCCGCCCTGTATCGTGATCTCGCTGTAGTGGTGCAGGTAAATGGTAGGTTGTCGGAGCCCTTTGGGGTCTCCCGGTCGGTGCGGCAGGGTTGCCCGCTGTCGCCTCTGTTGTATGTCCTGGCGTTGGAACCCTTCCTTCGCAAATTAAGGGACGAGGCGGCGAGACGAGTCCTGCGCGGCATAGCTCTGCCTAGCGGCAAATTTGTCAGGGTATTCGCGTACGCTGATGACGTCACCGTGTTCGCTGCGCGACGTAGCGATATTAAAGAGGTGATAGAGGCGATTGCTGAGTATGAAGTTGTCACAGGGGCCGTGATCAATCGCAGCAAGGCCGCTTCCAGGTGCGTTCGGCTGGACTGATGGCCCAGTAAAGATCCTCGGTGTGTGGTTCGGGCCGGACCTCCAGTTGGACAAGAATTGGTCGGAAGTACCGACTAAGGTCGAGGCGTCGGTTGGGACTTGGATTCGGAGGAAATTGTCCTTAAAGGGTCGCGCGGAGGCATGTGCTACGTACGTGTTTCCTTTGATCGTTTACCGTTTATCTGTTCTTCCCCTGCCTGCGGAACGCTGTAAGGCTTTAGAGCGCCTCCTTTTCAAACTTCTATGGAAGGGAGGAAAGCCGTATGTCCGCAAACAGGTCTGTACGCAGAAGCTTAGCGAGGGAGGCTTGGCGATGCCTGATTTGCAAAGCCACAAGCATGCAGAAAGATTGACGTTCCTGAGTCGGACACTGATGGAGGAAACGCACTGGGTACCAGTCGTGGCGTAAGCTTTTCCACGGCTCATATCCGCCCCTGCCGCTGAAGGTTGCAGAAGACCGGTGGGGGAACGGTGTTTCCTGACCGAATTCCGAGCCGCCCTTAGGGCATTGCCGGGGTCCAGGGATCTTGCACGGCCTAGGTGGAGTCTATATGAGGAGTTAGTGGTGGGGACTGCAAAAGACTCGCTAGTGGAGCGGCTACATCTGTCGAGGGGGGAAGTTCTCTCGCTTTGGAATTGGGCGCCTGCCAGTAGCTACATCAATAATTCTGAATTTTCAATTACGTGGAGGCTAGTCCGGGGCGCGTTTTCACTCTTTGGCAGACTAGCCAGGGATTGTAGGGATAGTGAAAATCATTATCCCCCGTGCCCACGCTGCAATGATGAAGAGGAGGAGGAGACGAGATAACATGCGTTCTTTCTTTGCAGCGGGGTGCGGAGTCTCTGGGAGTATGTCGGAGGGGTAACGGCTCGCATCGACCCCGAGCGGTCGGTGCCACTTGATTTAGCGTACGTGGTCGACAATGTGGACCCGCCGTTTGACAGGAGAAACGGTCGGTGTTTCTAGCGATCCTAGCGGTAGCTCGGTTAGTGACGTGGATTACACGTCTGGGCATTGTCTATGAGGGACGATATTTTTCCGATCAGGATCTGGTTGTTTATTTTAAGCATCAACTTAAAATAAAAATCAGATGTGATTGGAAGAGATTGTCCCGCATAGACTTTGATAGGAGATGGGTGCACAACACTAGTTTGTGCATCCGACGAAGAGCTAGGTTCGAGTTCGCGTTTCCACCCTAGTGGTATTGTTCCTAAGGTGCTGAGGTTTGTTTTTTCTCGGAACCTAGCCCCTTATGTTAATTAATATAAGGTTTACCTTATAAGATGGGTAGGAGTAGGCTAGGTAGGTGTGTAACCACCAAGAGTGGATAGCTTATGCTTTATTAGGGCCTAGACTAGGGTAGTATGCATGTTGATCCTGTTCCCGTAGTCTTTTTTTTTCGTTAGATTGGTACTAGGAGAGCTTCCAAAGATGCCCAGTCCACTTGTTTTATTTTTTCCCCGGCCTATTTTTGCCCGTTACGCACTTTATCTTGGAAGACGCCATCCATCCCTGTTGACCCCGACCCCAAGTTATTTTTCACACAAACCCTTAGGTACTCCACTCCCCTCTAGGGAACGACCTGCTTTCTTTCACCTCTTCCCCCGGGGGGAGAGGAGCGGAAGACAGTGGGCGTTTCACACGACAGACCAGCTGTTAGGTAGGGAGGGCCCCCTTACTAACCTGCCCCCATAGGCATTTTGTTTATTTGCTTTATTTTTCTTTATTTTTGGGTGTTTTTCTAGTTTGCCCCCCTCCCCCTCCTCCATTACAAAAAAAAATTACTTTATTTTGCATATAAATAAGTTTTATTTTGTTCTTGTACATATTTGTTTTTAATTTTTTTTTCAGCGTGAATGTCGCCCGCCATACCGTAAGCTGGGGAGCTGTTATTTTAAGTAGGTCCTCGTAAGAATGTTAGGCGGTTTTGCAAATAGTGCGTGATAGAAACTCTAGTGTAGGTTTTACTTAATAAAGTGCTTGCTATCAAACGCAAGTCTAGACTAGGACTAGCAAAGACCCCTATTTTTCCCCACTTCCTCTTACTGGCCCTGGTGCCTAAGTTGTTGCGGACCCCAAATAAGGCCTTGGCTTCAGATAATGCCAAGGTCGGGGCCGTAACGACTAAATACAAGTTCGCCGTTAACTACGTCACGGACCGCATTTTATTCTTGGCCGCCATCTTGGTTACTGATCTTAACTAAGCCGCCATCTTTGTTCAACACAATGTCTCAAAACTTAACAAATAATTTTGCAGCTTTTAGTTTAAGTAATCTCTTTTTGGCTTAGAAATTATTGGTATATGAACGATTACTGAATGTTTAATTATATAAACCCAGTTAAATTCGGTACATGATTTTCCCTGAGAAAATTCATGAACACAAATGGGAGACGTAACGGTTTGAAATATGGGCTATATTTGTTTTAATTTAGTGTAATTTACTCTAATTCAAAAGAGGTATGAAATGGGAGGATGTCCTCTTGGAACAATCAGATAACTCTGGTTATTTGTAATATGTTAATAAGTAGATATTCCGGCACTTCTGCATTACACGAACTGCGCCATTCCTATGAGAGATAACTCCAATTTTCTTCTTGGCCAAATATCACGGCAAATGAGTAACAAAAAATATTTTTTTAGAACACAAAAATATTTGAAATCCAAAATATTTATTGCATAAAGGGATACTGATATATAATTATAAAAACATTTCTTAAAAATTCTGCGTAAGAAAATATAATTAAAGCCACATTGAATTTTTTTCTGAAACATTTTTTAAATTAATGTGAAATAGAATTGTTTTCGAAGTATTTAATAATTTAAATGAAATATTTTCCTAATTAAAGCAATATTAATTTTTTTCTTGCTTTTTCCGAAACACTTTTTGAATTAAAGTTAAATTACATTGCGTTCGAATAATTTAATAATTTAAATGAAATATTTTTTCGAAATAAAGCAAAATTGTTTTTCTTTGTTTTTTTAACGAAGTATTTTTAAATTAAATTACAATTGATTTTTTTCGAACAGTTTAATAATTTAAATTAAATATTTTTTTCGAAATAAAGCAAAATTGTTTCTCTTTGTTTTTTTTTTCGAAATATTTTTAAATTAAATTACAATTGATCTTTTTTCGAACAGTTTAATAATTTAAATTAAATATTTCTCGAATAAAGAAATGTTGGGCTTTTGTTTTTGCTTTTTTCGAAACATTTTTTGAATTAAAGTAAAATCACAGCAACGAAATAGAGTTTTAAATTTTGTTGCACTTTTTGTAAGATAAATAATATATCATACTCTTAATTTTTAAATTCATAAAATAATTTGAATGGAGAGAAGCGCCACCTGGCGACTGTTAAGCGAAACCCACATATAATAGCGACGTCTGTGTAATACAGAAGTGCCGATAATCCTAAAATCTCAATTACTTGAGATATTTTAAAAGGTTTCAGGGAACATGAAGGCAGAGATTACTGTTTGCAAATTCAAATATATCAGATGTCAATTGGATTTGACCCATAGTATTAAGATACTGATTTAGGAAGATTTCTCGGTATTAATTTCTTCCTCACGGCTAATTAAGCCTTCAATTAAAGACATTTCATAGGATTAAAATATCAAGAAATCTGTAAAATAAAAAACATCAGTAATCAAACCCGATGCAGCCTCATGTTTCAAAAAGTTCGATTTAAAACTCTCTCAGATCAACCATGCGAAATTAAAAATAGCAAATCAAATATATAAACAATGTAATACAGATATAATCCTCAAGATTAAAAAGTGAGTATCCTCACTGATGCTGGTTTAAACACGCCTGAGTGGAGAAGATAACGATGTGCCAGGGATTTATTTACGAAAAATATAACTGAAAATCATCGCATCATATTTAATAAGGTATGAGGTTCTATTTATTGCTCACATAAAGACGGTACATCAGAAAGCACATTCTAGCTAAACGTCAAAAGTATCAAACAAATAAGAACGAGTGTTATCAATTTCTTACAACCAAAACTTGTCACCTTAATAATACAAAGAAAAAAATCTAATCCCTGTTTAAGCTGTGGAGGTCTCCATTCCTTTAGAGATTGGCAATACCGTTTTAAAACCTACGTGACTTGTAATAAGGCTGGACATAAGTGTTCCCATTGAAAGAAAAATAAAAGAAACAAAACTTGGGTTAAATACAGGGTGACCCCCCCCCCAAAAAAAAAAAAAGACAAACGCTAAATGGAGGCAATCTAGAACATATGCTGTAGAACGGAGAAAAAAAGGCCAAAGACCCTTATGTTTTTATGTGATGTTTTTAATATAATAAACTACTTATGACCAAAGTTTCATTTCATTCGGACAAATCACTAAGTAACGGGGCCTAATTAGAGTTGGGTCCGTTCTTTTTGGGTCGCCCTGTATATAATAACAAACGAACACGATAGGAAAAGTATGGAAATTACGTACGAGTAAACATTTCGAGTAAAAATATTAAATTACAAATAAATTCCGGGTCTAATTTTACATAATAAATTTGCATGCATAAAAAACGTTGAATTAACGAACCATGCAAAACGAAACAAAATTATTAAATCAGTCACAGGAAAAACTTAAGTTCAGCCCAAATTATTGCCAACGTTTGCTTAAACGGGAGTACAAATTAAAATGTCTATGTTACAAATGCAACCATTTTCTTTAGCAAAGTCTGGATGCACCAGATTAATTTTTCGAGTCATGAGTAAACAGTTTTAGTCAGAAAATATGTAAGTTTTAAGACAGTCTTAGAAACTATGTAGTGGTATAGGAAATCTATTAGAAATTATTTGTTTATGTAAAATAACAGAAATGAATTGCATACAGCAAATCAATAAAGTCACTGAATAACGCACATAATCGCCAGAAAACAATGCAGCAACAATTAAAAAGTGTACATGAAATAAAAATGTTAGGGATAGAGAAACATCAAAATGAAGTTATTTTGAAGCAATAACAAGAGATTAGAGCTTTAATTAAAACGCAGGAAATAATATCAAATTCATTCACCAGTAAACTTGTGAATAGAACGTATTTTTCACTATATGAACTTCGAACATTTCGGTTTCTTTGGATGAAACTAAAATAATAGTGTCAAATGAACTGAACTTCGGAAATGGAATTAGATTTTAATTAAGAAATTTATCGGCGATATTCTAAAAAGAAACTGCAGATAATTTGTAAAAAAAATAACTAGAGATATGGTTTACGTGATTCATGACCTTAAATAGAAATCTCCACACCTTATCATGATACACCTTAGGAGTAAAAGATACTTAGACACCTGCGGAGTTTATGTTTAAGAAGAGTTATTGTGGTATCTCAATCCTACAGGTGATAACGAACTTTTCCACTTATTATACAATACGGTAGACTATTAATCACTGTGTTTACAAAAGCCATGCACACTTCGCTATCGGATTGACGTATTGCCGCTATATTTACTCGCTGCATTTACTTTTCTGTTAAACATATTTTATTTCAAATAAATACTGAGTTTTGTCTTAATTCTATGCGGCTCCGAGCCCACGACAGTTTCCAACAGTTTTACTAAAATTAAATGAAGTTTTAGTGTATGTGTTGCTAAATTTAAGTTTGTGAGATTTTAATCCATTTACATAGACGATAATATATATATATATATATATATATATATATATATATATATATATAAAGAGAGAGAGAGAGAGAATGATAATAAAAAGTGAAAAAGAATGTTATACAAGAAATATACAGAGATGCATTGATAAAGTGAGCAGACGAAATTTAAAATATTCGAAGGAAGAGCTTGTAAACTACTTTAACTTTTAAGACCTTCCTTTTGTTATTGCATTTTTTTTCAATTTAGTTTTGTAATATATTGGTGTTATGTAAGATACTAGAAAGCTTACATTGTCATATTTTATTTATTGAATACGTTTAAATTAATCAGCAACAGTACACATTTCTCTATCATCTGTATGGGTGTGATACGGAGTATGTTTCTGATAATGCTATTATTTCTCCATGATGAATTCATACGAAAATATTAGATTTTCCACTTAAGGCTTGTCATGTTTCTATCACGCGTGTTCATAACGGGATGTATTAGTTTAGATACATGGCAGCCGTACGGAAAGGAAACACGCACTCAAATGGGGCCTGATTGAATTTCATTACTGTCACGTTAAAACGAGAACAATTGATTCATCGCCAAACCTAATGAAGGTATATGAAAGTTTGCAATAATTATAGAAATAAAGTTAGTTTCTGTGATTATTATCATCAGACGACGAAGGTATATTACACATTTACGCGGGAAAGATTTCTATTAATCGAATAACAATATATTATTTCTCTGTGACAGATTTAATTTAGCAGGAAAATTTAAACTAAATGTTCATAAAAAGTACATCCATACACATTAATGCGCCCTAATCTTCAGTTTTGCTCGATAATTTTTTCTACAGGTTGCCCCAAAAAGGTAGGTTTTCCTACTCTGCTCGATAATTACAAATACCAGAGGGTACCTCATATATTTACAAAGGTACTATTCGTTCATGCATCGACTATCGTTGCTGCATTTTAGTTCGTTCATCTACCATTCATCGCCTACTTTTAGACAAGGTAAATACGTACAAACCTAATAACTCTCTCACTATCGGCCGATCTCTAATCTCTGTCCCATCGTTGTAATTACGCGTATTTGTATTTATTTCGTAAGTAATTAAAAAAAATTGTATCTGATGGTCTCATAGCACTTGTGTCCCTTCCACCTACATACTCCGTACGTACCCAACAAGCAGCAAAATCCAACCTCTTTACTGTTGAGATTTCTAGATGCGCCAAAAGTTCTAATCCACTTATTTCGTCCCTCGGACAGCAAGACTTTTGAATTTCATCCTTGTTTTATGCTTTTCTTGTTATACTGACCCGCAGAAGTTTAAATGTATTGTAAACACGCATGGCACTACAAAACATGCCACGGCCCTAAAATAGTAGCTCTTTACATGTCAAACGGCAATACTCCTTGTTTGGGATGAAGTAAAGTTTTAAAATTGGTTTAGAGAGCGACTCTATTTTTTGTTTATTTCTCTTTTTATGTAAATTGCTCCAGACACGGCACAACGCCATTTGATGTAAGTAGCAATACTACTATTGTAGCATCGCAACCTATCAAATGATATGTGTTATGCCAATAAAACTGGAAGTCTTCGTCTTTTTGTCATAAACATTGCTTATGGATTTGGTTGGTTGGTTGGTTGGTTGTTTTTGTTTTACGGCATATCAACCCTTTTATGATTATTTAATGTCGAATCCGGTGATTTTGAAAATTTTTTAATAAAATATATTTGTTTTTTGCAAGTGAGTTTCTATTTAACCCATAGTTGGAACCCTAACAGGTACTACCACTCCGGGTCAGAGTGGACCTGAGAGCAATGGCAATTAAAGGGTGGCTCCACACTCCCCAGAGCCCGCAAGCTGGGGCCTCACAATCGGATATAGTTCAAGGTCATATCCAGGACCCGCATTGAGGGGCTTTTACCCTCTGCAGGGGGGGGCAGTCGGTGTATTCTAATGCCCCACCGACAGGGCTTTGCTTATGGAACATGGAGACTAAAGTTAAAAAAAAGCAAACAGGAGGCTGCGAAAACTAAACCCAAAGTACACTTTCTACTAACAGCAATAATAATAGTAAACTCTCTATTGTAACATCTTCGTAATCTATTAGTAAACTAGCAAATTTATATTGCATCGGGTTATATGTCCCTACTAGTATAGGAGTATTATATCATGACGAAAGATTATATACAACACTACCCTCCAGATTAGTGAGTAATGCTAGGAAGTATTATTCCATGACAGCAGAAGAGATACTACATAACTTACAAATGGGCATGTATTTTTTTCAAATAAACGCTTCACTATAACATAAAAGATAATAAACTACTTTCCCCAAAATTGTGAAGTAATATTAAAAATAGTTCATAACGTCAGTAAAACAAATACGACACTATTCCTCTAAAATTAAGTATTTACATATAGTACATTTGTCTGACATAAAATAAATAGAATTGTGCAGTATAAGACAGTACATTAATAGAACTATTAGAATACTTTAAAATCCAAGAAAATATATAAGAAATACCTAATAGAAACGTGTATATATAATTCTTACGAGAAATAGATATGGCATTGAATGGGATGTTATTTTGAAATCGTGTAACTAAAGTTATTAAATGGATCTGATTTAATGTTGTTAAATAGATTGTTATTAAATAATTAATCATGTCGGTCCATTGCAAATCAAGAAAAATATACTTTAATTTATCTTTGCATTCCTTATTCCAATCTGGATCAAAATAAATTTTATGATGGCGACTATGTATATAATATAAGACTTAAACGTAATTCAAGATTAACAGAAAATAAAGAATGTATTAAAATAGAAGTAAATATTTAGTAATTGTTGTTTATAAGATACTAGCCCGGCGTTTAACGGTGTGTGGTAGTAGGAAGGCAGGCTCGAACTCATACCGCGAAGGAGGAAAAGAACGCGGAAAAAAGTGACGTCTTTGCCATTGCATCCTTCGCCAAATCGGAAGTGGCAAAGGTTTAAATTAAGGCTAGTAAATTGATAAAGGGGATGGCTTTCGAAAATATCAGCGAAAAAGCGATCTCTCCCTGTAGAAAAGTGCCCAGTTTAGAGTGAAATAGTTAATGTTTTTAGACAATTTTTCGATATCTGTCGTTCCAGGGACTGTGCTTCAAAACGATATCAATTTTGTGAAAATCCGCCGCCTCTGTCAGAATTTTAGGCAGATATACATACATACATACATACATACATGCATACATATATACATACATACATACTTGACAGAAGAAACCATTTTTCCCTTGCTTAATCGTTTATATTTCATTCATTAACATGTACTTTTAAAATATTATTTTTTCTTTCTGTTTTTGTTATTTCATTCGTTTAATAATGTTATTTATTTTATTTTTATGGTTTTTAGTTATTTATTTATTTTATTTTTATTATGTATATATATACATTTATACACACACACACACACACACATATATATATATATATATATATATATAAATATATATTTATCTATATATATATACATGTGGAGATGTAACCAAGATGCATCAATTTCTAGCTACTGTAGGAACAAAGATGACTCTTCAAACCAGCCCGGCTCTTACACCGTCTGTTGCAGAGGTCACACTTTAGCGTAGATTGAGGGACACCAATTGGTGCTGCTCTACTGTGGACAATAATATGACGCTTCAGGCCTCCACTCGATTTACAGACCACAGAGCAAATAGAACATGTGTTCCCCGCAGTGTTTTCCCTGTCAAAAAAAGACTGATCTCCATGTGATCGCGTGTGGCTAGCTAGACCGGTTCTGGATAAAGTAATTTTACCGCATAAATCACATACGTTGTTTTGCGCGAAAACCTCTGACAGACCTGATATATCTGAAAGATTTTTCTTCCGGATATACCGGTTCATTTTTACATGCTCATATTTTGTTCTTCTCAAAGCTATCACAGCCATGGTAGATCAAGGAGCGCCACTTTTTACAATCATCGGAAGCTCTTTCCCAATTGGACACGTCAATAGCGAGAGCTTTAAGATTATCTTTGATGTTGTCCTTAAAGCGTTTCTAAGTTTATGTTGTTGGCGATTTCCTTGTATAATTTCATCATAGAACCGGTGCTTTTGCAATCTCCCGTCGCCCGTGTTTGTAAGATGGCCAGCCCACCTCATCTGATTGCGTATAATAACCTTCTCGATACATGGTACGTAAGCTGGCATGTGGACATCCATATAAGGTATAAAATTGTTCCACCCGATACCCAGAATGTGTCTTAGAAATTTCTGGTGCACTCTCTGCATAACTTTTATGTGTCTACCATAAGTTGTCCAGGCCTCAGACGCGTAAAGCAGAGATGGTAAAATATAGGATTGTAGACACTGATCTTTGTACGAAGAGTTATACCCCTGAAAGATCACACTCGCTTCTTTAAGCCACCAAAAGCCTTAGTGACACGCTGTATCCTTTAGTTGACCTCAGCATCCAGGCCTTCGTCTCTGACAAGAGTACTACCCTAATACACGAATGTGTCAACTACGGCAAGTCTCTGGTTGTTGACAAAAATATTTGGTTCCACATAAAAACGAACAGGTAGAGGTGTGAATATGACATTAATCTTCTTAAGAGTAATAGTAAGACCAGAAGAGGCAAAGGGTCCTGAAAACAGATCCACGATACTCTGCATCTCTCTCTCAATATGAACCACGAGATCTCCGTCATCTGCATATAGCAATTCACAAACTAGGGGCTGAAAGGTCTTTGTAGAAGCATGAAACGACGAAGATCAAAGACCTTACCTGTGGTTATAAATCAAAAATAAACACCAGAAAATATGCCTTAAAAGCATAGGAAAGCATAGTTGCAAAATAAATAGAAAAAAGTGTAAGTGCTGGGATATCACGCTGCTTCACACTATTGTAAACTGAGATGGGTTCTGATAGGCAGCCATTTAAGTTCAGACGAGCCTTCATATTAGTGTGGAGCTCTCTGAGTAATCGTAGAAATTGAGCTGTGCATCCCAACTTCCCCAGAATTATCCATAGGGCATTTCTCTTCACCGTAACAAATGCCTTGGTGAAATAAACGAAAACCTGATAAAGCTGAACACGGAGCAGAGAAGATCATGTAAGTGGTTCCTCTGTCCGGACAAAAGCTACTTTGACTTTCTGGAAATACGTATTGAAAAATATACATTAACAATCTATTGAGTAGAACTCTGGAAAATACCTTGCCAATTGCTTACAACAATCGGTCGTGGACCCCTTTCCCTTGTACAGTGATATAAGAATTGCATCAACCCTATTTTGATAGACGGGGACACCCTTCCAGACATCAATGATAAGATGAAAAATTTCATGAACAAGCTTATCACCCCAATGTAAGAGGACTACTACATGAATACTATCAAGGCCTAGAGACATCCCCACACTCACTTCCTTGATTGCATCTCTAATTTTGTTCTCAGATGGGAACTCAGACATTTCTATGGATAAGCTTCTGTTGTGACAAAAATCAATTGATGACGTTCTCATCAACATTAGAGGGGTTTTCAAACAGATCAGAGTAATGCTCAGTCCAACGAAGGAGAATTCTGTTGGGATCCTTTATAAGGGCAATTCCATCACTTGAAAGCAGGGGATATGTTGATGGTGTTTGAGGACCAAAAGCTTTTTTAAGCAAATCGTACATGCGTTTGAAATCTTTACGATCAAAAGTCATCTGGATTTGGTTGGCGAGCTTAGCCCACCACTTATTCTTAATTTGGCGGAGGAGCTTTTGGAGAAGACATGTGTTTGTTTTAAGTGACTGTTGGAGGGATTCTCGGCCTCCATGGGAGACAGACAACATTTTATGATGCAACTTATTTTAAGCACTTAAGAGTTGAGTTATTTCAGAATCATTATCATCAAACTAATCCTGATGTTTAGATTTTCGGAAGCCAAAGATATCTACACTTATCTCACAGAGTGTATTTTTAAAATGAGTCCACGGCCCATCGAATCAGTAGCATTAACTCCCGATAGAAGCTTTTTTACGTAGACAAGGATAATCCAGCTTGGACACATCAACCCGTCTGGGAATCTTAACACAATCGACCTACACTTCCTCCTTATACAGATTTCCAACTTCCCACGTATCAAAAAGTGATCTGTGCTGCACTCAGCTCCACGCATAACACGCGCACTACAGACATTCTGCAAATATGCCTTCCTGGAAATAATGTAATCAAGTGATCTTGTTTTGACCGAGGATGGGTCCAAGTAAACCTATGGATCTACTTGTGGCTAAAGAAAGTGTTACAGATAGCAAGTTCAAACTGAGTGCATAGATAGAGAAGATGCAGACCATTACTGTAAATCTTACATACACCAGACCGGCCGAGTGAGTCCCAGGTGTAATGATCCTTGCCAACTTTTGAATTTAAAACACCCATGAGTAAGATCTTTTCAGATAAAAGACTAGAGGAACTGGTACGACTGAGATCTCAGTAAAACGCTGTGATGATACCTTCACCATGACACGGTAGGGGCATACACAGATAAAATCGGCATATGCCTATTGTGTGCAAGAGAGAAGCGCATCATCATAATTCTATCACATACAGCTGGCCCATTCAATCCTCTTCACCAAACCAAAACGCACTGCAAAGCAATTCTTACCTTCTCGTCTTAGTCTCGATGGTTTTCCTTTTCAAAAAAGGTGTATCCCGAGCCCACTTACATCAATTGATCCTCACCACTCAATCGTGTTTCAGACAATGCTGTAAAGTCTATGCTGTACCTAGCGAGCTCTCTTGCAACAATATCTGTTCTACGCTCAGGTAATTCTCTCTCTAGGAATTCATGGGTGACCAGTGTATCCCTAAAAAAAGGCGGTTCAGCCGCCAGATCATACACCGAAGTTGCTTCCACCCTGTAAGCGATTTAGTCGACGATGGTAGATAAATTACTGGCCGCCTATGCGCAGATTTGAAGCTATGCACTTCCAGCCTGCTAAGCCTGCGCACGTCGCCACTCATGTATCGTCATAAGTTTTTTTTTTATTTTTTATATTATTTTTTATTCATTTATTAATTTTTATTGTTTGTTGTTTTTAGAAAGATATCTGCATATAACGATCGCGACACATGTTTGTGCTACACGTAATTCACTTTCTCGCACCCGACCACTGGTTACACAGTGACAAACCGGAATAGTGAGATGACTGAGCAGTGACAGAGTGTGCATGTTTTATTATTACGGTGTGTTAACTTATCCGGCAGCTGGACATATACACACACATACACGTAAGCAAGCAACCATGCATATATATATATATACATATATATATATATATATATGTATGTATATATATATACATATATATATATATATATATATATATATAGTTTTCACAACAGAGTAACGCTCCAAAACTTGAGATGGAGGCTAACAGGTACTAAACCTTACCTAAGGGTGACCTGAAACTATGCAAGGCAGAGGCGTTCATCTCCCTGAGGTAGTAGCATACCCGCATACCCAATACATACATACATATATTTAATCAGACAAGTAAGATTTATATTATAGATGAATCAGACGTAATAAATATTTGGAATATTTGAATGTCTATTTGAGTGTTACATATTCCTATCTTTTTTTTTAATTTTCAAAAAAAAAAATGGATGCCTCTTGGAATTGAAAAGATACTTCCCTCGCATATTTTCCACTTTTTTGCATAAAATTCTATAAAACCAAATATAAACCAAAATTCACATTCTCACAGAGTGCTGGATTATTAGATTCGCCAAACATACACAATCTGAAAAAAATACTCCTGAATTCTTATAATAGATTAATCGTCTAATAAGTATGTTGAAACGTTTTGAGACGCAAATTTCGCAAATTACTTAAATGTTTGTCTCGTTAAGTACATTTTATAGGTGACATAATAAATGCAATAGAAAGTGATTCATAACTGTAGGAAATAGGACATAACAAGCTGGCATCCATGCAGTTTCCTCTATCATATACTGGCTCTGTTAGGGAGGTGTGTATAAAGCTGCAGTTTGTTTTAATTTATAATATAAGAAGCTCATTCTTATACATAGATTAGATTATATCTCTCTTTCTTACGCTTTCTTACATCTTTTATGACATTAGTATTCATGTTATTAAACATGTCCTTAATTTTTATTTTTGTGCGTGACATACGGATTACTGACCTCAGATGATAACCCAATATTACTTCATGTAAATTCTGTAAAACTAGAATAATAATTACTTACTCAAACTAAAATACACAAACGACGTAAAATGTAAAAAAAAAAAAAAATGTTAAGAGAAAAGCACATGGAAAATAAATTTACCAGGAAGATCGCATAAATGATTTTTTTAAGTATTTCAGCATAAACATTGGGGTTATCATTTGTAGATCTTCAGAATTCGCCACATTCAGAAATCGATGGCTGTTATCTTTAACAAACATTGCGATCTCCTAAAACACTATCAGTTGAACGTAGTCCTTAAGCGAACACATCAACATACATTGTAGACAAAATAGTATTTATAAACGATTATATTTCATCTATCTTATATACTAGCATTTCAGTCTGGCGTTTCCCGGGTGTTTGGAAGTGTATGTTGAGCAAAAATAAAAAGTAGTAGTAGGAAGAAAGCCTCGAACCCGCACCGTAAAGAAGGAAAAGAATGGGAAAAAACTGACGTATTTGCTGTTACAGCTACCGCCAAACCGGAAGTGACGTAGGTTTAAATTAAAGCTAACAATCGAAAGGTTAAGTTAGATCCATATCCAAGAAACCTATATCTAAAATTTCAATTGTTTAGATCCAAAATTGTCGGAGGAGTTTGGTAGAGTTCTCAAAGGCTAATCGATGAACTTTGACCCCTTAACAGACAAATTTCTCGCCTAAACCAGATTAACAATTTTTCCCAAATCTCAGTACCCTGTATATCAAATTTCGAGTCTGTAGACTAACAATTGACAGAGTTATTGCGTAGGGAAATATACAGAGACACACAGACAGACAGACAGACAGACATGTTCACTTTTATAGATATCCTAGCATGGGTGTCCGGCGTTGCCCTGGTGTTTGGAGGTGTATGCTGAAATATTTTAACTTTGACCCCTATTTTGACCAGTTAAAATTTCGGCTCAAATCGAATTATTAAGTTAGATCCATGTCCAAGAAACCTATATCTAAAATGTCAAGTGTTTAGACAACAAAATTTTTGGAGAAGTTTGGTACAGTTTTCAAAGGTCAAATTGTTGAACTTTGACACCATAACAGCGAAATTTCTGGCCGAACCCCGATCACATCGATTTCCCCAAATCTCAGTACCATGTATTTCAAATTTCGAGTCTGTAGATTGAAAATTGACAAAGTTATTGCGAAGGAAAATGTACATAGACACACAGACACGGTCACTTATATATATATATATATATATATATATATATATATATATATATATATATATAGAGAGAGAGAGAGAGAGAGAGAGAGATAATACTAGTCTGAGTTCTCGGCGTTGCCCGGCGCTGTCAAGGTGTTTGGAGGTGTGATAAAAAAAATGGTAGTAGGCGGACAGTATCGAACCCGTACGGCTAAGGAGGAAAGGAACGTGAAAAAAAATGTGACGTCTTTTCCGTTACGTCCATCATCAAACCGGAATTGGCGACGATTTAAATTATAACTAGTCAATCGAACAGAAGGGATGACTTTCGAAAATATCAGCGAAAAAGCCGACCTCTCCCTATAGAAAAGTTGCCAGTTTAAGTAAAGGAATTAATATTTTTAGCCAATTTTTCGATATTTGCCGTCTGAATGGTTGAACTTCAAAACGATACCGATCTTGTGAAAATCCGTCGCCTCTGTCGAAAGTTTTAGGTAGATATACAAACATACATACATAGAGATAGTTTAAACAGGTACGTGAGATTTATATAATAGAAGATAAGTCAGCTTATCCCTCGGAATTTATACGTTGATATATGATAAATAAATATTTTATTTATTTATTATTTATTATTGGTCTATTTCGCAACAAATTGCAAAGATATTCTGATCTACTTTTTGTTTAAACACTTTATTCATCTGGAATATGCTCTCATATGCCTGCAATTGTAGCTATTATCAGCAAATTTTAATAAAATCCTTACCTTCTATTTTTTCAGCAGCAAATGCATTTACTAATATTACATCTGTGAAATACTGCATTATTGTTTTATTCCTGTAAGATATTAGTCGAATAATGTTGTTTTTAGTTTTATTAATAATATTATTTAACATTATATTACCCACAGAGTCGTTAACAAATGTAAATTTTAAGTTTACATTACCAAATAAATGTAAATATGTAATATGGGGTTCAGTACAAAAGTATCATTAATTTCCTTAGTACTGGCAGTTTTAGCTTCTTATAACAGAAGGAAGAGGCTATCTAATTTATTCCGAACCTTGCTTAATGACGTAAAATCGATTTTAATACAGAATAAAAACAATGCTATGAAAAATAAAGAGAAGTAAATAGAAACTTAATAGAAACTACGTTTAGTAGGTGTTTAACGACGCATTGTATTTTTTAGAAAATACAACGATAAGTTTCCTATACATTTTATATGTGAACGTGTTGTCTGCCCCAAAATGAGTTTCATTGCCACGTCTTTCTAACGCAATATAATGTTATTACACAGAAAGTTGATCTATGTATCGAATATATCACTGATGTTACCAAATATCATAAAAATAAAAAGTTAAATTTTAATGATCCATATTAAACTAAGCAGTAGATACCCATTTATTAGGAGCGTCTAAAGAGCGAATTAAATCTCATCATATATTTGCATCTTAGAACAAATTAGTACGCTTAAATGTTACACTGATTGTCATTATATCGCAGTAAGAAAACCATAGGAAGCTTCATAAACTGTTCGATCAAGAAACAGAAATGGAAAATTCTCTTCACCATCTATACAAGCGGCGTGCAATAAGTAATTACCCTGACCCACTTCCCATAGGCGTAGAGCAACGAAACTTGGCACAGTTATTAGTCTTTCTGTACATAGGAACCACCAGGAGTTACGCATTTCTCCCGTCGTTTGATGCAGTTCTAGCGACCGTTTTTGTAGAACACTCCAGGTTTGTCCTCCAACTCCGACGTGACTTAAGAAATCAAGGCTGCATCATCTGAGAAACGCTTTCCTTTCAAAAACAACTTCATGGCTGGGAAGAGGTGAAAGTCAGAGGGTGCAAGGTCAGGATAGTAGGGAGGATAGCGATGAATTTCATAAACACACGCCCGTGCTTCTGATCTGGCGACATGCGAGTTTTGGACCGGAGTGTTGTCCTGCAGGAGAAAGGTACTTTTGTTTATCTTCCCCCCTCTTGATTTTGATAGCTTCCCTTAATTTCCTCAAAAGTGAAGCATAATAGGCTCCTGTAATTGTGGTACCCTTTGCCAGGAAATATGTCATCACTACTCCGTCCTGGTCCCAGAAGAGTCTGCGCATGACCTTACCAGCGGAGAACTGCACCCTTGCCTTCTTTGGAGATGGTGAGTCCTAGTGCTTCCACTTCATTGACTGGGCTTTGGTCTCTGGATCATAGTGATATACCCAGGTTTGATCCTGTGTAATCAGTCTTTTGAAAAACTTTGACTCATCTTCTTGGCACATCTCCAAATTCATCTTCAAGCGTGCAAACGCCTTATATGATGGAGCATTATCACCATAAGTTTCTTTCATTTCATCAAAATCTCCTGTAGTGTGCGGCCTTTCAAATACAAAAACCGGATTACTGCTCCACATTCAACAGGCTCCATTTCACACCTGACTCAGTTCAAACACCTGTAAAACAGAAAACACATTTTGTTCAGACCTGTAATTCGGCACATAACCCGTAGAGATATTAATCATTGCACATGCAAAATTTCAGCTGGATCAGACAACTGGAAGTGAGGCAGGAGCATTACTTATTGCACGCCCCTCGTAACAAGCTTAAAATCTTTTACAAGGAAATCACTACTTTTCAAGGCCCAGAGTCCACTCGAGGATAAGGGTTAAAGAGTCTACAGTGGTTAAAAGGGCAATATGATAGTAATAATTTGAAGTATAAATTTGGTAAAATTGGATATTTTTAAGGGAAACTGCTCATCAAGACCGTTTTCACATTGGAATTAGATGTGGCAATATTGTAGTCAGCTGGAAAGCAGTAACAGAAGAGAGTTCCACAGGTGTTCAGTTCTAGGAAGGAAACTTTGTTCCTGGAAATTTCGTATAGGTGTAGGCACAAATAAAGAGTACGGGGAAATTATTAATAGTGTTTTCAGCCAAACAAGTGTTTCTTGTGTATATTTGGCGAGGGGGGACTGTAGATGGAAGCTCGGACGATCACTTTCCATGAAAATAATGATAAGACAGACACGGGCTCTCACCGTCTATTCTGTGAGAAAGCGGTTGCAGGAAAGAGAAAAGGGCATCCCCTACTAGGCTACGAAGTATATTCTGAACTCTGTCGAGGCAAGATACGTTCTTCCTAATAGCTTCTGCCGAGATATGACAGCATTACTCCATCCTAGGACGTACCTGGCTCTTTTATAGGTAGATTATTGCATCAGCAGGTAGATATCTTCTGGGTCGATAGAAGGATCCCATCATTTTTCCAGCGATTTTGGCAAGAGATTTTATGTACGTATTTAATTTTAGATCAGGAGTAAAGCTCAAGCTCAAGAGCTTGTCAAAACATAGGGCCTCTCCAAGACGAGAGCCATTTATATCAATTGATTCGAGATGGGGATACGAACGTTGATGATGTAAAGATAGAAGCTTGGTTTTAGATGTATTAAACGTAACCAGCCACTTGTAATGAATTTTAGTGAGCTGTGAAAGTACTGGCCGATTCACTTCCACTATTTATAGTCAACAGGGGTAGTAAGCATAACAAAAGTAAAGGTCCAGTCTTTTAGGACATGGCACAATATATTTTTATTGAAAAATACAAAAATGTTTGGCAAAAGAAAAACCCGCATAGACCCTATTTATTTCATTGTAGACTAGCTGGACGACGGCGTTTTTATTCTTATAATACGCTTAGACATGATATTTTAATTTTTACAGATGATTATATATATTATTATAGAATCAATGTTTTTTAATATTATGTTGTACGAGAAATAATTAATAATAAATAATACGGTGGACTCATTTGCACAACAGAATTAAAAAATAATAAAGATAATTTCGTTCATCAAATTTCGTTTATGTTCTGTTACAATATTACGCCATCAGACATTTGGCCTTGACGATGAATTGCCTGGAAACGTCATTTCTGATTAATGTTTCATTAAAATATGCAAACGAAGAAACGATTTGCGGCGATTTAAAATGGTGTTTTTTTTCTTTTATCGGGAAGTCATCTCAGTAAAATTTAAAAAAATGAAATAAAATGGTAAGGTACCCCCTTACTTGAATAGAGGATCATTCGATCTAGGCTAGAATGGTCTACCAGTGAGCTATATATTCAGGTTACAATAATTTTGTTTTATTAAAAAGAAATGATTTGCTGAGATGTTATAATTTCTCTTGGCCGGTGTAACGTAAAATATTTTCCCGCAAAAAATATTATTTTCATCTATAAGAGAGAAAGACTATTTTAAAGATCGGCTTTTTTCGATGTTTGATAATTATCGGGTGAATTTCTTTACAAAAATCCCTAAGAACACTGCCAGATATATTTTTGTGAATATTTGCAAAAGATATGATCAGCTATTTAGAGAACCTTTGTGAAAGGAACTCACACACACACACACACACAAAGTGACTTTTATATAATGGTAGAGATAATGTATCCTGAACTGAAATTCTGCAATATCTTAAGAAATTGCATTAATTATACAAAAATATTCATAGGCATAATAGGAAATGAGAGTTAACTACGCTACAAGTTACGTGCATGTATTTCTGTTTATGCATCGAAATAAGCATAATAGTGAGATGATACCAAGTCTCTCATGAGAAACCACAAAATATGTATAAATAATTGATTGAAGCTTGTTTATAAAGAAATATTCAAATTAAATTACTTTAATGAAGTCGCTTGTTTGTCTATGACTGAGTATAGTAAGGTTTTGTTTTTATATTATTTTAAAAAAGAAAACGGACGTTTTTAATATTAATGTCAAAGCAGGAAAAAAACTTACTTTATAGATATATAGTTTGAGCATAAAGGGACTCACATACTTATTGGGCTTACCGAGTCTATAAAGGGGGAAATGAATAGAATCAAAGGTTTTGATAAAATTAGAAAGGCACTTGACCATGTTTCTGCCGTATTGATTCAGTTTAAGTGTGCATTATACACACAACAGAATCGTCAGAGTTCACAATAATTAGCCCTAATAACGGATTTAGTTTAAAGCCATATCCAGAACAGAGCTACGGTATAATTTTCGAATTCACGATGTTAGTAAATAAGGTAGGTATAAGAAGAAGGGTTTGAAGCATGTGGAAAACATATTGTTTGCCCCTTTATGGTCCATTTAATAAAATTAATCAAACGTATTAAATGGACTACCCTAAGTGTAATTAACGTAAAATCCAATATTGATATTTTTATAGTAAGATATTAACCAACAAAGTTTCGTAGATGCTCAATGAAGCCTATGAAATAGATATCGACATAGTATAACGAAATATGGTCTACTTACTATTAGTAAAACTTATCTATTAAGGAAAAATATTACTTTTTAAGCAAATGAAAATTAAAATAATATAAAATACAACTTTAACTTGGTTTTAGAAGTAACCGTTACACTGCTTTTGTTATAAAAAAGTAGTTCTGTGTCCACATTGAAAGAAATTCTTACATACGATATATGAATATGCAAATCAACTGCACTTACATAGTTACATAATATACCTAAGAAAAGTTGTTTGTTAATCAATTTTATCTATTGCAGTAGGACATAGTGTTATAATTACGATTATTATTTCGTGTTATCTGTCCTTTCTGAAGTAATTTTAAATGTTTTCATTACAATTCTTATTTCAAGTTATCTGTCCTTTCTGAAGTAATTTTAAATGTTCATATTTTATTCAAATTCACGATGAAACTTCCATAAATATTACAAATAAGCACTCCTGTAAAAATATTAATAAAATAACAATAAACTATAAATTTAATCTACTATATAATAAAATGATTGCAGAAATTCCGCTGTGGGGGGAAAGTAGCGGAGGCTTCAACAACAGCTGCCACCTACAAATTCAATACATCTAACCTGATAGCCACTATCTTATATAGCCTACGGCAACCATTTTTGCCCCGTTCATTCGTGATAATAAATATTACATCTGATGTGCAACACCATCACGATCATCACATCTACTGAGGAAAGAGTTCCAACTTTTCTCTCTCATTACTTAGTGCTCTCACTGCATCTAGTTGACAATGCAATAAATTCTACATTTTCCTACGCTATTGTACTTGCGCCGCGTATAACTGGTTTTTATATCGATATTATTTAACTGGCTTTTACATAAACTTACCATAATTGTTTTTCATTTTCCGCTACCAAGCATGATTCTGATTAATCCGATTGGCTGAGCTCTACCTATTCTCATATTCTATAATACAATTACCCCATTTCATAAACAAACAGTTACTAAAATTTTTTATGGCGACACTACCAAACATAGTTTTGGCTCTTTATTGCTACAGATACAGAAAACGCAACTTCTTTTATTATATAAACTACCAGCTAAATTATTACATGAAATAAGACATTAACTTTCTGCTACTTTTAATACAGCAACTAATATTACGTTTGTTTATTATTATATTTCTGCATCACTCCAAATACGCCACTGACTTCTCAGTTATATACATAACAACCTTACATTCGTTTCTTTTTCAATTTTTGCATCACTCAAACTACTCCGTTAAAATCGGTCGTATGCATCAGCACACTAATGCTATTACTTTATGGCACTTGTCCCGTAAACTTACTTACTCGGGATAACTACGTATTTAGAGCCCAAGTTACATGCGTTTCTCGCTTCCAGCATACCCGAATTAAAGTTTATAGCTGTCCACTAAACAACAAAAAAAACTTTTACGGCGTATTTCTACTTATTACATTCTTTGCAGTGCCCGGCCTGCAATTTCATTATTGCAACGCAGTTATTAGCTAAAAATAAAAAGAATAACCTGTTAGGAATTATATAATAAGAAAAAGAAAGATACTGACAGAATCGCATAGATGGCATTACGTTTCAAAAAATTACAGCAAAACTGGAGTATCACCAATACAACTCGTTGAAATAATTATCCAAGAAATCGGTGTTTCCATCACACTCACATAAAATCCGAAGATTTAAAAATGAAAATAAGTAAAATATTTAGCATCATTTATTATTCGAAAAATCGCTGAATTATAAAATAAATAATTCTTTACATTCTCTTAGAGAAACGGAACACGTATATGAAACCCATTGCGAAAGTCGCTGGAAAAATTGTGGGATCCTTCTACCGCTCCGGTAGATATCTCACTCCTGGTGTAATTCTCTACCTATATAAAAGCCAGGTACGGCCAACGATGGAGTATTGTTGTCACATCTATGACAGGAGCTGCTAGAAGCAGCTTACACTGCTTTGAAAGAATTCAAAATAACCTTCGTAGCTTAGTGAGGGATGCCCTTTTCTTAGCTTCCATCTATGGTCTCCCCTCGCAAGGCTTTCACGAAAAACACTCCTCTAACGAAAACCACTATAAAAAATTTCCCACCCTCTTTATCTGTGCCTAAATCTAAATGTAAATTCCATGAACAAAGCTTCTTTCTTAGAACTGCACGCCTGTGGAACTCACTTCCGATTGCCTGCTTTCAAGCTGACTAGAATGTGTCTTCAAGTCCAACGTAAACAAGTTCTTGATGAACCGCCCCCTGAGTAATTCAATTTACAAAATTCCTACTACTTACGTTTACTATCATCACCACTACTTACGTCTACTAATATCACATTCCCTGATGTATATCCATTAACCCTTATCCTCGAGTGGCTTCCATCCTTGATAAGTGGTGATTCCTATGTACAAAAAGTCGTTCTTAACATGGAAAGTGTGGGATGTCTATTCAAGACGCCATTCTTAACATGAAAATACTCAAAGAAGTGAAGTGAAAACATGTAATTATTTTTGTACACGATAATATAGAATTTTTTTAATGCTATTGGTGGTATAGTTGAAAAAAAAATGAAAGACTTGAACAACAAACAGAAAACAGCTAGCACTTCTACAACTGATTACGATAACTCTACACACTGAAGATTAAACTTCTATTATTACTTTAATTATTATTGTAATGGACCATTTTCGACTATTTTATTAATACACTCTGATTTACGCATTCCTTTAATTGTTTTTCTTTGATTTTACCAGTACCTGCATTTAAAGCCAGATTATTGCATTTCGGCCACTACCGTCAGTGTCCGCAATTATTCAGTGACGGCAGTAGCAACCACCAACAACGGTAGTTTATTTTTAGCGGCTGAGGGCAGGCTTCGACCAGGCAACGGTAACGGGTCATGCTAGTTTATCTATTAATGATAAAATATTTAATGATAATAAGTTAAACTAAACATTGAATATAGCATTTACAGTGTATTGTTATTTCAAAACGTTTATATATATTCTTCACATTTTTAAAACCCTTTTATAAAATTTTAAAGAAGGTATACAAAATTTTAATTTTTCGGCAAGGAATACAAATAAATAGTTATCCTATGGATTGTCGTCTCTCTCTCTCTCTCTCTCTCTCTCTCTCTCTCTCTATATATATATATATATATATATATATATATATATATATATATATATATATATATATATAAAACAACAAAACCTTTTTTTCGTGGACTTTCGAGGTTCTCTTTCTTTCTCTCTCTCTCTCTTTCTCTTTCTATATATATATATATATATATATATATATATATATATATATATATATATCTCCTTCTTCTTCTTCTTCTTCTTCTTCTCTTCTATATAAATAAAATGAACTCATTTTTCCCGTCTGATTTTGACATTAATAGGATTAAAAATCAAGATATTTCATGCAAATATAATATGCACAAACGGCAGAACAATATCTGAGGTGTGTTATAGGCTTATTATTTCTCAAATTCCTCGATAATCTTAGATTTCTATACTTTATCTGCTGAGAAGTCACGGCCAAAATCGGTTAACATCAATGGAAGTGGTAAAATATTTTCTCTCTAAAAAAAATCCTCCTCCCCCTGCCACCACTTAACACCGTTTGGGGATCGGTCACAAGGAACAGTTGAGAAGAGAACACCGGTTTGGCTTCGTAGTTCTTTCATGTGAAGTTATTTAAAATCACTAAACTAAGCTGCAGTGCTCTGTGGCGTAGTGGTTAGCGTGCTGGACAATTCACATTATATTTCCACGTTCGCGCCGACCTACCGTAGTCGTTTTTTTTTTCCTAAACAACTGGAATGGATTTTTCTTGGTGGCCGAACTGTTAACGTTGCAGATGTTTTTTTGTTTTTGTTTTTTTTCACACTTTATTTTCCTACTTTTACTCATGACTCCAGGTTTGATCCTTCCTACTTACCTACCATAACATTTTTTTAAAACTCCCCCCCGTCCCGGAAACAAACACTCGGGCAACGCCGGGTACCCCCGCTAGTATATATATATATATATATATATATATATATATATATATATATATATGTGTGTGTATATATATATATGGTTTCGAAACTTCATGTAATAAGATTTATCTTGTTTTATTTGTCCTATATATAGTATCGTATATTTTTCTTTGAATAGCTCAATTATTCAGCATTTCTTCCCCTCTTTTTCTCTTTCTCACTCTCAATATGAAGTGTAACATTAATGTTCGACAATATTTTATCTGAAAAGCTTTTTTTCTGAAAGGCTCTTGTATATTGAATTGTCCGAAACTCAAATAATATATTCCAATTGAAAATAATGAAACATTTTAATTGCACCTTTATATATATATATATATATATATATATTTATATATATATATATACATATACATATATATATGTACATTATACTTTAAGATTTTATGTAAATATTTAGAAATATAGTCCGTAGAAAACCTTAATTAAGATCATAGATTGGTTTACTAAAAAGATTTTTAAATATTTAACTTAGATGACTTAAACGGTTTAAAATTTTTAAGACGATATGCTCCGATATCCGTGAGCTTTCTTTGAATATCTAAATTTTAAAAATAAAAGCAAAAAAAAATGCGTATTTACAGCTGGAATATTCTGCTTTAAATCTAAATTCTTGCAGTTTAAGGGCGTTCATTAATCAAGCTTGGCTGTATTTCCATATGCATACTGTCGGCTTGGCGCCTGACTTTGTCCGGTCGTAATATAGCATTAAATATAGTGTCTTGGTTTGTCAAGATTTCGTATATATATATTATTATGCAGTCCTGAGTTAAAAAATAAAAAAAGTATTTTTGGTACCATCCGAATCCACAATTGTAGCAATTAAAGCCAGTAACGTCATCACTATACCAAGGAGACATGAACTGGTTAAAGATAAGAAAATTAAAAATAAACTATGATTGAATAAAATGTATACAGATTTATTTTTAATTTTGACCAATTTTTGCCCTCTTAAAACTATTTTACTTGTTAAATGTCTATAAATGAACGATCCATGAACAGCTAATCATTGGAGGTCCCTATCGCCGCTCTTCTACTTTTAGTTTTGAAAGAGCTAGATTTTGAAATTTTGGAGACAGACAGGCAGTCAAATAGCCCGTTATATGCTTATTATATATATTATATATTATATGTATATAAAATGTATATAATATATATGTATATATATATATATATATATATATATATATATATATATATATATATATATACAAGTGCATTATTTCCTATTTCATATTTTAATTACGCCGCACTAGAAAAAATAATGGGTGGATTATGCGAAAAAAAGGCATTTCCTTAAATTGTGGCGGAGAAATATCAAGCATCAAGTATCTAAACATTTCTCATGAAATCAATCTTATTTTCTATTTATTAAAAACAGGTCTAATCTTAATGAAAATCTAAAAGTTTGGGCAGTGTATTTATGTGCGTTTTGCATAATCTCGTTTAAAAGGAAAATGGATGGTTTCACGTTTCATGACTGATTCATCTTTTTTTGTTTGTTAAATTATAAATGATTCATGCTTATATATATTTGCAATAAACGGCAACGCATCTAATACTTTATTTTGAATTTAGCAAACAGAAATAATGCGAAACAGTAGGAAAATATCACGTATCTGTTTATATGCATATATTAAGTAAATCTATTGTTAAAATAAATTTTTAGAATTGCATTTTTACAATACATACGCTACTCCCCATTTGAGGGTACCAAATTCGCCAAAGGAGTGGATGATTATATTTTAACAAACATATGCCGCTCCCCATTAAGGGGTTCCAAATTGCTCAAATAGAAAATTATTCCCAACTCGCATTCACTTTCGTATAAAAAATTGAATGAATTGAAAAGTATCGAAAAACAAAAACAAATAACATCTTATATATATATATATATATATATATATATATATATATATATATATATGAATGAAAAAATCAATACGAAAAATATATAAATGTTTATATCTTTTCTGTATTTATTTCCAATATATGACGTGTAGGAATATAAAACCGACACTTCGATCTTCCTCAATGCGAAAGATGGAAACATTAGTGTAAGGATGACAGGGTTAGCAGCAGGAGGGGGACGAGTATATATAGCCAATAAGATTAAGCTCTATTTGAATATGACCCTTTCAACATTTTGGACATAGAATTGTCAGCAGCTTTTGTGGCCTTTATTTCAAACCAAGTCTGTCATTACGATTGGAATTGGACACCCCCGCATCCCACGAACATCCTCGCGCATGTGAATGTACATACACATTCACCCGCATATATATGTGTATATCTATATATCCATATATATATATATATATATATATATATATATATATATATATATATATATATATGGATATATATATATGTGTGTGTGTGTGTATATACACATATATATGCATGTGTATACATATACATATATATATATACATATATATATATATACACACACACACACACACACACATATATATATATATATATATATATATATATATATATATATATATATATATATATATATATGTATAAGTAAAATCCCCAGAAGTTGTAATTCTGAAATATGGATATATGTATTCTTATAACGCAACTTTACAGGGTTCAGAAGGGAAAATGTGAGTTATGTTTTTCTGTATAATTTCACCAGTGCAACGCAAGTGGTGTATGCATCTTCTCATCAGCATCCACCGTAAAGCTTGGACACTGATTTTAACTAGAATTCAGACATCGTGAAATATTCTCACCCACAATGACATATACTTATCCACTACATGACAAACACTTATTCTGGGTTAGTAAATATTTTTATTGTATTTTATTCATATTTCATTTGGTCTTTTTTCCTTATATATTTTCCGCTTGCTTCGCACGTGTATTGCATTTTAAACCTCTGTGTAGGTTAAGCTTTCATAATCTTTTAGAATGTTTACGCACGTATCGAAATATTCTGTCGTACAGCGTCTTACTTTTATTTTGCTTTTGCGTCATTCAATAAACTGAAAAAAAAAAACGCTAATCTAGAGTTGATATTTTTTCGATTTGTAATGGTTTTTTCTGCTTTCTTTTGATCTCCTCGTTTTCATATATATGTATAAGGTATCGTTTTCATAGATATGTATAAGCTATCTTTAGAAAGTCCTGAAATAAGAACATCTCTACGAATAGATAAACTATTATCAGACTTATCGTACATACTTGTAATTTTAAATAGGAAACGTTTATCGAGTAGATAATATTATATATATATATATATATATATATATCTCAATTCAAGCGTTTAATAAACTAAACATCTGTAAGCAGATGATTATACACTGTTATATATACACACATACACGCACACACACAAATATATATATATATATATTTGGCTGTGTGTTTTTGTGTATATATATATATATATATATATATATATATATATATATATATATATATATAATATCAAGGGTGATCCAATAAAACGGGCTCCAACTCTAATTAGGCCCCATTCCCTAGTGTTTTGTCCGATTGTCTTAATGAAATGAAACTTTGGTCATAACTAGTTTATCATAGCCAAAACATCACATCAACACACTAGGGCATTTTGCCTTTTTTTCTCCGTTCTACAATATATGTTCTAGATGGTCTCCATGTAGCTTTTGTTTTTTGGGGCGTCACCCTATATTATTAATGAATAATTTCATTTTCATTGATTGTGGCGATATTACACCAATAAAGCCTTGTATATCCTGAATAATTATTAGAGATTGTTTCCTCAATATAAGCGTTGTGTTTATTTAAATTATAATATGTAAGTTTAAGGAGCCAATACTATGCACAATTACTTTTTTAAATAAATATGTATTTTTTTATTACCAGCAGGTCCCATTCACCGGCGTTGCCCGGTAGAAAAATAAAAGGAACAAAGCCAGAACAGATTCATGGAAAGGACTGATTCCTCTAAAAAAACTAATAAAACTATAATTGTATAGCGCATTATCGTAGACTAAGCTAATATTCTTTTTTGTTTCCTGAAGTCGTAATTTAGATCAATAGTAAGTAATGTTAAAAAACACGTTAATTAACGTATAAGATAATGCGCTGTTACGCCACTCTAATGGAAAAAGTAATGTTTACGAAGAAGTATTTGAAGTAATCGCGAAAGAATAAACAGAAATATAAATATGAACGGGATTTTTTTTTTTAATTTCCAAATATAAATTGCTTGTTCCCTGTAAGAGAAATTAAGGAATTAAGAGTGTTTTCGGGGAAATATTATAACCATCTCTTATACGATTAGTTCTGGTGATTTTACAATAAAGGAGGGATCTTTTATGGACTGATGTAAATTCGTTTTGTTTCGAGGAAGTGATGGGTAATGGCGTGGTATGGAAACTTATACACGGTTTATAAGCCCTTGTAATTCTCTAAAAAATAATGATAAAAAGGCATTGTGGGTTTACGCTGTATAATAAAATGTGAATAAAGTCCAAAAATAATTTCGATTGCCTCTGCACCTTATTACAGAAAAGTACTAAAAAAACGTAAGCGTAATAATATTGCAATCAATGGCTATAGCATTGGTTTATGTGTAATTACATGAAAAAAAATCCATCGAGACTGAGTTATATTGTTTATACATTGGTTATTTAGCCAAGAAATGTTATCCGCGACTGAATATCAAAGTGAAATATACGAAAAACTTATTAAGTAAACATAATGTACTGTTTATGTATGTGTTCTACTGATTAGAAAATCCTTTTTGACAGATATATTTCTCTAAGTTAGTCTAATTGGAAATTAGTAGTTGGTAATTATCTTCAAAGACGATTTAACTAAAATGTGTAAATTAAGGATGGCTAATTAGCGCTCATGTCTCACTCGATGATTATGCGTATAAGCAAAAGCTATGTATAGAATCTACGCTTATGAAACAATAAGTAATCAGTTGTTTACTTCTGTGCGAATCGTCTTGGACCGTGTTGGATAAAGCTGGGGAAAATTTTGCCCTCTTTATTCAGTATAAAATATCAGGCGAATTTATTTTGTGTGTTGGCTGACGCCATCTTGTTAAACTACGCTAAACTAAATATAATCAACATTACGCTTTCTGGCGGTGTTTCATAATGTGGTTTATTTAAATTAATGGAAGGAAATTTTGTATATACGAATGTATACACTATCCTTGTTGCGTTGTAAAATAAATTACTTTAATAGATCAGTTTTCAGCATACAGTTAAATGCAAGATATGTTTTTAATCTGTAGGTGAAGAATAATATTCTTATTTTGATAAATGTGTATTAGACGAAAATGGCTTAAAATTTAAGACTTCCACTTCAGAAGTCTTAAAAAATAAATTGAAATTCAGGAAATTTAAATCAATTAGTACATAATGCTTTGTGTCAAATGCAATTCAACTCTGATATGTTTGAATGCTCTTCCAATGTTATGCTTGCTTTAGCAGATCTTAATAAATAGATAAACTGGAATCTAGAATATGTTTTTTTATTTATATTTATTGTTAATATTTATTTAAAGAATCAGACGCAGATAACTTTGGGCGGAGGATAAAAAAAATTAAATAAATATCACTCAGATATTATCTCATTTATCATATGTGTTTTCTTCAAAAATTCATAATGATACGTTAATTAATTGATGATCGTATCTTCTATATACAAATATATTGTCATTTATTTTACTTCTTTAAAAAAAAGATATTGTATCGTATGTCGATACGTGTAAATTAATGCATTTAACTTAAATGTTATGAATTAGTATGCAGTTACAATTTATCAAGGCTAAATGAAACTTGAAGATTACAGTTAATGAGATTGAAATGGTTATAAGATAAAAGATGAATAACTCTATAAGCGTACTAATATAAGGCGTACTAATATTAATCAATGGTGTGAACTGCTGTAAAAGTATCATCCTGTACATTGAGATGTTCATTCCGAACATCGTTGACAATTTATTTATTATTGCGGACTATTATCCTCATCTTCTGTAGTTGTTGTCCCACAACGTTTCGGCCAACAATTCCTCTGGCCTTCCTCAGATGGTAACGGCAACAGGATAGGAACTGCGAATCTCTTAACTGCTTTCTCTGCAATTACTGTCTCCCATAGTTGTCAAAGGTGTACTCAGCCAAAACGTGGTGAGAAGGAAACAACTATGTAAGGCAGTAATTTCTGAGGATGCAGTTAGGAGTTCCTGTCCCGTCGCAGTTACCACCTGACGAAGGCCAGGGGAATAGTTGGCCGAAACGTTGTGAGACAACATCTAAAGGAGATGAGTATAATAGTCCGCAATAAATAAATTAATAAATAATACTCATCTCAATAATGAATTCCAATAAAATAATATATATATCGTTGACAATGTTTAAATATAATGTATGCTTTTCTTCAATTTGAAGCCAGCTTTAAAAGGAAGTTTAGTTTTGGAAATCAAAATTATTTTATGGACAACGTGAAGCGAAATGAATTTCTCATTTAAAAGAAAAGCTATTTCCGATCTTAAAATATCTTTAAATTAGTCCAAAATAATGACTACAAAAATGCTCAAATGTTAAATAATTTATGTTATATCTCTTAGTTTTCCGAAGGCATAACGAATCTTATATTCTTGAATAGCCCTTAGAAAATACGAACCATCGAACCAACGCTGAAACGTCTGCAAAATGCATAAAGTATTTAAAACTGACCTCCGTTGATGGTGTTTAACATTCTATTGGGTGTTTTACGGATCTGCGCCGCAAATTGATTTAATTGATTAGTTCTAATCGGTAAAAAAGTCATGCACATTCAATTATCCCACTGAGGAAGTGGAGCAAATGACTATTAATTTTGACTCCGTATAAAAGAGATCATCGGCTGGCCATTTTAGAACTATGTCTCCAAACACTGACTTTTCGCCCCTAAAGGAAATTTATTAATCAATATTTACGATACGCTTTGTTGGTATTTGAATAGGAAAGATGATGTCGTTACATCGCTTGATTTCATTTCGTATTTTTCTAAGTGTTTTAAGCACGTATTAACTATATCTTTAGTGTGTGATTATAGCTGTTTAAATAGAATAATGCATATATTATTAGAAAAAATGTGTCAATCAGTGTTCTTTTCTTTAAGGTTCTTTTCTGTTTATACGTTATGTTTCTGTTATTTTTTTTTAGATGAGGATTGATTATTTCTATTATACAGTTGTTAGTACTACCCTTATCATTTTGCGTGTGATTTCGATCGTATCGGACTCGTCAATTTGCACAGTGTTTTTATTTAATTCAGAGCGCACATGCATCTCGTGCCAATAGCTATAACCAGGTAGCCTTCAAACGTTCTTAGTTTTATTTTTAATACAAGTATTTCAGCCCGGCATTGCCCGATCCCTATATACTATTCACAACTTTATGTGCACACGTATATATGTATTAAAAAGTTGGATTCATGTCCAGGGAACCTAAATTTAAATTTAAAGTGTTTAGAACAAAAATTGGCGGACGAGTTTGGTAGAGTCTGCAAAGTACAACCCTTTCAAGCTCTAACTTTTTTCAGCCGAATTTTCTCTCATAAACTGATGAAAACGCTTGCTGCATGTCTGGATACCATTTATATAAAATTTGAAATGGCTGAATAATTTGCTAGATACCGCAAAGGTCAAATCTTTTGGAAATGAACCAATTGGCAGCAAATTTTCGGCCAAAAACCACATGAAGAAAGCTTGCCCTAGTTCTGAATAGACTTTATGTGAAATTCCAAATGCTTAGACTAAAAATTTAGCTGAGTAATTTGGAAGAGACTGCAGGGGTCAATTTTTTTAATTGGACCCCGATTTTTACCCCTTAACATTTATTCTTTTAGGTTCAAATCAAATTTAAAAGTTTGATCTATGTCCAAGTAACCTACATATAAAATTTCAAGTGTTTTACCCCAAAATTTTCGGAGGTGTTTGGTAGAAATTTCAAACGTCAAATTGTTGCCCTATGACACCTTCCTAGCCAATTTTTTTGCCGAAAACACATTAAAAAGATTTTCTCTAATCTCACTACCCCTTATATTAAATCTCGAGTCCGTAGACTGAAAAGTGATGGAGTAGTTTGGTAGGGAAATGTAGACACACTCATACATACACACAGACAATTTCACTTTTATAGATATACTAGCATTTAAGCCAGGCGTTGCCCGGGTGTCTGGATATGAGTGTTGAGCAAAAAGAAAATGACAGTAGGAAGGCAGGCTCGAACCTGTACCCCGAAGGAGGAAAAGAACGGGGAAGACCCTGGTGACTTTGCTGTTACAACCACCGCCAAACCGGAAGTGACGTAGGTTTAAAGTAAGACTAGACAATCGAAATGTGAGGATGACTTTAAAAAATATCGGCAAAAAAAAGTGACCTCCCTGTAAAAAAGTGTTCATTGAAAGTGAAGATATTAATGTTTTAGCTGATTGTTCGATATTTGTCGTCTGAAAGGTCGACATCTAAACGATACTGATCTTGTCAAAATCTGTCGCCCTTGCTGAAAGTTTTAGGTAGACATGACACGTACATACATACATACATACATACATATATATAAATTTTAGATATAGGTTCTTTGGACATGGATCTAACTTAATAACTTTATTTGAGCCCCAAACAATAAATGTTAAAGGGTCATAATAAGGGTCAAATTTAAAAGAAAATTGACCCCTGCGGTCTCAACCAAGTTACTCAGACAATTCCAGGTCTAAACATTAGAATTTTTGCATAAAGGATATTCAGAGATAGGGCAAGCTTTTAATCGGTTGGAGTCGAAAAATTTTAGTTACCAATATATAAATGTATGTATGTATGTTTACATGTCTGCATTAAACTTTCGACAAAGACGACGGATTTTACCAAGATTAGTATCGTTTGGAGGTTCGACCTTTCAGACGATAAATATCGAAACATTTTGTTAAAACATTAATATCTTTACCTTAAACTGGGAACGTTTCTACAGGGGGGTCGCTTTTTTCGCCTAATGTTTTTAAAACTCATCCTCTCCTTATGATTGTCGGCCCTGTCGGTGGGGCATTAGAATACGCCGACTGCCCCCCTGACGATGGGTAAAAGTCCCTCAATGGGGGTCCTGGATATGACCTTAAATTATATCCAGTGGTGAGGCCTCAGCTTGTGGGCTTTGGGGAGTGTGGAGCCACCCTTTAATTACCATTGCTCCCAGCAATTGCTCCCAGGTCCACTCTGACCCGGAGTGTTAGTACCTGTTAGGGTCCCAACTATGGGTTATATAGAAACCGACGTGAAAACAACAAATATATTCTATTAAAAAAATATTTTCTTCAAAATCTTTGGGTTCGGCATTAAATGACCCGAAAAGGGTTGATATGCCGTAAAACAACCAACCAACCAACAACTTATGATTGTCTAGCCTTAATTAAACATACTTCTTTTCCGGTTTGGCGGTGGTTGTAACAGCAAAGATATCAGGTTTCCCCCCGTTCTCTTCCTCCTATCACGGGTTCAAGCCTGCCTTCTTACTCCTCCTTTTATTTTCTCAACATACACCTCCAAAATCCGTGCAACGCCAGGCTTAAATGCTAGTATGTCTATAAAAGTAAACTTGTCTGTGCATGTTTGTGTCTGTGTGTCTGTGTTCATTTTCCTACGCAATAATCTGTCAATTTTTAGTCTACAGACTCAAAATTATATATACAGGGTACTGAGATTTGGGAAAATCTTTGGTCGGTTTTGAGCCAGAAATTTTACTGTTAAGGGGTAAAAATTCAACGATTTGACCTTTGAGAACTCTGACAACACCTCTGACAATTTTGGGTCTAAACATTTGAAAATTTAGATATGGGTTCCTTGGACATGGATCTAACTTAATAACTTGATTTCAGCCCCAAAAAATAAATTTTAAGGGGTTATAATAGTGGTCAAAGCTTAAAAATATTTGAGCTCTGCGGTCTCTACCAAATCACTCAGACAATTCCTGGTCTAAACATTTAAAATTTTACATGAAGGGTATTCAGAAATAGGGGAAGCTTTTTAATTGGTTTGGGTCGAACATTTTTGTTACCAATATATAAATGTATGCATGTATGTATGTTTGCATCTCTGCCTAAAACTTTCGACATAGGTGACTGATGTCAGTATCGTTTTAAAGTTCGACCTTTCAGACGACAAATACCGAAAAATTGTTTAAAAACATTAATATCTTCACCTTCAACAAGGCACTTTTCTACAGGGAGGTCGCTTTTTTCGCCGATATTTTTGAAAGTCATCCTCTCCTTTCGATTGTCTAGCCTTAATTTAAACATATGTCAATTCCGGTTTGGCGGTGGTCGTAATAGCAAAGACGTTAGGTGTTTTCCCCGTTCTTTTTCTCCTTCGCGCTACGGGTTCAAGCCTACCTTCCTACTACAACTTTTTCTTTTATTTTGCACATACACATCCAAACATCCGGGAAACGCCGACCTTAAATGCTAGTGTATATATATATATATATATATATATATATATATATATATATATATATATATAATGCTCCAAGTTCCGAATATCAAGTTTTCTCAGTTGGTAATTTATATCTTTCAAAAGGTATGTATTAATATATTGTTTCGCATTCCGAATAACAAGTTTACCAAATTTTGTTATTGCTGCATTTAGAACTTAAATAATTCATGTAACCGATACACACTGTCATTCCCATTCAGTTACGAAGATTTTGATCAGGCTGAGTTTCTCTTAACTTATCTTAATTATTTTCGTACTTTTGTATTCTTATTACATTTATATATATATACAGAGTGTTCCAAAAGTCTTGGGCACATTTCAAGTCATCATATCTTCATAGCTCTGAATAGTAGAAATATGAAAGTGGTACCATTTTAAAGCTAAGTGCATTAAGTTTTTTGTAAGGCTTTTGATATTTTTCATTTCTTTTTAGATCCAATATCTTAATAGTTCTTAAGATATTCAATGTCAAAATGTGCCCAAGACTTTTGGAACACCCTGTATATATATATATATATATATATATATATATATATATATATATATATATATATAATTATATATATATATGCATACATAAGTACATAGAGTAAGACACATGTCTAAGCCGTTACATTTGCCTGTAGTAGGCTTGATTCAGACGGAATCTGTTGTGAGAGTTGGGCCACTCGTTGATAGCACCCTAATGACATCTCTAATACATATAATTCAATAACACAGGCTATACTCAAAGATTTTACTTAGTTATTGTTTAAAGTATTATTTGAGAACAAAATTCATATTAATCGAGAATGTAAGAATTTGGTTTTATAAACTTAATGATAGTTCCCGTTTTTGTCACCTTACATTAAAAAATATCTGATTATTATTTAATTGATTTGTTTAATAGTGAAGAAAAATTAATATTTATTCTTTTTTAATAAACGTAATTTGTGTTGTTTAAATATCCAGCAATTTCCAAAGGATTAAATTTGACGCACTCCTGTCTAAACTCTTTACTCACGATGTTAGACTTCAAGCAAACCTTGCTACGCCCAAACTTGTAAATCTGCTATGAGACACGCAACACCAAACCCATAGATCTGCTGTTAAAACTCGCTATTCCAACATTCAAATCCAATTGTCCCAATCCCTAATGAATCAGCCCCTCAAGATCTCAAGCATATAGAGAGGAATATCAGCCATTCTTTTCTTGTGTTTTTGTCGTGCCAACATACACCATAATAAAAACAGATCTGTACCAATTCTTTTTAAGTATTTAATAAATAATTAACAATTAATTCATCGGTTGCCACATATCTTCAAATACATTTTGTTTATACTCTTTGTTGGTTTACAAGCGCTATTATTCTATACACTCACTATTACTGTCGCTTCCGTCTGTTTATTTCAACAATGATCTATGTCAAGAGTCAAAAGTAATGAAACTACCCATAACTCTCAAAATATAAATTATTCATTATTTACAACAAGAAATAGAAAACAACAAACAGTAGCAATTATTCTTTAACGGGGAAAAATATTCTGCCTATTAGTCAGCACATTCTATGAGCAACGTTTCTGATAAACGTGTGATCTTAGAAAACGTGATATTTTTATGAATGACGTCATACTTTTATTATCACATTACAGTAACGTTGTGGAATATATGTTCACGCCGAATAATAAGAAGCAGTATATGATTAAATTGTTTAAGTTTGGCCATTCAATTTCGTGAATGAATCTATTTTCCAGGACATTTTATGCAGAAGTGGCAGCCCTATTTCTTACTAGAGTGTCACATCGGAACAAAGCTCAAAGATCTCTTGGAGATAAGGGTAAAATATGGGAGTTTTGATAATGGTGATAGAAATTGAGCAAAATTTGTTCACATTGGACTTGCAATCGGCTAGTTGTGGGAAGTAACCCCCGCGATATTTTGTTCCACAGACTCTCAGTTCTAGAAAAGAGAGTTTGCTTATGGAATTTTCCTTCAGTTTCGTGAAAGAGAGAGAAAGAGAGAGAGAGAGAGACAAAGAAAGCGAGAGAATTAGATAGAAAAGAGGAATCATTAACAGCGGTTGTAGCTATGCGAATTTTTGTTGTGAATGCTTAACACGGGTGATAGACTGTAATTTCATCTAATGCCTACAATAAAAATAACGATATACACACACACACACGCATATATATATATATATATATATATATATATATATATATATATACATATAAAATATATAATATCAAATAACGATATGTATATATATATGTATATATATATAAATAAATGAATATATATATATAATAAAAATAATAAAAATGTATCTTCAAACGACTGTTTCAATGTTTGTTATTTTTAAAAAATTTGATTCAAATTCATGCGATATACACGAGGTTATGACGTTTATTTATTATCAAGTAATTTATACTGTCCATCGCTTTATTGTAGGTGTTTTAAAATGCTTAAAATGGGGCGAATAACAGTTATCGAAAAAGAAGGGATTGTTGCTAGACTCGCAGAAGGACTTTTCATGAAAGATTAAACTATGGAGTCGGAAAGGTATCCAACAAATTGGCTTCATTCGTGAACAACCCCAACACTAAATCCAGAGAAACCTTTCACATCGTGATATTCGGAAAATTCGTAGGGAAGTCAACCGAACGCCAAATAGCACCAGTGCTTCCATTTTTGCAAGAGTTGTAATCGCTCCAAGATCAAGGAAGACCCGATGTGATGTATTGGATGAGATGGCAAGGAACATCAAAAGTATTCCAAGGCCTCCATTGAGCAAACAACGTAGGGGAAAAACGAATGTCTTGGGCACTGAATTACATGGATTTCCAACGTTTCTTATTTACAGACTAGACCCGTGCTACTCTTCTTCTGGTCGAAAACCGAACATATCGATTTTCCCAAATCTCTGTACACTGTATATCAAATTTCGAGTCTGTAGACTAAAAATTGACAGAGTTATTGCGTATGGAAATGTACACACACAGACACACAGATACACACACACAGAGGCAGACACTTTCACTTTTATAGATATATAAATTACACGCAAGGACACAAGGGTAATATACACACATGTTATCGGAACTAAACCAACCATTCAATAATAAAGAAAAACAGAAAAGCAATTGCGTTTTTCTTTGATTTATCTGAATACCAATTTCTACGAATTTTCATAAAGTTCTAAAAGTTTCTTTTTTTTCTATTCTAGTTTTATTGTATTCAAGAATTCCATTAATGTTAAACAATAAGCATCTGTTTGAAAGAAAGTTTCAGCTAAAAATTGGAAATTGCCAAACGTAGTAAATATACAGTTCGGATAGGGAACAATTGGTATTTGACTTGGAAGGAAATATCTTGTTAATCCATTTCAAAATGTAAAAACATTCAAAGAAAGGAATGAAGTAAATCAGCAGGCTACCATATTCAGCATATGTGCTCTAAAAATCTGAAACTAAAAAAAGTTTCGCAAGAATGAAAAAGAAATATATAAAATATAAAAACGTAGTTAGTAAACGAGAAGATAACTCTGCCAAAAGAAAGAGCGAATAATCTTTAGTAAGATTTTTATTTTATTACATGTTAGCCCGGAGTAATCGGGATGACTTGGATAGCAACGTGAATATCTTGTGCTTACAAATACGTCAATAAAATCAGCCAATAAAATAAAATAATTATAGAAATGATGAGCTAAACTTATTTAAGACGATTCGTTTATTGTTTATCTGTTATCCTCTCTATCTTTATTTCCTATGATGTATTTCTCCTCGTTTTCTTTCTTTTCACACTCTGTAACATTTCAGCTTTCTATCACGCTTTTGTTCTTTCTCTCTCTCTCTCTCTATCTCTCTCTCTCTATCTCTCTATCTCTCTCCCATTTCCATGATTTTCATTCTCTGAAAACTCCTCATATTTGTTGCGATGTTTATATTTAATACCAACAGAGGGAGTAGAAATTGAGCGCCACCCAGTCTGCGATATACTTTTGCAAACAGACACACTTATTTTTATTAATCTATATACTATATAGTTCTTATCTGAAGGAGATATTGATAACACAATTAATTATTTATCCGAAAACATTTAATTTACATAATAACACGTACACGCATGTCACGTTTATACATACGTAATTGATTTCCGCTAACAATTATTCCAAACTGAGATCCATCAATAAACAAAAATGCGGATTTTTCATTCATGTCATTGCATTTAAGGTAAAAAATCTCTTTCTTCATTCTAACGATGGTTTTCACACACACAAACACACCCACCCACACACATATATATATATACATATATATATTTTATATATATATATATATATATATATATATATATATATATATATGTGTGTGTGTGTGTGTGTGTATTGAATAAATGAAAAAAAAGCTATATTCCCAAAGTTCATGCTGTTGACCATCTTATAATTTATTCTTTTAATTCAGTTGACATTTACAATTCTTAATAGTATCTGTTTCAATATCAATCACGCAATTATCAGTTAATCTATTTTGCCATAAACTAATCAGAAGAAATAACAACAACCAATCTGTAAAATATATATATATATATATATATATATATATTCGCCGCATTTATTAATATACATTAAACAGTATGTGTGTACATGTGTGTCTGTCTGTGCGTAATATTATTCTTTTTTAACTTATAAACTACTAGTCACATAAAACTGAAATCATGAAGCAATAGTAGTCATACACTGATGAAAGTTCTTAACTAGTAAATATTTTGTTTACAAAAGTCAACATGTTTAACTGCGGAATGTTAATTTAAAATGCCGGCATTTCTATTTGTTTGCACATGCATAAAATTATCATGGTTAAATGTGATTTCATTTCATAACTGTTTTATCTTTTTTTTACATGGAGGTCACAACTTATCAAGGCCCGGAAGCCAATCGGGGATAGGGGTTATTTCGTGTACAGTAATCAATGAGATCGTATCGTAGTAATCATTAGTATTGGATATTTGATAGGGTGTCTTACTTAAGAGAGCGGTTTGTCAGGATTTTTTTTTATGTGGGACTTGAAGACATCCAAGGAGTAGTCAGGTGGGAAAAAGGCAAACGGAAAAGAGTTCCACAGTCGTCCACTTCTAAGAAAGAAACTCTGCTCAGGGAATCTACGTTTGGATTTAGGCACAGATAAAGAGTGGGGAAAATTAATGATAGTAGTTTCAGCTAGACTGGTGTTTTTTTGTTAAAGATTGGCGAGAGGGGGGCAGACATTGGAGCTCAGACGAGCACTTGCCATGGAAATAACGATGTAACAAGGATAGGCTGAGAGAGAGGCTGCAGGGAAGAGAAAAGGACATCCCCCACTAAACCATTAAGTCTATTTTGTACTCTGCCAAGGCAGGATAGGCTGCTTTTAGCAACTCCTATCCAGATGTGGCAGCAGTACTCCATCCTTGGACGTACTTGGCTTTTATACAGATAGAGAATTGCATCAGTAGTGAGCTATCTTCTGGGGCGGTTAAAGGATCCCACCATTTTCCCACCGTCCTTGGCAACAGACCTGGTGTACGTGTTCCACTAAATATCGGTTTGGTAAATATGATAGCGACGGGATTGGAGCGCTAAATATTTTTGTTTCGATTCTAGCTGATAGCAACATTTTTTTTTTTACTTTTGGAATCGATAGTATATATATTAAGTAAAATGAAATACTCAATAGAGAATTTGCTGTGAAATAATAAATACAAAATCTGCATGAATTAAAATATATTTAGTGCATTTTACGACTGGAAAAGTAAGGTGAATCCGGTTAATAAATAAAGAAATGTTTAAAATAGTATTTGTTCTACTAATTTAAAGAACATTTAGTTGACAATAAGAACACTTAGAATAATTATTTTAAATCCTAGTGTATAGTACTGGACCGCACAGATTGATGACTCTTTTCTAGAGCGTATATTAGACGAAGAGACGCAGCCTAGTTCCATACATACTGGATATGACCTTAAACTATATCCGATGGTTAGCCCTTATTTTGCGGGAGTTGGGGAGTGTGGAGCCACCCTTTAATTGCCATTGCTCTCTGGTCCACTCTGTCCTGGGGTGGTAGTACCTGTTAGGGTCTAAACTTTGGGTTAAATAGAAACCGACTTGAAAAAAATATATATTATACTAAAATAATTTTCTTCAAAATAACTGGATTCCGCATTAAATAACCTGGAAAGGGTTGATATGCTGTAAAATGTAAAATACCATCAAACCAACTAGTTCCATAACTTTTTACTTTAAATACCATGGGCGAACTACCTTAACATTCTGATGGACTTAATTCTATATTGTAGTAATACAATAATTAAACATTTATATGTTTTGCTTTTCAGTATACTATATTGGAAGATTTATAATGTTTAAATGGTCCCAGTCTACACTTTGAATATGATGTATTGTGTTGAAAAAAATAGAATACATTGTAGATTATTGCCGTTAATTAAAGAATCCAATGCTTAATCATTCTTCAATTTCATTAACAACAATAGATGAAACCTCCAAAAGGAAAACCGATGTCTAATAAATAAATGAAAATTACACCAAAATTAATAATAACCAAAACAAACATTCAACAAAACGAACTATTTTCAAATCACAATAACTTCCACATCATCTAATGTTAGTTTTGGAACATAATAACGACATCAACGTCTTATCTTCCATAATAAAAAATGAAGGAGAAATATGGCTTCAACGCAGTACAAACCTTTTCAATCCGGGAAATTTCAGACAATTTTTTCAACAATATAAATATTGGAAAACATTATTTTCTGCTTTGTTTTATTTTTATTTTTATTTATTGGCGTTAATTTTCAATTATAATTTACTTCCAGCATTAAGAAAACTTGTTTCCTTTTTTTTTACAAGGGAATCACCACTTATCAATGCCAAGAGGTCACTCGAGGATAAGGATGAAAGAGTATACAATGGTCAAAAGGACAGTATTATAGTAATCGTTTGAAGTGAAAATTTGGTAAATGTGATTACTTAAGGGGAACGGGTCATCAAGTATTTATTTACGTTGAACTTGAAGACGGTCATATTGTTGTCAGCTGGAAAGCAGGTAAATAAAAGATAGTTTCAAAGGTGTGCAGTTCGAAGAAAGAAACTTTGTTCATTGAATTTATGTTTATGTATAAAGAGTGGGAGAAATTTTTGATAGTGTTTTCAGCCAGACGAGCGTTTATCGTAAATGTTTGGCGAGGTGGGACCATAAATTACAGCTCAGATGCGCACTTGCCGTGAAAATAGCGATAAAACAGAGAAAGGGTCAAAACATCTCTACTGCAAGAAATAGGTTGCAGGGAAGAGAAAATGGCATCCTACTAGCTAGAAATGAATTTAGGAACAGAATTGACACCAAGTAACACAAATTCATAAGGCATTCTGCTTATATAGCTTAATTCATATCGACTTTGCATATTTCAATGAATTGGTAATGTATGTGTTGAGTATTATTTCGGCGTATAATCTTTCTCTATCCCTCTCTCTTTGTACAGGCCACATCCACACACACACACACACATACACACACACGCACGCACACACACACAGACACACACACATATACACACACAAACACACACACACACATATATACACAAACACACACACATATATGCACAAACACACACACACACACATATATATGTGTGTGTGTGTGTGTGTGTGGGTATGTGTGTGTGTATGTGTGGATGTGACCTGTACAAAGAGAGAGGGATAGAGAAAGATTGTACGCCGAAATAATAGTCAACACATAAATTACCAATTCATTGAAATATGCAAAGTCGATATATATATATATATATATATATATATATATATATATATATATATCATAGCAAACAATTATGTGTATATATAATAGTCGAGGTTGTGTTTTTCGTGATAAAAGGATTGATTGAATTATAATGCAATGTGTAGTAACTACGTTTGAAACCCAAATTACATCGCAATATTAGAAAAATAAATATTTATCTGTTTAAGAATAATAATTCGGAGCTATAGGCCATCTTCAGAATTCTATGCATTTCTTTTCTTTTAAACAAGTAAATAGTTGTTATTTTCGTTAATAGTGCCTGAAAATGTGGCTCTCAAACGTATTTCATACATATTTTTATTAATACTAGTGTAGTGATCGGCAAGGAAATACAATAAGACAAATGTAAAATGCCGTGAGAATGTGTTTAACTATTTTTATTATTTATTAACTATTTTTTTTAAATTATTTTATTATTTATTAACTATTTTTTCTAATAACATTACAAGATAATTTAGGCAAAAATGTCAAGTTGATGAGGTCGGGACTAGAACCGGATTTTGGAAAATTCGTCCTCGTTAAATTGAGCGATTTAAATACTATGCAGTCTATACTTTATGAAAAGCCTATACTTTATGAAAAGCCTATATTTTATGAAAAGCCTATATTTTATGAAAAGCCTATACTTTATGAAAAGCCTATATTTTATGAAAAGCCTATACTTTATGAAAAGCCTATATTTTATGAAAAGCCTATATTTTATGAAAAGCCTATACTTTATGAAAAGCCTATACTTTATGAAAAGCCTATATTTTATGAAAAGCATATACGTTATGAAAAGCCTATACTTTATGAAAAGCCTATATTTTATGAAAAGCCTATACTTTATGAAAAGCATATACGTTATGAAAAGCCTATACTTTATGAAAAGCCTATATTTTATGAAAAGCCTATATTTTATGAAAAGCCTATACTTTATGAAAAGCCTATATTTTATGAAAAGCGCTGTGGTCGTGAATGGGGGAGTTTAAAATACGATTCGGATTGGAATTTATGGAAAGCGTTGTAGTCACGCAATGGAGAAACTAAACTACGATTCGTATTGGTTTTTACGGAAAGCACCTTCGTCGTGAAATGGAGAGATTAAATTACGATTCATTGCCATTGTCATAATAGGCGCGGTCATCGTTTAATGGGGGGAGGTTAATGTACGATTCTGGTTGGACTTTTGAGATGTGCGTCGTAAAGTTATAGAGAGGAATAAGTTACAATTCAACCCGAACATTTATTTTTTAGAGTTTGCTTCGTTGTGTTGCGTGAGCTAGTTTTGTCTAATCGAGTTTAAAGAGATATTTGTGTTTAGACCTGTAATATAAGCTAGTTTTGTTTAGCCGTATAGTGTGAGCTAGCTGCGTCGAGCTTTGAAGTGTAAATTATCTGTCTAGCCGTCTCGTGAGTGCTAGTTGTGTTAACCTGTTTAGTAAGTCGGAAGTGTGTCTACCCGTGTAATTAGTCCTAGCTGTGTTCAACCATGGTCAGATCTAGCTCTATTTAGAAGTCTTGGGAATATGACTGCCGATCTGATCTCAGGCTTTGGTGAGATGATCTTTAATGCACTCATTTGCATATCAATGAATAAACTGCACTAAAAGGACGTTAAATATATTGTAGGAAAGGGGACAATGGGGTTGTAAATATAACAAATATAATAGAACAGCATATCTGTATCTATTAATTCAACCTGTGTAATAATCCTAAATTTTCCTTTATGGAGCTGACCCGACTAAGTCTAATTCCATATTTAATTCAATACCCAATTTACATACTAGTGATTTATTAGTCCATTAATTTACACTGGTAGTGAAATGTGTATTCATGGCGTTGTATATAAGTACGGCTAGGACAACAGCGTATTCTTTCATCGTTTTTACTCTCGACTATGTATCTGTTGATATCTTATACGTTTTTATATAAAGTGACGTGATTCTCGATTGATTAAATGCGACTAACTCTATCTTAGTCAAGAGTCAAAACAATGAAAATATATGCTGTTGTCATAGCCCTAATGATAAGTTTAATAGTTCTCTATTTTCTCTTATCTTGCGAGAATCTATGGATGCATTAGTCTTCGGGTGCTATCAGTAGCAAATTACGTTGAATTCAAGAAATGTTTTGTTTATATTTTTCTCGCAACATCGTCTCGGAATTTTATTTTTCTTACATTGTTGTATTTTAATCTCATAGAAAAATTTATCTCTTTTCATTTCATATCGGTGTACAAATAGAATTTCCGAGAATTAGATTTCAGACGACCAACCATATTAAGCTCATATGTTGCCGGTCACTAATAAAATGGGGGACCAAATCGGAATACCAGTTAATATTATATTTCTGAAGTGTAGAGTTGAAGATTAATTCAATTATTTTAATTATTCGTACACCTGTTCTCATCTTGAGTGGTATTTGCACTACGTTTTGCCCTTAGAAATCTCTTTCTTTATTCGAGTGTAGATCGTCGAACGTTAGTATCTTTTTGTTAAACTCGGATATCTTCGCGAAATTTCGAACCATGACCAGATGTACGTAATTTATAATATATTATGAGTACCATCCGCACTGTGGATTGAATCTTTAACGCCCTCTCCCCGAAAAATGTTACCTGAATACAGCACGTACTACTCTATCCGTTACGCCATTGCTCTTTGAGAAAAAAATTGATATGGGTTTTTTAGAGCCTTGATATTAAGATAGTAGTCCGAACAATTCTAAAATTCTAAAACGTAAGGTAATGTAGTAGCTCTGCGATTGTATCGACATGGTTTCCAGTTGCGTAAGACTTATCCTTGCCACTGAAATGAGGCAGTGCCGACGCAGTAGATATGTAGTTTGGGTTAAGCCGCGCATGGTTTCATAATTACACGTACAGTTGCCCTTACATGGGATATGGATGTTTGTTCAGTTTGAACGACAAAGATCATTTGATCATTCTGAAGGGATTATAAATTACAGACACTGTAATGTGAAGCAAGGTTTGCACAATCCTAATCGCTTCTTACTTGAATCAACACTACTTGACTCCTATGGCATTCAGAAATCACGTAAACAATGTCGGGATAAGCGGATATCACATACAACACATGGTATTATCAAATGGTTACTCATTTAAGTACTGATTAGGTTCAACGATGCTTAACTTTATTAAACCGCCGCTATGCATGCATCGTATCATCTCTCTACACAAGCACCATTAATCCAATAATATATGAATTGGTATAGCTGGTAGCCATGTTATCCATGTGGCCAAGAACAGACGCTAGATAACACAACTTAAAATAATGTAAAACAGTGCATATATTGGGTGAAACTTTCCGTTCTAATAATCATGGGTTATATGAAACTATATCGGTAAAAAAAAAACAAATTGCTACCTCCAACTCCGAATGAAAAAACAAAACGTAAACATAAAATGAAAAGCAAAAGTAATTTAAAACATTCGCGCTTTGTTAACATCAGAAATCAAGCTGTGACTCACTCAGAAATTTTCATGATTTTTTTTTTTTAAATACTTTTATTCTCATGAGTTGAACTGCGTAAAACCGAATGCAAGATTAAACAACAGACAATTTTGAACTTCATTCATTGTTTCGTTTTCTTTTTTATTTCTTTTATTTTCTGTTAGATTGCCGAAAGAAGAATATAGCTATTAATGCCATTTCGTGCAATATAACGAGCAGGAGATTTGCGTGCTTCAAATCGTTTTCAAAAACAAGGCATTATTATAATTATTCACGTATAAATTAGTTCTCTTCTTAATACAACCCTGTGCGAATACGCATAGATGTAATTACGTATATAAACACATTCATAAAACTAAACAGGAACTTCCTAACTCTATCCTATTCTAAATCTCTCTCGTACTCTAGCTGATTATTTTTTCCTTACACATTTTTGGTCCCTTTTCGTAAACACACACACACACACACACACACACACACACACATATATATATATATATATATGTATATATATATATATACATTATTTATTATAATAATTATTAAATACCTACAGACACCAGCGTTTCATCCTTTCTGGAATCATCAGTGAAGGGTGTCACGATAAATACCGGTTGATAGATTCGAACCTAGCAACTAAAGATATCGCTACCTTCATTAACAAGGTCCTAATCAATTCGGCTACCAGAAACCGCGATATATACTGTTGAAATGAATATATTTATATTTTTTAAAATGTAACGTCTGGCGAAAAAGATTTTTACAAATATTTTAAAGTTTTTTTAATGTAGTTTAAAAAGTTAAAGTCTTCCAAGACTATATATATATATATATATATATATATATATATATATATATATATATATATATATATATATAATCTATCTATCTATCTTCTATACTCCTATAAATAAAGTTTTCTTTCGTGTGTATCGATATTCATATTAAACCCCTTCTTTTCTATTTATTTAAAAAGAAAATAGAATTTTCTTATATATTGGTTGTGGAATTGCATTCTCTAGCAAACGATCTAGCTAATTTGCATATTCTTTTAAACACTCATTTTAATTAATTCCCTATTAGTTGCTCTGGTTTTTTAATGGGATAATCATCTTTAGTTAACTATTACCTGTACGTATAGTCATGCAGATAATCTACATGATTTTACTTACATAATATTTGCGAAAACATTTTATAGTAACACACAAAATTGTGTCCATATATATTTATGTATACGTATATATTTTTGTTAAACAAATCTATCAGGTGCTTTGTAACGAACTGGGGAACCGTGTGTAAGGAGTCTCGAACCCAACCCTTTATTATTATTACGGGGTTACCGCATATCTATTTCAAGGTGATGAAATAAGATGGAAAGTGAGACAATACTCGAGAAAGCCAAGCCTCCTAAATCAAACATCTCTCTGGAAGATAGGCTGGCTATAAGAACCCTACGGAGTGACAGCAGTATAATAATTCTGCCAGCAGACAAAAGCAATGTTTCTGTGGTGATGGACATATTCTGAAAAAATGGCAGGCTTAATCGCAGATGGTAGCTACGGTAAAATAAAGAAGGACCGAACTTTGAAAACCGAAAGAAAGCTGTTACACATCCTTACCAAAAACAAGGAACACATCGCTCCGATGAGATATAGACAGCTTGTTCAGCATTACAGTAAGCTACCACATATGTACGGTATCCCCAAGATACACAAAGACGGTATTCCACTCAGACCAATAGTGAGCTGCCGAGTCTCAGCATGCCACCCACTGAGCAGGTACCTTGTGGATATAATAAACCCATTAACAGGCAAGTCAGCAACACATGTAAAGAAGTCTACCCACTCCACGGAACTGATCAAGGGAGCACCCATCAGTACAAACCAAATGGTAAGCCTAGATGTGGTTAGCCTGTTCACTAAAGTCCCAACTAGTGAGGCACTAGCAGTAATTCAAGACAAACTAGCTACGGACCTCTCCATAGAAGAGCGCACATGTGTACCATTGCCAAACTTAATGGAAATGCTGACATTCTGCATAGAAACAACCATCTTCAGAATGGGTACTGACCTATATCGACAAGAGGAGGGGCTAGCTATGGGCTCGCCATTATCACCAGTGATGGCGAACATATACATGGAATACTTCGAAGACATGGCCTTAGGTTCAGCTCCCTTAAAGCCAACCATGTGATGACACCTTCATACTATGGCCCCATCAGGAAGACATCCAGGCTCTCCTAGACCATGTGAACTCAATAAGACCATCGATACCATTCACAATGGAGAAAGAAAAAAGATAACCAACTGGCCTTCCTTGATATACCCATATCACGCACAGACCATGGGTTTAAGACATCCGTATGTCGCAAGCCTACCTTCACCGGAACAATACGTTAACTTCAACTCCCATCACCCATGCAGTATCAAACATGGAATCGCACGCTGTTTACAACATCGAGCAGAGACAATAAGTAGCGACACCATTACATACCACCAAGAAATGGTTAGGTTGAAGAATACCCTCCGTCGTAACAACTACCCCGTTAGCATACTATCCACCAGACGTGTTAATAGTATAAGAGAGGAGAATGAAACCCAAAAACCTCCAACGGTCTGCCTACCAAACATACGAGGCATCTCCAAAAAGATTCAGAGAATATGTGCCCTATACAACATCAGGACGGTATTCAAGAGCCAGTCAACACTCAGACAACACCTGGTATGAGTGAAGCCTTGCATGGAGGAGAAGATGACCAAGAACTGCATATACTCCATCCCATGCAGTTGCAGAAAGGTTTACAAGGGTGAAACATGCCGCTCCCTTAAAGTAATGGTGGAAGAAAAAGCGGTAACTAAAGAGGAGACGGAAAAATCGGGTATAGCCAACCATTTCCTATGGGATGAAGTAAAAATAATAAACAGAGAGACCCACTGGAAAGTGAGAAAACTTAAAGAAACAGCTCACACACTCGGACATAACAACCCACTGAGCAAATCAAGCATAGAGCTGAATGCAATTTAGACACATCTGATAGAGAGGGAAAACCTTGAATAACAACATAGTTTTAACATTAACAAAAACAACTATGAATTGTCCCAGTGACATATGGCCGAGTGGTTCTAGACTTTGTATCAAAGTTTACAGTTACCAAAGATGCTGAGTTCAATCCTGAACGAAGGCAGTGAAAAGTAACATTCAAAACAGAGAATCAACAACTATGTCCCAGAGCCTAGCTGGAGTCCGAACAAGGTACCCCCGTAATAATAATAAAGGGTTGGTAGAGACTCCTAACAAACGGTTCGCCAGTTCGTTACAAAACATCTGATGAAGGCCGGAGGGCAAAACGGCCGAAACGTTGGGACTATAAAAACCAAAGTGAGGAAGTCAGTTCGACAATCTCAATCAATGAAAACACCTCATCTCGAAAATACAGAAAATTACTAAATCTATCTATATCTATCTATCTATAAGTGAACGTGTTTGTGTATCTGTCTTTCTGTATACATTTTCCTACGCAATAACTCAATTTTTAGTCTACAGACTCGAAATTCTTTATACAGGGTACTGAGATTAGGGGGAATCTATGTGATCGGTTTTCAACCATAAATTTGGCTGTTAAGTGGTCAAAGTTCAACCGATTCAAAAAATGCTAAATACGCAATAGAGAGTAGAGCTTATTATAAATTTCTAATTAAGCCGATGATGAAGGTTCTCATACTGCTTTTCTATTTTTACTATTAGGTCCCTTTTAACTGGGTAAAGGCTTCTCGTTGGGCAACTACACTGCCCGGAAAAAATAAAAAAAACAATTTTCATTATTTCAGCTGTTTTGAAGACTTTTCAATCGGATTGTGTTCACCACCGCGCTGGACTTGTTTTGGGCTCCATTCTCTCTGGGAAACTATTATGTAATTCGGATCAACTTCAGAGGGTTTTCATGCAAGCTGAAATATTATGCGCGGTTTGTTTATATATATATATATATATATATATATATATATATATATATATATATATATATATATATATACATATATATACATATATATATATGTATATATATATATTTACATATCCCACATTTTTTTACTTTTTTATTTGGCAATTTATAACTACAATAAATTGCAGTTTCACTTAATGACTTAACTAGAAAATTCTAGCATTGATACAGATATAATTTGCTGATTTCCTTATGTGCTCTGATGAGAAAGATTAGAAGAATAGAATTCAGTTGGACAATAAATTTTAATTGTAAAGTTCAACTTACAGTTTTAATTTTCTTTATATATATATACATATATATATATATATATATATATATATATATATGTATATATGCTAGCTGTATCCAGCCACGCGTTGCTGTGGCTCAATTTTGTGTAATGGAAAAATCTAATAAAAGAGAAAATTCATGTTTCTTATATTCTTCGTACAGCAATCCACTCCAAAAAGTGAAAAAGAAGGTGAAAATGAAAAAAAAAAAATGCAGAATTTGATCCGAATCCTCGATAGTTTCTGTCAATGATAGCTTGGGCTCCACCAACAATCAGTGGATGAAGCAGAACGTAGCTGAAATGTTGAAACGCTAAATCGTGTTTTTTGTCTGTATGCAAAAATGTGAGTGATTGATGAATATTTGCGTCAAAGGGTGGGATTAGTATACACAGATTCGAAAAAGTTATCCAAAAAAAAATAAATGAAAGCAAAGGTAAGGTAAGTTACGTTTCTACCTAACTGGAGAATTTTTTAGTGTTTTTATTTAATGTAAACTGTTTAATCGGTTCGAAAATACAAATGGTCGCGGACTCTGTTGAATACGTTAAGTTTGGGAAAATAATTAAAAATTAAAACTATACAAAACAGTATCAGAATGTATGTTACCGTGACAAAGGCTAACATATTCGGTGGTTTTCTGACAGTTTTTATATCGTTTTTTTTAGTTTTAACTCACTTTCTAAAACTTAACGTAATCAACAGTGTCCGCTACCATTATTATCTTTCAAATACACAGATAAACGCTGTTTTTTCCAGCCGTCTAAACATTACATTATATAAAAAGGGTTTGTATTACTAAACACAGCTAAAAAAAGTTGTCAAAAATAAATATATAACAAATAAATGTTATCAAAGGAAAGATAAGTTAATTTTCTACCTAACCGGGTGAGATTTTAGTAGATTTATGTAATGTAAAATGTTTACTCGGTGCGAAAAAATGCAGCGTTTATCGATATAGTGGACAAATACAAATGGCGGCAGAGTGTATCGAAAATGTTAAGTTTGGGAAAATTTTGGGAAAATGAGTTTAAACTAAAAAATATACAACATACTGGAACTCACTCAATATATGTTACCGTCACATAGGCTGCAATATATTCGGTGGTTTTAAATTTTTGATCGATACGGGTGACGAATTTTAAGATCCCCTTTTAGTGATTACCTGGTTTGAGGATATTTGTACAACTGAACGGCAAATCTACCAAAAAAAAAAAAATCCGGTACTATATTAGGGCCCGTCTTTTTTTGTAGACGTCAGTGTGCTAGAAACGAATCTGCAAACCGTTTCTGTCGCAAAAAAAATGTTCATGATATGAAGAAATTAATTTGTAAGGAGGTGATCACTTTTCGATGTAAATTTAACTTAGAATGAGCACTCACTTCCTGGCCACTTGAAAGAGGGGCATTTTCTGTGTGTTTATTGGCTAAAAGTTGTTTGTTTGATTTCTATTGGATGATAATAACCCCTGAACCCTGGGACTATTTTTCATTTCACAGCTATAGCTTTCCTTTACGCTACGCGCGAGCATAAACGAAGGATGTTAAATATGCACTCGCGTACCAAACTGTCTTTCAAACATGCTTTTAGCCAACAGACACGAAAAAAATGTCCCTCCTTCATGTGGCCAGAAAGTGGGTGATCATTCTAAGTTAAATTTACATCGAAAAATGATCACTTACTTTTCGAACAAGTAATTTATTTATATAATGAAAACTATTTTTTTTGCGACGGAAACGGTTTGCAGATTCGATTTTAGCTCCTCGGAATCTGCAAATAAAAAGTATTTTGTTATATACGACGTGAGACAGGCCTAAATTTTAAATATTTCCGGAGGGAAAAAGTTTGCAATAAAAACAGCAAATGAATTCGATAGAAAAAATGGATTTTTTTTTTTCAATAACATAAGAAATTAAGAATTAGACAAATTTATTTGGAGTAGGCTTGCCGAGGAAAGCTGTAAGCAAAACAATGGAAATTGAGATGTCGTTAGATGCCGCGAAAAAAACTAAACAATTAAAACGTACTGTTTGATTGATGAAAAGCCTTAATATAAACAAATTAATGCAAAAATAAAAAAATTAAGAAGATAAAAAAATTAATTAGAATTTTAAAAAATAGGGATTTTTTTGTACTTATCGATTAAACAGATAATAAAACCTTTTAATTCGAAAGTCGTCAACTCGTGGTGCATTAATTGAAAGGCTCATTTCTACCGGAAATAAAATGGCGGACAGTTCGCATTTACGAAAAATATTTAATTTAATAGTTTTATAATTTGCAATGTTAATTTATTTTAATAGTTTTATAATTTGAACTGTTAATTTATTTTAATAAAAGAAAAACATCCCTCGACTCTACAGATAGACTGTCTGAGATTTTCAATTGAATTGGTAATGTAGAAATATGTTTTTTATCGATTTTGAACAAACCAGATGTTTCATTTATATATATATATATATATATATATAGAGAGAGAGAGAGAGAGAGAGAGAGAGAGAGGGGGGAGTTTTCCAAGATTATGTATATATATATATATATATATATATATAGAGAGAGAGAGTTTTCCAAGATTATATATATATATATATATATATATATATATATATATTTCTTGACTTTCAGTAGTGTTGATCAAACACAATCCCTGCCTGTTTAAAAAGAATAAAAATAATCCAGATATTTGATCTAGTTTATGACTCCAGAGTAATTAAGCTAATTCATTCATGCTATAAAAAAATGCTTTCTTAAACTTTGCCATACACCATTGTCGCCAAAAATGAAAGTAATTGTCATTTCCAAAGCTATTGTTTTTATATGGTTCGCATTAAACCATTATACTACTTAAAAACATATTTTAATACTATTATTTTATTAATATACTAGCATTTAAACCCGGCGTTTCCCGGGTGTTTGGATGTGTATTTTGATAAAAAAGGTGGTAGTAGGAAGGCAGGCTCGAACACGTACCGCAAATGAGGAAAAGACCGGGATAAACCCTAACGTTAATGCTGTTACGACCACCGCCAAACCGGAAGCGACATTTTTTTTTTAAATTAAGGTTAGACAATCTAAAGGAGAGAATAACTTTCAAAAATATCGGCGAAAAAAATTATCCCCCCGTAGAAAATGCCTAGTTGAAGGGGAAGATATTAATGTTTGTAGCCAATTTTTCGATATTTGTCGTATAAAAGATCGAACTTAAAACGATACTGACCTTTGTACAATTCGTCGCTTCTATTGAAAGTTTAAACAGACATACATACATACATTTATATATTGGTAACTAAAAATTTTCGACCCAAACCGATTAAAAAGCTTGCCCTATCTATGAATACCCTTTATGTAAAATTTCAAATATTTACACCAGAAATTGTCTGAGTAACTTGGGAGAGACCGCAGAGGTCAATTTTTTAAACTTTGACCCCTGTTATAACCACTTAACATTTATTGTTTTGGGCTCAAATTAAGTTATTGAGTTAGATCCATGTTCAAGAAACCTATACCTAAAATTTCAAGTACGTAGACTAAAAATTGTCGAGGGAGTTTGGTAGAGTTCTCAAAGGTCAAATCGTTGAACTTTGGCACCTTAATCGCCAAATTTCTGGTTAGAGTGGTATTTATCATTGTGGGTAAGTATGTGGTTGGTTTCCTAATGTACCGTTGTTTTTCGATAATAATTCATGTAGGTACATATCAACATTCCGATTAAATGCGTGAACGCGTTTTAGTTAAACGTTTTCGGATGTTTAATTATTAAGTATGTAAAGATCTCTCCCTTGAGTATAGCTGGTGTCAAAATGTATTGCTGCTCGATAAGTCTAGTATAAGTAGTGGAGGCTAGAAAAGGAGCATGAGGGTCACTATGGGATGGTCCTTACGTTAAAATTAGCTAAGCTGCTTTATGTCAGCATCTAATATGTTATAAATAAATCCTAATTATTTTATAGCTATAGACGCTTGTGGTTCATACTTACGCAACCATTACTCTAAGAACTAACGATTACTGCCAGTAAGATGATTCGAACCAGTTAAAATAAAATTAACCTTCATCCAGTGAGCCTGTATCCTACCTGTTCGATACCAGCAATAAACACAAAAATGTAAAGAAAATCCAGTATTTTGAAATGTCATGTCCGTGGTATAAATAGTAAACAGTCAAAGAGTATTCAACTACATGAACTCGGAATATTGAAATTTACGCTAAGAGTGATAACCTTTTTATAATTCCCGAATGATGACTGAGGCATTTGCACCCACCTGAACGTAAATACCCCCGACAATCCCGACATAACAACAAAATCACACCCGCACAGTAGAGATACTTAGATGCTGGATTGCATTAATTCTAATAGATTTTTTGATTTTTATCTAATTAATTCTAATAGTTTCTTTCTTTCGAACTGCTGATTTTTTTTAATTCCCTGACGGATTCCTGCTACCATGACTTTACTAACAAGCAGACGTTCAATGTAATGTGAACAGATATCTGCTGCTTAACTCTCTACATAGTGTACATGCTAATCATGTTCCAGATCGTAGCCACGTACATACAAGTGAAACTTTGCCTTGTTTGGGGTAAAATAGAAATAACAACGTTGTTATGCACATTACTATGTTAAGAGTAAGGTTAAATTTATCATTGGTTGTTGATGTTTGGGTACATCTCGTGCTCGGTCGTTTTTAACACTCTATGTACTAGACTTGGCTTCTTTGATCTAAGGTGTAATAGTTGCATAGTAAAATACTAAGGTACTAATGTTTTCAACGTATCATCATGAATTTATGAAGCAGGCATGATTTTAAATGTAGATTTATATACTGTACAACTGTTCGTTTCCTCCATTATTTTAATGTAATCAATGATCCTTAATTAAGACGATATGCGAAAAAATATAATAAGGGTATTTTAATATTATGTACCTTCAGGAACACTTGCAGGGTCAACTTTTAGAAAAGCATATGGGTCTACGCTACCAATACTAAAACTGTCCATATACTTTTTCAACGGGAATATACAATTTGTCAATGCTATATAAGTCTAGAAGGTTCTATTTTCAATCTTTAGAAATTTTTTGTATATATATATATATATATATATATATATATATATATATCAGGAATTTTGCACGGAAAGACATCCGTCAAACACAGACATTATTACTTTTATCATTAAAAGCGACATTAACGGTTCATAAAAACATTGATAGCGCAATTTTGTCTTCAAATAAATAACGGCTGTCTTAGAAGGCATCAAGTCGTATAATGATCCAACGATACCACGACCTTGATTGATATTTTTATATAAATTACCTTCGGGGTATTATGAAAATATACTTATTTCAGAAATGGTTTTACATCATGCTTAACGTAAGATATTTTTGAAGCAAAGATTAAAAATTGGATGTCTGTCTTAATCTGAATCTTTTTCTTAGAAATATGTCTATCTAAATACGTTCACAGTGAAAGGCGAAACTATACTCTTATTACAGAGTAGAACGATAAAATTATCACCCTATAGAAACACGACATGGTTCCATTTCCGTTCGATGAAAACCGGTTTTCTTTTTTGTTGCAGATCATCTAATAGTTAGCCAGTTGTGTACAAACCCCAAAAGCGATAGGAGCTTTCTATCATAACTTATAATACACAGTTCAACGAGCAAGATAGTATATGCGCCCCTGTATAAATCATGCTCTCTACTGATCCAAGTTATGGAAACAGGACCATTTCCAGCACCTCAAAATGAAAATGTAGACGATTCAACGCTTTAGGGAATATGCTTAATGAAGTTTCTGGCCACGGTCATTGTCTTTGGTGTGGTTTAAAATGAGGCCAATTTTATGCCAGCTCACATCTTCGGTCGACTTTAAAGTCAAAAAGAGAGTGTATCTGGATGTGCTGGAGAGCGTGGTAATCTCCTGATGCAATCGGATAGCCGCTGACAGAACCTGGATGTGGCTGCAGAACTCGGCGCTTACTTATAAGTTCAAAGAGACCAAGGTGTGGCTTCAGAAGGAGTTCTACGATTTTGTACTCTTGTCTTACTGTCCCTTCCGCCTCCAATCTGAATCGCTGGACTAATTCGTTTTGTTATACGTTAAGAACATTACATACACGACTTCCCACAACACAAAAGCCAGTCTGATCGCCGCCACCAGCCGAGTATTCGCCGAGCTCCGGCCAACGCTTGTAGAAAATGTATGCTCTAAGTTTTGAACGCGTATCGAGGCAGTGATAGATGTTAAAGGCGGCTTCATGGAATAACTGTCAGCTCTACTAAAGAATTAAATTACCTGAATTGATTTCTTCAATAAAAGTTTTAAAATAAAGCTGTAGTGTTTTTTACTTAAGGGCGTCAACCTTATCGTTCCACTCTCTATTATGTAATACTTAATTAACTTTACACTCGTTTTTGTGAAAAACACAAATTTTGTGTAATATACAATAGAACTCCAGGATACGGCATTACAAATTACTAACAAATACAGTACAGTATATAATACACTTGTATATAATGAAATAAAATGATAAATAAGTCGTAAAGCGTTACCAATGCCGTAACAAGGAGCCATAAAACTTCGTATTTCACATCGTAACCTCGAAAACCCGTATCCTAAAGCGACCTATCCAGGGTTTCTACTGTACTGTATTTCAATACACAATTTACCCCAAGTATAGTGATCCTGGATATGACCTTAAACTATATCCAGTGGTGAGGCCCCAGCTTGCGGCTTTGGGGAGTGCGGAGCCACGCTTTAATTGCCATTTCTCACAGGTCCATTCTAACCCGGAGTGATAGTACCTGTTAAGGTCCCAACTATGGGTTAAATAGAAACAGACTTGAAAACAACAAATATATTCTATTAAAACTTTTTTCTTACAAATCTTTTGATTCGGCATTAAATAACCTGAAAAAGGGTTGATATGCCGTAAAACAAAAACAACCAACCAGCCAACCAAGTATAGTTTAGAAAAAGTTTATAATTTCCTTATTTCATTATTTACAGATTACATTCTATGAGCGGTGTTTCTTGCAAAAAGGATAATAATTTCTGATTTGTTGTTCAGCGCCTGTCTAATACTTTTTGTTGGATTGTTTTTGTGACATTCATTTGCATTTTTATTCCTTTCATTAATTGGCTTCATGACTTTTCTGGAGTGGGTTCAATAATAAAATAAAAAAGTATAACAGTTTTATTTATGTGCTTTTGTCATCGCGCCATCATCCCAAGCATTATTATCTTCTTTCTATTTGTGGAATAGTTAAGTACTTGTCGTGTAGTCATGATGCTATCTTTTTAAGTTGTACCTTCCTTTTTAAAGTGCATTATAGTAGCTTTGCGGTTTGCATTATAACATTCTTTGATACATTACCTAAGTTCTTAAAAAGTAGTATAACATGTGCTGTCTCATCAGTAATCCATCTTCCAGATATTTTAAAAGAGATATTGTTCGTACGACGCTTTCTTTTGCTACATAAAACATAAAGGCTAATATTATTGTCGAACAGGGACTTTAATATATGGAATTAGATCTAAAAAAATGAAAAAATCGAAATATAAGCTCGGTCATCTTTTCTATAAAGCTGATTTACCCCAGATTAGCACAAGATAAATCAATTAAATTTCTATTTCAGTCAGGTAAATTATTTAGAGAAATGAGTATTAATAGCAACCATAAACTTTTTATGAAAAGACACCATGTTTTAAGCGAATAATGGTACTCATACAGCAAAACCAACGTGCGTTTTTATATTTTTGTTAAAGTCAAGTTCCACTGTAATTGTTAGGTGAAAGTACAGAATTTTTACAAATATATATATATATATATATATATATATATATATATATATATATATATTATAAAATAGTGAAAAAGACAGACAGTCAATGAAGCAAACGTTTTCAGTTGTTAGTGGTTCGCGAATATTCAATAGAAAGGGTTTGATCATATCTTTAAACACTATTTCATGCGGTTTATTTTACTTTTTTTAAACATTCTTACGCTGAACCACATCATCCGGGAGGTGATGTTGCTTAGTTGTTAGCCATACCGACTGAGAACTTGAGTGTGAGAAGTTTGAATCCAGTTCCACAGAAAAATTTTCTCATGTTGGTATCCTAGTCACTACATAATGTACACGACATACTTCAACATCCTAAATCCTAAACAGTAAGTTATCGCGGAAGTAAATCCCACCAAAAGAACATGAAAACTTCATTTTTGTTTCCTCTAGCAATTTCAATATATTCATCATCTTGCCCTACTTGTATCCGCTAGGGAGAATGATTTGAAAAACCTGAGCGAAGGTCCAAAATTGTTATGACATGAGTGGCCGTACTTGTCGAAGTATCATATATAAATCAAGCAGTAGTTGCAATATCTAGGCTACGTATTTATACCATATTTCGCAAAAACAAAAACAAAAAAGATATCAATAATTTGGAAAATGTAAAACTTTACCTATTAGTCTAGAATATAATGACAATAACATCGTTAGTGTACCGTTAATCTAAACAAACACCCTATATCTGTAAGGTATGCGTGATTAAACTCTCGGGGGGGGGGAATGTATCATATGGATTAATGGATTATATCAAGTGATCTAGTGAAGGGTTTAACATAAAATGAGGGGTTTATGCTATATAAGTATATTTTAGAAGAAGTATCTGATAATTATAGTATTTATATTTTTATAAATAAATAAAATGAACTCATTTTTCCCGTCTGATTTTGACCTTAATAGGATTAAAAATCAAGATATTTCATGCAAATATAATATGCACAAACGGCAGAACAATATCTGAGGTGTGTTATAGGCTTATTATTTCTCAAATTCCTCGATAATCTTAGATTTCTATACTTTTTCTGCTGAGAAGTCACGGCCAAAATCGGTTAAGATCAATGGAAGTGGTAAAATATTTTCTCTCTAATAAATTCCTCCTCCCCCTGCCACCACTTAACACCGTTTGGGGATCGTTCACAGGGAACAGTTGAGAAGAGAACACCGGTTTGGCTTCGTAGTTCTTTCATGTGAAGTTATTTAAAATCACTAAACTAAGCTGTAGTGCTCTGTGGCGTAGTGGTTAGCGTGCTGGACAATTCACATTATATTTTCACGTTCGCGCCGACCTACCGTAGTCGTTTTTTGTGTTTTTTTTCCTAAACAACTGGAATGGACTTTTCTTGGTGGCTGAACTGTTAACGTTGCAGATGTTTTTGTTTTTTTTCACACTTTATTTTCCTACTTTTACTCATGACTCCGGGTTTGATCCTTCCTACTTACCTACCATAACATTTTTTTAAACTCCCCCCGTCCCAGAAACAAACACTCGGGCAACGCCGGGTACCCATGCTAGTTTTAAATAAAATATAAATTATCAGGAATAATAATATAATGATATAATAAATATATATGCATGTGGGTGTATAATTGCATTGACACACAGGTTCTTGTCAAATCACTGTTGTTAAACAACGGTAAAACTGGTCAGTACCAGATGGGTGACCATTTGGGAATTCTAAGCGACGTATGTGCTCTCCGTTTCTCTCAGCATTTTTTTCTAGTCGTCCTGTAATACACTTCACTTACCACTGGCATTTCAAATGTTGACGCAGGAAAGGTTTTGTTCCAGATTTCGCATCTCCTGCCCCAAAAATTCAGTCTTTGACAGATTGTGGATATTATTAAGAGTGCCTGCACGTGACATGTCACGCGCACCTCTATGTGGGTATCCACAATCTGTCAAAGACTGAAGGAGCCTGTATTGAGTATATGAATATAGTTATGTGTGTATATCTGAATTTGTTTTTTCTAACCATCACTAAGCTAAAAATAATACATTAATTTTAGACATTTACAAATTGAAATAGGTATCAAAGTCATGTAATCGTTGTTAGATTATAATTAGCATTAAGTTACGCTCGCATCTCATTGCCAATGTACAGTTAGTCACACAAGAGATGAAATACTAAAAAAAATCTGATTCTCTAGTTCCACATTTATAGACAAGAGGGCGTTTCGAACTCCGTCAACAAAACAGCTGTGAAACATGGATGCGCAGACAATAAACAATAGTTAGAGAACGGAAAACTAGACAACTTTAAATGTTAAACATAATATTTATCTTATAAACGATAGAAGAGCAAGAAGAAAAAACATAAGCATACAGACGTCCCGCCTATATGCTTACTTTTTACGTAATAAATGTGTAGTTAAACCGAGTGAAGAATATATATATATATATATATATATATATATATATATTTAGTGAAGAATATATATGTATATATATATATATATATATATATATATAGGGAAGAATATATATATATATATATATATATATATATAGTATGTTATAAAATATGTATGGCCATTAAGCTTAATTGCCATATATATTTTATAACTTACTACCTGGCTCTACTTACTTATAGAGCACTGTTGACAGAAATATTAAAAGTTTACGCATAAATTTATAATTTCGTATATTAATTTATGTGATTAAATTAAGTAGTCATATATATACGTATATATATATATATATATATATATATATATATATATATATATATATATATATGCTTCCAATAGCTTTTAGAATGAATCTCTTTTCTTTAAAGGTTAGCATGACTGCCATCATTAATTTTGACGAGTTTAATCTGCAAAGAAAAGACACACATCTGGTTTAAAATTATTTAAAATGTGTGTACATATTTTTGGAACACGACACACACACACACACACATATATATATATATATATATATATATATATATATATATATATAGTGGAGATGGTAATTAATAAAAACTGAAGAAAGTGCTCAATGCTGTTGTAGAGCAAATATGCGTTTTATTTTTTGTTACCTTATCTTTCGCTTTTTCTGTTAAGTTACATTATTGTTTCGGCTACACGGCCGTTTTTTGGACGTCTGTAGCGTCCTCAGACTTTTACAGAAATGTTCGCTATTTTGGGATGAAAGAGTGGGGGGTTTGCGAGGATGGTTGAAGAGGAAAAGAGGAAGGGAACACGGAGGAAAGGTGTGGGGAGGCGTTTGGTATGTCGATAATGCTTTAGTTTTGGGGTTTAAGGAACTTGTGGGGGGTCTGGGAGGTTCATTTCTGGTGTGGCTGAGGGCATAGGGATACATGAGGGGAAGGTGAATATGTGGGGGTGAGGGGTTACTTTAAAATTTAAATTAAGTTAATTTAAAATTCGATGAACGTATGTATCTATGTATGTGCGCATCCATGCCTACGCACGCGCACCTAATCTTAGCACCTAAAAGGAAATTTGACGCAAGCGAGAACAACACAGGGGTCTATGCATGCATGCGCACATATGCACATATATTTGCACGCCAGGGCGGGCATGTATGTGTACCCGTGATCGTTTCTTTTAAGTATATATGTGCGTACATGCGCATGTGTGTACCCGTGGCTGCGACCGCTAGCTGACCCTCTCCAAACAATTAACACCAAAATAAAAAATAAAAATAAATAAACCGAATCATAGCCCCCCCGCCTCAAAACATAAGCGAACACCCAACAGCTCAAGACATACTTACCAAGAAATTACCTCACCAACGAGACGCTAAAACAAAAAAAAACTTTAACACCAAGACTCGAATTTTAAAGTAATCCCGCTCTTCCCACCCCTGTATATATTCCCCTTCCCCTCATGTACCTCTATGCCCTCACCCACACCAGAAAGGAACCTCCCAGACCCCCCACAAGTTCCTTAAACCCCAAATAAAAACATTATCGACATACCAAAACGCCCACCACCTTCCTTCCTTGTTCCATTCCACTCTTCCTCTTCCGCCATCCCCGCAACCCCGCTGACCTCATTCACTCTTCCACTCTTTCATCCCAAAATAGCGAACATTTCTGTAAAAGTCTGAGGACGCTACAGACGGCCAAATAAATGGCCGTGGAGCGGAACAATAATGTACCTTTTACTATGCCTCCGCACGGGACAGAGTTAGACACCAGGGTCGTTTTTTAACGTGGAGAAAAGGTACAAAAATAAAAATTGTCTCAGTCGTGAAGGACTTCTCCTCCACCGAAAGAGAACAAGAAATAGAAGTGCAGCATCTGAAGAAGAGATACTACATTTTGATCTTGTCCCGAAGCCCAAGTCGAGAAAAGTTAATGTAAATTAACAGAAAGATACGGTAACAAAAAATAAAACGTATATATATATATATATATATATATACATATATATATATATATGTATATATATATATATATATTTATATATATATATATATATATACTAGCAACCTATATTAAACGTTACGTAAAAAGCTGGTATAAAAGAAAGAAATAAACTGAGACATGTGAATGCGAGTTGTTATTTTTTTAACTGCTTGTAAGTAAAATAAATAAAAAATACTCAGGTGGAGATCAACACCAAAACTTAAACAGAGTGATTCAATTACGATAAACATCAGGCATGTTTGACACGGTCTTTAGATAGTGTTTGAAAACATACGTATTGTTAACTTCATAAATCTGGCAGGTGAACCATTTACGCATACGAATCCGGGGAAAAGTTAGCAAGCAGAAAAAATGACAATGGACACGTACCATTGTTTTTCAATTTGCACATATTCGCAGCCGTCAATTTTCAGGATGAAAACTGATTCAAAAGTTTTCCACATGTCTGAATATGCTAGGCACCGCCAAAACTGGGGGGGGGGGGGCAGGTAAGTACTTTCTGACGGACCGTCTTTTTAAAAATCTACCAAAAATCAGATAATTATCCGATCAATACGAAATTTTCAGCGATTATTAAGAGAAGAATGAACTTTATAACAGTGTACTTATTTTTCATAAACGATATTTATATATATATATATATATATATATATATATATATATATATATATTTGCTTACAAAACCTTGTTTTGAAGTGGGAACAAATATGCTTAAAATAATCATCTGAAACTTAACACAACATATTATGTTGTTGTAAGGGACAGAATTATAGATTTAAAAGAAATTGTTTGCATACCTTATTTTGACGTCTGAATATCAGAACTTCGATTGTGGTTAATGATCCCGCTTTTGAGTTTTGAAGTGTGAAATTTGGTGAATATGTTAAGTAAAATAATTGATTTAAGTTAAGCAAAACAATTTTTTTTGGATATTTATACGAAAAAAGCCATTTTAAAATCTTTGATAAATAAATTAACAATGTTTTTTTAGCGAGCCGAATAATGGATGACAATTATTAAACAGGGCATGCTTTGAAGAATCGATACAAAAAAAAAATCGAAAAATATTGTGGCCTTTGTTTTAAAAATAGCATCATTTTTTTCGATCAAGTTTGAAAACGTTTGCCGCCTTTCGACTACGGTGGACCAAAAGCGCTGAAATATTTTTTTCATTCTGCTTTAAATTGCCCCCCCATTTTCGGGAGCCTGGCCCCCACACACATACACATTAAAAACCAAACTCATACAGATGGTCACCTATCTTGTACTGACCAGCCTCAGCTTAATAACACATTGAAATTTTCGTTATTGAAAAATAAGTTTTTTTGGCCTGTTTGGTCTTCCATAGTTTGCTTTTTATGAAATGCAAACGTAAACAGTGTCGATCTGGACTCTAGATCGACGCGAAATAACTGGTTGCCTATATGAATAACTGGAATTATTTGAAATCCAGGTACTTATTTTATAATATGTTTGCATATTCTCTTAGAAAAGCATCCTAAATCTTAGTTAGACAACAAATAAATAAATTAATTTTTTCAAAAACCTTTTTTTTTTTAAATATTTATGTACGTTTTTTGTGCAAGACAAAAAATGTCAATTTTTAACTTTTTGGGAAAATTTAACATTTAAAATTTAATTAAAAATAGTAGAAAAAGTTTTACATTATTCTGTTTTCTATATGATAAAATTCAGGGTTTTATCTTTCTGGAAAAAAAGGTACTCAGAAATAATGGAATTTAATAAATGTAATTTCGTTTTAAAAAACAACAACAACTTGATTTTTCGGCCATTTTTGGCGGTGCCTAGAATATGCTATATGCCAAATTTGAAGTTTGTAGATAAAAATTCGTTGAATATATTGGTGCGAGAGTGTTCTCGCACACACATTCTCAAATTTTATATATATATATATATATATATATATATATATATATATATATGTGTGTGTGGGGGGGGTTCTAAATAAAATGTAAGCATACGCGTTAAGATTACCCTCACACTAGTAAAATTTGTAAATTCAAAATATATCATTTTCAATTTTCTTATAAAATATATAAAATATGTATAATATAAATAATATGATATATATATATATATATATATATATATATATATATATATAAATTATATTCATTATCATAATCCGCTCTTTCATCTAATTGCTGCTTATTCCTTAGTGCGTTTTGTTTTGATAAACGGTTAATTATATTTAAGAAAAAAATAGTGTTTCCTCGTTTGAATGAAAACGAATTTTTTATATAATTCATTTGCATATCAACAATATCACATTTAATAAAACGTTTTAAAAATGTAGCTAGTTTACAGTAGATCATTAAGTTTAATAAATAATGGTATATTAGTCATCAGTTTTGTTCATTTATTTACTGACACTATTTTATTAACAGACACAGTTGTATCATTGCTATTTGTTTTGCATGCGTTAGCGAAAACAATATTTTTTTTTCTTTGCATATCTTATTTTAACTTCAGGATTATTACTTTATTTTTTCAGTATAAAAGAAACATTCACACTATTGACTAACATTACGCATCAGAAAACCAGATAGCGAATTATTAACGCAAAATACTTTCGAACGACTTTCACTTCTTATATACATAGACATTCACAAAAGTACGGAAGTACGGAAGACCAGAAATGCAGCACTCTACGCTTTTATTCAATGCATGTTTTTCTGTTGATTTTACTTTTATAACGCTGTCCGCCATGTTTACGTATTCTTTTCTTTTACATTAAAAGTATTTTGCTTCCCTTGTATTTTAAATAAAAAAAGGTGTTCATACAATCAGAAATCACAATGCAATCAATAAAGTATTGTCTACAAAAATGATGTCTTCTTTCGAGAAAATCTCACACAAAATCCGAGCATACTCTAGGATAAAATAGATAAATTATCGTTTACACCTGATAAATTACACAGTTTACATTCTATTGTTTACTAAAGCGATACAAATTTTAATCCACGGAAAAATAAAAGTATAGAAAAATAATCGTTGATCCTTAGAATCGATAGTAGCATAATAATATCACATTCCTACTTGGAATACATAAATAATGTCTTTTAATTTATGCTCTTTCCAAAACATTATTCAGAACAAATTGCAGAAGCTCTGGATTACAACATATTCCTCTATTTTTTTCTTGAGCTGGCAGACCTCGAAATATCAACCCCAAACCTTGCAAGAATTGCAGGAAAACATCAGAAACGAACTAAGGGAGTTAAATCGCAATCCAGATATTCTGCAATCTGTCATGAATAATGTTTTGGAAAGAGCACAAATATGCTTTTCCTTTCGCATTGTTGTTTTTTCTTTATTTCCTTATTTATTAGTAAGATTGTGTTTAAATTCCAGAAAGATATATTCAAAAATAAAGGATCTATTTATGTTCAAAACCCTTACGTGACTTTTTGGACAGGCTGTTCAGCCATGTCCCATAAAATTGTATAATATTTAATTTCAAGTACTATTGCCGTTTCGTGCTTGTACTATTTACCTGGGTGTGCAAGATAAGGTTGTTTGCATAATTCAAAGTACACTGCTTGTCTCACTTGATCATGTTTTCTCTTATATTTTTGAGCTAGTTTGCTGTATTCGCTTATTGTGTATTTATTTTACGTATCTTTTTCCACAACGTCGGTATTTACTGTTTTGTTGTGCCTGTCTATAGTTGCTTTGATGTGGATGGTTCTTATCGCGTTCAGCTCTTATTTTTGTTTCATCAATAGTATTTTATGTCAAGTTCAACAATTTTGTTTCAATTGCCAAGGGGAATGGGTCATAAAGAGTGAAATAGGATAGTAGTGGGTTATATAAGAAAGAGAAATGCTTATTGAAAGATAATAGCGAGAAAAGAATGGAAGAGGGAAATAAATAGAGAGCAGTATGGAAAGAGTTTGAGAGAAAGTGTGAGGGGGAGAGAGATGTTTTAAAAGAAAGATGTTGACCATATCCTCGGCCAATGCCGAATAGTGGTACTAATAAGAAATATGTAAAGACTCCAAAACCTTACAGAGATTTTAATTATATCACTAATACATGCATTAACTAATGTTCTATATTAATCGCAAAATGACAATTCCGCATAAAATTTTAAATAAGACTGCAAGACCGGTTGAATTGAATTACCTCACGTGATCTATTGTCTTGCATTCTTATAAGTATGGTAGCACACAAAGGCCATAAATATATTCATCTAATGGATTAACAGTATCGATTATGAACGGAATTATGGGATCGACTTAACCTTTTCGATCGAGCGTCTTTATTAGCCGTAGCTTACATTAACCGCATTGTATGCGGATGGCAGTACAATTAAGTTAATAAATAATATGCCAGCTTATACATATCGAAATATGGTTATTAAATCTCGTCGAGCGAGACAAGGATAAGCTGGAATCGAATCAACGAGTGAAAATGAGCCGATAAATTCTGCTGATGAATATCTTCGCAAATTCTAAGGAACACGAAGTTCGCACAATTTTGATATGATAGAAATAAATGCCGTCGCAAGTCGAGAAAGTTAGGGATATATTACAAGGCCTATCCACTAAAAGTCACATGATTTGCCAACGTCACGGGTGAAGTCGTACAGTCACGAACCCACGATAATGATTTTTTTTTACATGGTGATCACCTTTTATCAAGGCCCGGAAGCCACTCGGGGATAAGGGTTATTGTGTGTACAGTAATCATTGGGATAATATCGTAGTAATAGTTGGTATTGGAGATTTGATAAAGTGTCTTACTTAAGGGGGCGATTCATCTGGAATGTGTTTTTGTTGGACTTGAAGACATCCTAGTTGTATTCAGGTGGGGAAGGGGAAAACGGAAGAAAATTCCACAAGCGTGCACTTCTCAGAAAGAAGCTATGTTCATGGAATTTACGCTTTTATTTGGATACAGATAAAGAGTGTCGGAAATTGCTGACAGTGGTTTTAGTTAGACGGGTGTTTATTGTGAAAGATTGAGGAGTTGGGACCAGAGATTGGAGCTCAGACTTGCCATGGAAGTAAAGATAAAACAAAGACAGTATCGGAACGTCTCTTCTGTGGGAGAGAGGTTGCAGGGAAGAGAAAAGGGCATCCTCCACTACTTCACGAAGTCTATTTTGTACTCTGTCAAAGCAGGATAGGCTGTTTTTAGAAGCTCCAGCCCAGATGTGGCAGCAGTACTCCATATTTGGACGTACTTGGCTTTTATACAGATAGAGAATGACATCAGTAGTGAGATATCTTCTGAAGTGGTAGAAGGATCCCCCCATTTTCCTAGCGGCCCTGGCAACAGGCTTGATATACGTGTTCCATTTCAGGTCAGGCGTAAACGTCAAACCCAGGAGCTTGTCAAAACATGAGCTCCCCGAAGACGAGAGTCATCCATTTCAATTGATTCTAGATGGGGATCAGAACGTTGATGATATAAAGATGGTTTTAGATGCATTAAAAGTAACCAGACACCTCTTCCCCTTCTGTACCACGCGCTCAAGATCAGAGGAGAGGGAATCAGAGAGAGTTTTTTCATTTACGTCCTTTGAGGTTTTGCCATAGATGGTTGTGTCATCAGCATAGATTTCACCAAATGATTTAAGTATGTGTTTTGGGAGATCATTGATGTAGATTAGGAAGAGATATATACTATAATTGGAATGCCGCCTGGGCCGGTTGCTTTACTGGAATCAATATTCTTGATTAGTTTGGCGACCTCACGCATATATATTTGTATGTTGCATAGTGTGTTAAGTCAAATGCGCTTCTTGTATTTCAAGCCTCTATTGGCAATTCTGTGAAAATTCAGTCAGAGGAGTCGCTTGTATTTCCAGCCCTGACTGGTCTTCTGAGGAACATTCAGCCAAAGGAGCATTCGTGTGTGTCAAGCCCCGACCAGTCTTCTATATGCATTCAGCCAAAGGAATTTCTTGTGTTTAAAACCCCGACAGTTTTTCTGATGAATATTCATTGTGTTTTAATCCCGACTGTTCTAGTGATAAAAATATGAATTAGTGTTTTATGCTTACTGAATCATCAATGTAAGGTAACAATTCTTGCCGGTTATATATATATATATATATATATATATATATATATATATATATATATATATATATATATATATACGAAGCTTACAAAAACAGATGTCAGATACAAATTCATTGTGTCTACACTATTATGAGCTAGAACGACATTTTAGCGCATTAATTCGTTATAATGAAACTCTTTAATTAATCTTAGGAGTGACATCATCACGATCGCAGAGATATACAATGGAAGTAACTGTTATTTTTCCTCTAAAACAATACTTCTCCACTACCATTCGATACCGAGCGGTTTTCTGCATTAGGGTCAAATATGGAGGTTCGACCGAATTTTTTGCCTCATATACTTATACACATTCCATAATCTTTCCATTTTCTATCCCCCAAAAATAATGATTTCTTCCTCCTCAAATTTCACAAAATCTCATTGGCTGACGCCTATATTTTCACTAATTCTGGAATGAAGGAATCCTCATTAAAAAAAACGCTCCAGAAACTAATACAAGCTTGGCTTCCCTTAGATTAGGTAATCGTTCCAATTAAGGACCCCGATACCAACTTCGGAAACTAGGAAAAAAAGATGAAACGCGCTATATTTTTACGATTACCAGAAAATATGTATTCCCCCTGTTATTAGCAAGCAGGAATTACTATTTCCTTATCTTTTTTACTAAAATATTTCGTCATCCTTATTGCTTAAATAACATTTCTTTTATTTTTCCACGAGTACCTATTAATTATTTTTACTTTTTTACTATATAAAAATACAATGTTGCTTTCATTACGAAATTGTTTTATTAAAATTATATTTTCTTACGCAGACTTTTAAATAAATGTTTTTACAATTATATATGGATAGGGTTGGAGACAATAAACGTTTGAGTTGACAAATATCTTCTGTTCGGAAAAAATTAATTTATTACTTATTTGTCGTGTTATTTTACCAAAAAGACATCGGAGTTTTTTTTTTTTTTCGTTATTTACTTACTTCATTTACAGCGACAGAAACTCATAAAAAAGAATAAATAATTATATTTTATTTTCGTAAGAATAATCAAGCTATAATAATTCGTTTTTACTAAAATATTATAAGGACGCATAAGAACAAACAGTTCGTTTTCTTTTGTTTTCAAGTTTGCGATTCACTAAGTTTTGGCGTTTGTTAATATTAGAAATATTTCATACACACTTACGCAAACTTTTAAATAATTTCTTCTTTAAATTATATATTGAAACTTTTAGGTACAACAAATGTTTTCCTTTGCAAATATGTTCTGTTCAGAAAAAAATATTCATCACTTAATTGTCGTGTTGTTTGACGAAGAAGGAATCGGAGTTTCTTTCTTTATATCGTTATTTATTTACTTCACTTACAGTGAAAGACACGTATAAAAGAATTCATAATTATATTTTCATTTTCGGAAGATAGATAACGATGTGTTAATTCATGTTTACTAAAATATTAATATGGTCGCATGAGATAAACCCTTCGTTTTCTTTTGTTTTCGAGTTTCCGATTCTCTATTTTTTTTTTGGTTGTTTACATTAAAAATGTTTCACAAATTTTAAATGGGTGAAATTTAATCACGCTATTATCTCACATATGAGGCTTGGATTAAAATTTAATTAAAATTAACCATGTTGTTAAGCAAATAAAACAAGGCATAATGTAAGCTGAAGTATAAAATGAGTAAATATATTTATTTATAATTTATAATTAAAAGCGTTGGATAATACAAGGTATAATTTTGGCTACTTATGCATACCGTGCTGAAATAAAAATGTTTTTATTTTCAAAGACTTTTTAAATTGGGAAGCACCTTACGATTGAATGAAATAAAATTTATTGTGAAACTTGAATTTAACCCTGAAAATTCACAAATAACCTCACATTAATGTAACATTAAACCAAAACTTGGGGTTCATGCCTTTTTAATACCGCGCTATTTTGAATTAATTTTTACAGGTTCAATTCAAGTTATACCATATCTTTTTTTTGTTAAGTACCTAACAGTAAAAACTTAATCGTCCATTATTTCTTTTTTATTATTTGTTAAACAAACTGGATAGCTTAAATTAAATATATGTTCATAGTTACATTTTCAATAAAAACGTGATTAAATTTTATATATTAAAAGTTAAAAAGGTAGATTAAATTAAACCAAACTTTAGTGCATTTTTGATATTACGCTAATTGTACGTATTTTTTACAGATTAAATCGAATTTCACGATATTTTTGTAAATAATTACGTTTTAGAATTTTAGTTTTATTTTGCTGTAAGACAAATTATTATATTACCGAGAAACAAAATATCAAGAGAAAGTTTTAATTGATTTATCATAACAATATTGAATTTATGTCCAATTTTATTTACAACTTTAAGGTAAGTGAAATAAATAACGGGCTTATATATAATATATATATATATATATATATATATATATATATATATATAATAATATATATATATATATATATATATATATATACATATATACATATATATATATATATATATATATATATTATATTAATTTGATCTTTTCAGCTTAAACAAATGTTGAAATTTTAATGGACCTACAATTATTTTGTTTAGGTTTCGTAGCATGAAGAAATGAGGGTGGTGAACACCTAAAATTAAATATTCCTCTAATATATTTAATCCAACCTACTTTTATTATCTAAGCCTATTTAATAATGATTAAATATCCAAAGTTAGAGGAAAATATTTATTATTTCATTTTTCTAGCTGTTTGAAATATGAAAATGTCTACTGCTTCAAAAACGTTACGACATAGAAACGTTGTTTTACAGCGTCGATTTTTTTCACGCATTTTCATAATTTGTGTATTCTGTAATACTGTGTAATATATATATAAAATATATGTATACATATATTTAAAGTTAGAAGTATCTATGATACACTTCTTAAAAAATATAAAGCTGATTAGGCTCTTTTGGCAGTGCAGAACTGTTTCCTTTCTGCGACCTTAGTGCATTTAAGATGTAACGAATTGATTATTAAAAATAGCGTATGCGCTTACTTTAAAAAGAGTTATGGTTCTCGAAAACAAATATTGCAGGTGCTCTGTTATATTTTATAAAGATCGTCCAACAGAACTAAGGTGGTTAGTTTAATTCTACAGTAGATAAACTTCTGTTTACATTACGCGAATTACCGATGTCCACCGTACAAATCACTTGTATGATTGTTTGTTTAAAAAGTCATTTTGTGTAACAGTAGGATAAAGTGTTTCCCTTCATCGCATCCCATTTTACAAGTTTCGCTCAACGTTCGATCCCGACTTCTGCAGGTTACTTTTTTCCATTATTTTTTTCGAAACGCAAATAGGTCTAAAACAAAAAAAATACACTTTCTTCGTATTTAACCTTTTTTTTTGTTATTTAAATAAACCGTTCTATTTATAATGTTTACTTTTACAGCTTACTTAAAATGGATACTTCCTTAAACACCGTTTACATTTATACTTGATAACATACAGGTGACTACAAGAACTTTAAGGGACACAGGGTTCGATAGTTTTTGCCATCATAAATCCAGTCTTGCCAAAAAATAGCTTGTCCTGAATTTTTACTTTAACTATCACCTGAAAAATACCATGAACCTTTCAGCAAATTTTGTGTAACCTCATCCAAAGCACAAAATGGAATGTCTATTCCGAAAGCCATTCTTAACATGAGGAGTTTCGCGTTGGCAAAGAAGAACAACATCAGTCATATTTAAAAATTTTATGCGTCGGGGAGATGCATGATATCATAAGGCAACGCCGGTTAATGGGTCGTCCTAGTTTAATTATATGTACACATATATTTATATAATAATTACTTTAGATCTGCCTACAGTCGTGTTTAATGCTTTTTTTTACATTTTCACCCCAAACAAGGCACATTGCCACTTTGATGTAGCGGGCTACTATCAGGGGCAACACAACTGGGGTACTATGTTGGGATTTGAGCAGCAAGATGTCGGTTCACGTTGCACTTGAACTTCTGCACGTACGTAGAGTTGGGGAAGCAGGGACCTGGAATGGAATTCCAGAGTCTAGCGGTTCTGGGAAGAAACTACTGGAGTAGAAAGATCTTTTACATCTAGGGATCTCTACAGTGTGGATGGTGGATTTTGCAGCCTGTAAGGCCTGTCGAGGGTGTTCAGGTCGTGGGGACACAAGTGCTTGCAGTTCGTTAGACCATTTCCCCATTAAAATACTTGTAGAACAGGTAGAGGGATGCCACGTTTCGGCGATGGGACAGAGGCTGAAGCTTAGATGCCAGTTCAGGGCCTATCAGATTGGCGACTCTCTTTTGAAACTTGTCAAGGAGCGAGAGACTAGTAGTCGATGCACCCGCCCAAATATGACAGCAATACTCCATACATGGGCGAACGGTTGCCTTATAGAGGTACATTATACTTTCGGGTGTTAGTAGTTTTCTAGCACGGTAGAGAGAGAGCCCACCTTCCTTGCAGCAGCCTTGGCAATGCTTTCAATGTAATTGTTCCAACTCCTGTTTGCTGTGAACGTCAGGCCAAAGAGTTTGAGATATGTACTCTCAGATAAAGAGCCGTTGGTCATTGCTATAGGTGGTAGAGAAGCTTTCTTGTAATTATTGAATGAAACTACTTTAGTCTTGGCGGCATTGAACGCGACCATCCATTTATGTCCCCATTCCACTACATATTAGAGGTCATCCTGTAGTGTTTCTGCCATTTCTTTAGATATGTGTTCATTTGTTTTCCTGTCGTACCTGCTATAGAGTGTGGTGTCATCAGCATATATACCCATCTAAGAGGCAATTTTGTTGGGGTGGTCATTTATGAATATCAGGAACAAAAATTCCTGCCTATAATATAAATAAATATATATATATACTTTTTTATGAATTATACATGCACACACACAAACACACACACAAATATATATATATATATATATATATATATATATATATATATATATATATATATGTATATATAATTATTGCTTCAGACATACATATCCTAGTTTTAATGCTGTAGGTAGCAGTTTTTGCCGGTAATATATGTATTATATGTACACACACAAGACACACACACACATACATATATATGTATATATATATATATATATATATATATATATAAGTACTAATTTAGATTTACATAGACTAGTGTTTGATACTCAGTAATCGTCATCAGTGTAGAGTAACAATTCTTGTCGGTAATATAAAATAATCTTGAACCTAAAAAAGAAATATTATTACAAAGAAAAGCTTGAGATGATCATGGATTTACATGAAAAAAATGTGAGCATAAAATGTAATAATGTTAAAATAAAATATAGAAAATTAAAAGGACTAGTTGTTTAACTTGAAAAAAGACACGATATTTTAGTAAAAATATAATAAATTCATAACTCAAAACATGCAGCATTAAGACTTTTTTTAAAAATCCAATTTAACATTATATATAAATTCTTAATGCTGCAAGACTTTATTATATTTTCTACTAGAATATCTTGTATTTTTTTTCCAGTTTTAACAACTAGTCATGTTATTTGTCTAAGTGTTATCTTAACCATATTACTTTTCATGCTCGCATTTCTGTATCTAATTTAAAATGATTTATTTTCAAATATAAAATATTATTTACTTTAATTTAAAACTAGCGCCGAATCAGAACAAAATCATGTACACTCAACATCAAGTACACTCAACATCGTCTTACTATCAACGCTTACCCTGTGAACTCGGAGTATGGGAAATTCCCATATGCACAAACAAATTTACTGAAGAAAACTAAAATAAACTTACTAAGGGTAAGGATAATGAGTAATCCTTTTTATGATAAAATGATTGTTACAATTATTACGAACTTGCCAGGATTCTAACCTGAAATGTTGTGAACCGTAGCCAGCCTTGTTATTCATTGCGCCACAAGTCCTGTTCATATGCCGAAAGATGTTACTGCGAGTATATACAGACAGTGCTAAATTCCGTTGACATGGGCAGATAACTTTTTCCACAATTGCACGAAACGGTCGAAAAACATTTATTTCGGGCTTTTTGTGTGACTAGACGATGTTCGTTACGACTAAGAACTCACATTTTCAGGGAGAAAAAAAAGAGTTTCCAATTCGGTGCATCCGTTCGAAAGTGTTATTAATATATACATACACACAGAAATAAACAAACATTTAGAATTTTATTAATAGTATACATGTATTAATCTTATTTATCATAACAACATATTTGAGAATGAGGTGCGTCATCATATAACACGTACATAAATATTGTAGTTGAATAAGTCTTCATTTTCATTACCAGAAAATATGATTACTTAAAATAATGAATATTTCTATAATCTTCGAAAATACATATATTAAGGTATAATAATGTTCCTATTGTTCTATCAATTTCTAAATAAAATATACGTTTTGATAATTTGTTTTTCTATAGTAATCATGCGCGACATTTAGTCTATTGTTTTGGTCGTCTAAAGCTGGATTGGTTACGGGATTCTTGCTTTTTGGAGCTTAATAAGCATTTTTCTTTGTAATTTCTTAGGTGATTTCTTTAAGTCAATATCTTGAGATTTTATTGTGCTCATTTAAATTGTCCCAGAAAACTTATATTTATCTTTCGAGGAATTGTTACAGTGCATTTATTTATTTATTTAACTTTCAAAGTCAGCTTAATGTTCTCAATTTCGAAGTTGTTGTGAAAATATTCTTAGTTATAACTTTCTACTCACGTGTAAAAAAATATGAGTTTTTAAAGAGATTAACTTTAGGCGTTAATCTTTCAACAACATTCAAGACATAATCAGAAACTTGCAAAAATATAATTCTTATAACTTGCCTTTCAAAACAATGGTCCATATTCGTATCCACCCTTAAATTTAACGCATCTGCTTAACATATTCAAACATACTTGGTGTAAAAAGAAAAATGAAAGGAGATGATATCACAGAATTTAAGACATTACGTGTGAAAATAGAACCGGTGCCATTAGAAATACAATACGGAAGTGGAGGGGTGGTATTCGGGAATAAAACAGGTGTGATATTCGACATTAGAAGTGATGACTTTTGATATAACACAGTGGTTATATTTGAGTGTTGAAGTATATTTAAAAGAAAGTGGGTTTAATGGGAATTTGTGGAAACCGAAAGTAGAGGAGGATGATATTGCAATACTTTTGTATCATGAAGATGGTATTCTACAAAAAATGGGCGGTTCTATATATATAACCAAATGGAACAACTCTCTGCTATCGACTAATAAGGAAAAGAGATAAAACATATTGGATCTTTTAAAATTTCTGTACATAATTTTTCATCGCTCTGTAATTAACTGTGGTCCTCGCGTAGTGAATTATTAGGCCACACAGTAAAGTATTCTTTCAAAACTATTTCTTTTTAAAGTTACCGTCGGTGTTGATTTGATGCGTTATTTCTATTATTTATGAATTGACTGTATCTGTTAAATTTCAATTACTATTGGTTACGTTTTCACGGTCTTATACCATTGTTAGGGCAAGCCGTACACCGCCTTTAATTAATACAGATGAAACGGCTCAGATGTTACACTTTCACCCCAACAAATACGGAATGGATTCGTGAAAACAAATAAAGAGTAGAGCCACCAAGTTGTTCATAATTGATTACTCATCGACAATCAGAAACTGGAAGATATTAGAATCAATACCTTGCAGCCTTCGGGATCGACAGGAATACTAAAATTTGTGCAGACAGCCTCGAACATACTCTGCAAGTTTTTTGGGACAGTAAAGCATAGGCCCCAGCGTACTATAAAACGTGACCGGTATAATACCTGGAACACGCTTTGTTCGACCGAAACGAGCGTGTTAAAATCTACCAAACAGAAATTTCTGCGTCAGAGTACGTATTATGTACTGAATACATATAAATACGTCAAACGACAATCCATGTCATTAATGTCCCGTTCCACTTGGACGGTTAGTACCTGGGTGCATTCCTTCTTAATTTTGGAGAGATAGTGGCAATATTAAATGAAGAATATCAATTTGGACGTTTGATGTTGAACAAAATAACAATGGGGTTTACCATAATCTTATTCTATTTGGTTGTGGAGACGATACTCCCATTATTGTTGCAGCCAAACAACTGCTTTGTTGGGCGTGGAATTAGATAGGACACATCACCTTGGAGTGCTGAAAAAGACACCCTCAACCAAATCGGAAGACAAGAGCGCGCTAACACTTGGGGTTTACTTGACGTGAAAGAGACCTGCACCCCTCCTCAATGAACTGCTAAGGATGGCGCACCCCTGGGAAACTCTGATCTTCAGGCTTGGAAAATTGTATATGGGTGGAAGATACCTGATTGCCTGCTATTTGACCAAATGCTTGAGAAGAACATGTTAAAAATGATCCGAGTAAAGACAATTAAGTCAGAGTAGAAAATTTCAAAAAGAGATTAGTTGCTCTAGAAGTTAATACTTCTGAATCCCTTAGTAAACTATAATCCCCTCTCCTTAAAAAAATCACAATGACCCCCAAAACCGTCGACACCCAAAAGCGGCACCCATTCCCCCAGAAATCGACACACTCTTCAGCAAAGTTGGTTTTGCCTACATCTGTCACGGCTACTGATCTTTAGAAGCTACCTAAATTAATCCTTCTTAGTCCTGTCAAAAAAATAAAATCAGCCCCTCACTTTCTTCTGCAGATTTTTGTGACTCCTCTAAACACTACTCGGCTTGCCCTCAGAGTCTCTACCCCTGGCTTACACCTCCAGTAACATGGAAAAGCTCTGAAAGATCACGTAGATCTTCATTGGAAAAAAAAAGAGGAAAAGAATATTCTACTTCAACGGAAAAGTCATTTGATCGGTCAGCGCCCGTGAATAAACAATGCGGTGTATAACAAACACGCTAACGTGATGAAGTTTATAGATTTTAAGGAGGTGGGTGGAATTCCGTTCGAAGGTCCCTGCAATTTCTCCAATGCAAAACAGATACTAACCGTCATCCCGAAGAGATACAGCCTTATAATTTTAGCCTTATAACTTTTAGCTCTGTTAGTTATTTTCAAAGACTCTAACATCAGAAATTTGAGAAAATGTTTTGTAGGATAGGTTCTCTTAAAGATGCACCCTGTATAAGATAGCTAAATTAACCTATCCTTTGCATGTCGTTCGTATCGACTTTGACGGATTTATCAACACACGTATTGACACCTAGTCGATCGGGAAAGTTATCGACACACTAACGACTGCGATGTTTATTTCTGAATCTAAATCATGAGGCAGAATAATGGATCCTTAGCTTACAAGTGTAAATGTTCGAGGGCCAGTTGCCAATGCGAAAGATTTCGTCTGATCTTTGATCTGCAATACCTCGGAGTGGATATCTGCTGTGCCCAGGAAACTCATCTCATTCCAGGTTACAATTTGAGTGCGCTGTCTAAGAGGTATCTAACTTACACAGCGCATTCTCGCTCAAGTAGTATTTCCTGGGTAGTGAAAAGCTATTTTGATGCGTCGTGTAACCCGCGTTTCATTGATCCTGAATCGTGCTTGTACATTCTGAATGTTACTATAAAATTAAGTCTTTTAGTTTCATCAGTGTTTGTTCATCTAATAACCCTATTGTGCTTACTTTATTTCTTAGTCGGCTATATCAGTTTATGAGTACATCATGGACGATTATCCCAGTGGGAGACTAGAAGGCGGTATTACATCCCGATTTATATCGCTTGGCGTTAACATATATGAGCTTTATAAATGGTCGGGATGCATTTTATTTTCAGAATTCTTTTGATAAGTTTGATCCTGTGACAAGTCCAGGAATGAAAAAGTAATATAGTGTGGCATTTGACAGGAAACTGTGGCTCTGGTGCGTTACGGCTTTCAAAGTATATCGACTAGTTCTTAGGAGATTCGATGTAGAAGTATTAGATTTCCCAAGTTTACGTAACATAGTTTACTCGGATAACCTACAATGTTCGGGTTGGGCTTTACTTAGACAGTCCTAAGTTTAGTTAAGCCTGTTACTATAAGCTCAATATATCGTTGTTCGACGTATAGTGCTACCGGGAATGTTTACTGCTTACACTATAGCAGGAATTTAGAGGGTTGTAATTGAGAATAAGGGTGGGTCAAGCTTGAGGATTATATTAGGTCCTATTCTCTCGATTTTAGTAGAAGCCTCAGCCAAAATTCTAGAGCAACTAAAGCGACACTATACTCTAGTTTGGATCAGGCAGTGAAGGAGGGGGTTTGTGTTAAAGAAATATAATTAACGCTCAGTTTGCATCCTTGACTGAATAAGAATACCAAACTCTTCGGATTCGAGCTAGATTGAAAAGAATGCTTCATGATGCGATAAAATGGTCCCGCAATTGTGTTCAAAGTAGTTTCGACAAGCGGCCGATCAACACATCGCATGTATCACATTGCCGGATGGGCGTAACGTAACCACAAATGAAGGCGTTCTGAAGGCGTGTAGGTTCCACTTTCCGAAGCTTTTTCAAGGAAATTCGGTTTATATTCTTAATCATTTGGCAACCAAATCGGTTAACTGCGAATGGGGTAAAACATATAATGATGTTATCGAGGTATTAATGGGGCTCAGCATAAACGAATTTCTGATGATCGGTTGTTCGCATTACGGACGCTATTTGAGGAATCCGACCATCTGTGTCCTCTTGTTGATAATGATGTGACAATTTTAAAATTGTTTCCGATAACGATACAATTATTAATTCCGTTCTAAATTCCCGATTCCGATACAAATACTGATTTCTGATTCCGATTTCTTTGTATTAATTTCTAAATAGTTAATCAGAGATTTATTATAAAATATTTATGTTATTCTTGAATATATTTTTACAAATATAGCAAGCCCCACTCTCCCCAATGGTTTACTTCTACTTGCGCAACTGCCATTGCTCAAAGGCAGCATGCATAGCGCAGATTTAACCGACATAAGTCCAGTTTAAACAGACAGAAGGGCTAGAAGTAACGTTAAGAAATAAATAGCGACAGCTAAGAGAGAATTTACTGAAACCACCAAAAAACGCATCGGAGCACAAAAATTAGAAACTCGTGACTTCTGGAAAATCTACAACACTTTAGTAGATAATGAGCAATCAACAATTCCCCCACTAACCAACAATCACGAGGTTGTTTGCTCAGCAACCGAGGAGGCTAATATGCTTGCCAGTCGGTTTTCCTCAAACTCCACACTGGACCCTTCCAACCACCCCCTGCCTGACTTTCCTTTGCGGACAGACGCCACGCTAGACGATCTAACAATCACCCCTGCTCAGGTGCATACTATCATAAACATACTTGACATTTCAAAAGCATGTGGACCCGATCTCATCCCAGCTGTGCTATTAAAAAAGTACACAGCCGAAGTAGCTCCAGTTCTCTCCAAACTCTACACCCGGGCTGTTGGAAAACTGCTTCTGTGGTACCAGTATTCAGGATTTCTGTCGAAAGAACTGACCCATCAAATTATCCCACTTTTCGCCAAAATATTTGAGACTATAATTACCCATACTCTAGTCCATCACCTTACAGATTCTAAACTTCTGACCGACAAACAATATGGATTCAGACAGCAGCCATCCTCACTATAATCTCTGAAGGTATATACCATTCACTGGACAAAGCGGGGGAGGGCAGAGCGGTAGCTCTAGATATATCTAAGGCTTTTGACAGGGGATGGCATGAGGGTTTCCTTGGGAAAATTAGATCATACGGTATCACTGGTAGAATACTTAACATAATTAAATCCTTCTTAGATAAGAGAAAAATTCAGGTTGTCCTCGACGGTCGTACATCTAAACAATATGATATAAATGCGGGAGTGCCTCAAGGGTCTAACCTTGGACCTCTATTGTTCCTAATATTCAGTAATGACATCCCCGACAAAAATTCCTCTGAGATGGGTATATTTGTTGACGACACCACCCTCTATAATAGGCACGACAGGAAAACAAATGAACACATATCTAAAGAAATGGCAAAAACACTACAGGATGACCTCCAGTCTGTAGTGGAATGGGGACATAAATGGATGGTCACATTCAATGCTACCAAGACTAAACTGGTTTGCTTCAATAATTACAGGAAACCTCCTCTGCCACAAATAGCAATGGCCAGTGACTCTTTATCCGAGAGTACATCTTTCAAACTGCTTGCCCTAACGTTCACAGGAAACATGAATTAGAACAATTACATTGAAAGCATTGCCAGGGCCGCTGCGAAGAAGGTAAGCTCTCTCTACCGTGCTAGAAAACTACTAACAACCGAAAGTATCATGTACCTCTATAAGGCCAACATTCGCCCATGTATGGAGTATTGCTGTCACATTTGGGCTTGTGCATCTGCTACTAGTCTCTCGCTCCTAGACAAGGTTCAAAAGAGAGTCGCCAATCTGATAAACCCTGAACTGGAAGCTAAGCTTCTGTCTCTGTCCTATCGATGAAATGTTGCATCTTTCTGCGTGTTCTACAAGTATTTTAATGGTGAATGCTCTAGCGAACTGGGGACACTTGTGCCTCCACGACGTAGACACTCTGGACAAACCCGACAGGCAGCTTAATCCCACCCCCACACAGTAGAGATCCCTAGATGCAAAAGATCTTTCTACTCCAGTAGTTTCTTCCCAGAACCGCTAGACTCTGGAAGTCCATTCCAGGTCCCTCCTTCCCCTAACTGTACTGATATGCAGAAGTTCAAGTGTAACGTGAACCGACATCTTGCTTCCCAAATCCCAACATAGTACCCCAGTAGTTGTTGCCGCTGATAGTACTCCCCTACACTTAAGTGGCAATGTGTCTTGTTTGGAATGAAAATGTAATTAAAAAAACCCAAAGAAATATACACTGAGTGATAAGCGGGCATATATTACAGGAATAGATCTTTCTAGATATTTTTAAATGTTTCCCTTTTTATTTATTAAAAATATTCGAATAAGTAAATATGTTTGACTTTTAAAACAAAGCTGGCTTGCATTTGTCGTTAGTTCACTAAATGCTATTTGAATGTTTTCAGAAACAATTGGAAATAGTTAATGATTAGTAAGCATATTAAGAGGGTGTATGGAAAAAATAGTTAACAAGTCACCCTTCCCATGTTAAGAATGATGTTAAATAACATTGTTTATATTTAGAAAACTATTCTTAACATGAGAAGAATAGGGTCGTATGTATTGTTTAATATTTTGTCCGTTCCCCTTATTAAAGAATGTGCAATTGTTTACCCTAATTGTAAGTATTTTGTCGCTAACTCTCACTGACAATATGGCAGATACTTAGTAACTTGATTTGTTTTAATGTAGACAAATGTCACTGTCTTTAATCTGTGTCTCGTCGGTGGAAGAGAAATGTAACCAATAAAACCCAAAGTCTTAATGATATTAATAACTAATAATGTATAAGTAATCGTGATTATATTATCCCAAACAAACTGTAATTCGTTTTACAGTCACTATACTGAGATGTAATGTGGATCTAGTTTCAGACTGGAAACAATGGCTTTTACTGCCTCAGGCGCCCCTTAGTCTGAGTAAGTCTGTAATACAGACTGAATCAAAGAAAAATTATCGCCAAAGATTGTTTCACGCGAAATCATTAAAATTTACAAATACATTAACGTCAAAGCCAAGCTCTTTGCACACTTTCACCCACTCTATGGTATATTTGTTGATAATGCTGACTAGTACAACACTGACGAAACTGTTAGTAAATATTAACAATAACCTAACAATTATTTTGCGTGTCCATCAATATGATTTCTGTTTTACTCAAGTCTTATACTAACTACGATCCTAGTTACTTGCCGCCCTAAGAGAGCAAAACTTAAAAAAAAAAAATCGTTCTTTTAATCCGTGCAAATCGAACAAAATAAAAATGCCTTAGTCCATGAAGATGTCTCCTTCACTTGCCGGAGACAGACTTGACTAAATGTAACATCAGGACAAATACTTTGTTTCTAGCTAAAGCGCTAAAGTGTATACGAAATTTAATTTGATTTCTTTAAAAAAAATTAGAGAATGCAGCCCATTTAGCAAGACAACTTCGTATAGAAGGATATGGTTTTTTGCGGGAACCATTCATATTCCTTCTTAAGCATATAATCAGTCATGTTTTACCTTAAAGATATCTTTATTTGGAGGCATCTTGGTAAAAGATCAAAGTGAATGTCATGGAAAAGTTAACGCCTTTGCTTATACACTAAGTAATGTTTTTTGTAGAAATCAGCTACTTCTTCAATATTTTAGCAAATGAAGTTTCACGATATATATGTGTTTTAAACTTGTTCTTCCACAAACTAAGATTTATGCAACTTCAACGAAGGTGGCTACAATTTGTGACCATATTTTCAAGGGATTATGTAAAAAGATGAGTGAGATGTCGGTTTACATTGCATTCAAAGTTCTGCATGTTAGTACAATCAGGGAAACAATGAGCAAGGGGAGACTTCTGAAGTCTAGCAGTCTGAAAAGAGAAGATATTACAGTGTAAAGTCCCCCGGCATCTAAAGTGAAACAGTGGGTATGTCTTGCTAAACATATGTCTCAGATATATCGAAAGTGCACACGTGTAATTAGTTCATTAAACCACATTTCAATCAACTATTTGTTAAACAGGCTCAGGGATGCAACATGGTGGTTACTGGACAGGGGTTTGATATAGGTTGATAGTTCAGAACCTATCAGATTGGAGACTTTTTTGTGAATCCTGTCTAAGAGGGAGGAACTATTATTTAATGCACCAGCCATAATGTAGAAATAGTACTCCATGCATGGTCGAAGTGTGTATTTGTAGATATACAGGATACTTTCATTGCTGAGTAATTTTCTAAAACAACAGAGGAAACTCACCTATTTTGCAGCACACTTTCCAATGACCACTATTTGTTGGAGTTCCATTTTATCTTGACGGTGATAAGGTCGGTCTAGCGGGAAATGTTAACGACGTTTTAACTACATATTTTTCCTATTAGACACATAGATTTGAGGGCCATTGATTAATATAATCGCTGTCGAGTCTAACAATACTTGTTCGAGTCATAAACGTAATAACTACGGAATTACTTAATATACTCTGAGGAAATAAGAGCCATATAAAATTTCATCCTATTCTTACGTTGTCAGGCGTAGATATGGTTTCTCATAATAAACTTGATTTCTTGTTCCATATACGTTGTCATTTAGTTAACATGGCTCGGGCACTGTTTCCTGAATACAGTATGCGTTGGACTCAACAAGATGCTTTAAATATATGTGTTTAGTATTCTACTTTATTTCACCATCTTACGTTATTTATTTTAAGTTTTCCATTTATTTTAAGTCTACTTCTAGTCAGATGAGGCATAGTCGATTGAAACTTTTTACTTATGATTTGGAAACGGATTGTTGATGAACACATTCAAAAATATAAGTAGAGTCGCTCTAATGAAATCAGCGACTCATGACTGCAGGACATTTTCTGGCAAACACACATTGGGAACTGATGTGAAACCAATAGTTCTACACATTTATTCTTGAATAGTTTCAACAAAAATACGTAAATTTCCATTATCTAACATATAAAGTTATATTTTTGTATTTTTAAATTCAGCCGCAAATAGTAATTTAGCTGTGAATTAAAACTTAGATTGTAGCAAACCAATTTCCAGTTCTTATATTTTTACTTTGTTCTTTGAATTAACGTATTTTACTTCAATGATAAAAAGAATTTGAGGTTCATACGATTGCGAATATGGGCATTTGTAAAATTATCATCTAAACTAAATTAAACGAGGAAAATAACTGAGTGTAAATTGAAGAATCTAATAAGTGTTCTGATTTTTTAAAAATATAATAACCGAAAATTAGATTTTTTGTATTTTTGGGTATTATTGTGTTCATACTGTCATTTTCACAACGTGTCAACAGATGTAACCTCTGACCTTTTTCAATTCATTTCGTATGTACATCATTTTGAACGGAATCCTTTATTTAATACACATGGATAGAATAGTTCGTTCTGTCACGTTGTACAACGGATAGAGTGATAATGTATAATGTTTTAGTGATATTTTTCTGCAAATCAAATGTTTACTCAGATGGTACTAAGAACATTGTTTAGGATATCTACGTATCTATTGTGACTATCACATTGAAAATAAAGACAATAGTAATAAAGATATCTTGAATAAAAAAATATGCTATGTTTACAATTAAACACTTAACTTATTTACTACACCACGGAAACAAAAAATACAAATAGAGTAATACATTTATTGTTTATGATTTGCTTTTTGTTTGTTTTTTTATTACATTTTCACCCCAAACAAGGCACATTGCCACTTTAGTGTGGGGCCTACTATCGGGGGCAGCAACTGCTGAACTATGTTGCGATTTGGGAAGCAAGATGTCGGTTCACGTTACGTAACTTCTGCATGTCAGTTCACTTAGGGAGGCAGAGACCTGGAATGGAATTCCAGAGTCTAGCGGTTCTGGGAAAGAAACTACTGGAGTAGAAAGATCTTTTACATCTAGGGATCTCTACTGTGTGGGGTGGGATTTAGCTGCCTGTCGGGTTTGTCGAGGGTGTCTACGTCGTGGAGGCACAAGTGTCTGCAGTTCGCTAGAGCATTCACCATTAAAATACTTGTAGAACAAGCAGTAGTTAAAATTTTGCTTGACTTGTCTTCGTCGTTTTTGAGATTCTTTAATTAATTTTTCGTTGTCTTTCCCATTTGCATGAAAACAATCTCACCGTCTCTTTATCAACTTCATTTGAATCGGGCTGTCACGCATATATTTCAAATAGCATGAATATTGGTTTTATTTTGGAGCGATGACAAAGTACACTGCGACCGCCTACGTGCAACCATTGTTCATCGCCAGCAACAGTGCATTGAGAATAATAGGGACTATGAAGAAAAAAATTCTAGAGTACGTAAAGTCGCTCGTTTTCTTTTAATTGATCGGTGCACAGTCCGATCTAGCACTAAAAGACAATATTTTGTTAGTCTAAATAGCTGCGTCAAAATTAAAACTCATCTATAAAATCAGCCATTATAATCGACTTCGTCTACACGAAATAGCATTGAAATTTTTGTAATTCAGCGTAAATATCGATCACGTAATCACAATTCTTGCTGTGAATTATTGATCTCAACTGTAAACAATTAAATAGAAACGAATAAATTTCGGTAGCTGATATTTTTAAATAATGCGTGCATTTTGTTTAGAAGACTCGGCACATGTGATTTGCCTGCTATGTTTTGCAGTTTAATCTTAATATACTTCTTGATGTTTAGTAGGTGTTTTCCATAATATTATTTAAGATTTATTTTCTGGATTTGAGTTAAAATGAGATTGGACAATATCCGGACAGTGTGTATCTGAAATATAACTCGACAAGCATAAAATGTACTTGACGCAGATACGTACTTAGTCAGAAGAAATAAAACACGGTTAATTTTCTGAAATGAAATAATGGTTCAATTGGATTAAGACAGCTTTCAAATGTATGCTATCTAAAATCATTCGCTGTAGATCAAAATATCCCGTTCCAAACCACATGCTCTCGGGGTGTAACTGCATTTACAGAGAATGCTGCGTTAAAAATTGGTGTTCATAGGTGAATGTGTGGGCGTCCCGAATTATTATAAAACTGAATCGAAATAGAAATCGATAATAGATTGGCCCTCCTGTCCTAAAAACACTCCGTTAATTTATGTGCGTCCTTGTCTCTTAGTAAAACTCACTAATTCACCACAATCAACAATAAAGACATATACTTGTATATTTATAATACATAAATATTCACATCTTTTAAACTATCATATATGTATGCAAATTGGGATTAGAAAAACGCAATAAACAAACAAACGAGTTTAATATTTCAAAAGAAAAACAAGGTGTCATTATCATTGTAGTTGTTGGTGCTTAATTGTTGTTGTTGTTGTTGTTGTTGTTGTTTTATACCTTAAGTTTTTGATATCTAACATTTAATTTTTGGGAGCAAGACTTTGTTCTTTTTATTTTTCATCGTTTTGTCGACATTAACTATGGTTGAGGAAAAGGATCCTCTCCCTGTAGATGTATAAAATGTCTGCTAATTTTTAAGACAAGCATTGATGATATATTGTTCTAAAATGTATTCCATGTACAAACTTCAATAATTTACGTTTTAACTTCTATTATAAACGCTATATTTTTACAACAATGTATTTTGTAATCTTCTAAGCATTACAGTATAACTATTCGATAAAATATCGGCGAAGAATTTAAATTATAAAAACTAAGAAGACATCATCTTCTATTAATACATAAAATAATTAAAATAATACAGCATATCTTGGATGCAATTTAAAGAATTTCGAAGGGTTACATAGTACGGACTGGTTTTCCTTAGTAAAGTACAATATCGAAACAAAAACTATCGATATTGGATAAATGATAAGGTTCACGTAGGCAAGGTTCAAGTCTATATCTAACTTTATGAGCTTTCCTGATTATTTTATAAAATATCTGCTAAGGGATAAAATTGACAAGAATTGAAACTTAGCACGCGTAAGTCGACTTCAAACGATCTTCTACGCGTGCACAAATATACATTTATATATTTTACAACAATATCGTTTATAGTTTTCATGAGTATAAACTAAGATCAGATGTTAACGAATAAATTTGCGTTGCTACATGTTTTGGTTTATATTCTATATAATGGCACTTAAGATATAAGTTTTACTTTTTAAATGACTTATATATAGGGTACCATATAATAATCAATATACTATGCGTTTTATGATAAAAATACGTGATCTTCATGGATTACATATAATCTTTATGTGTATTTTAAAACTGGGTCATGTCGCGGGGGCTCTTAGTAGTAATTAAAAGTAAGGTATTTTGCATTTGACAAAATTTGGTTCATCCTTATTTGAAGTTTCAGTACTTCAAATATGTATTATATGTAGAATTTTCAATACTTCAGAAGTTTCAATACTTCAAATATGTATTATATGTAGAATTTTCAATACTTCAGAAGTTTCAATACTTCAAATATGTATTATATGTAGAAGTTTCAGTACTTCAGAAGTTTCAATACTTCAAATATGTATTATATGTAGAATTTTCAATACTTCAGACGTTTCAATACTTCAAATATGTATTATATGTCTGCTATATGGTTCCATAAAAATATAATTCTCGACGCAAACCTCTACATATTCAAAAGCAAATTATGTCCTAACATTGAGTAATCTTGCTATATCTTCGATTGAACTGCTAAGATTATTCTTACTGACAGGATACAACACAATATTTTTAAAAATATGTGCGAGAACCGTTACACCCTCCTTCTACCTCGTTCTCACAGAAGAGACGTTACGAGTCGAATTCTTTAGTACCATTACTTTTATGCAGTTAATCGAGAGCTTTAAACTTTGTCCGTCTCTATAAAACATTCGCGACGAATAATAACCCATCTACAACATCTAAGAACAATTTTCTGTACTTTTGACTAAAACTAAACGATAATTCCATGTGAAAAAATTCCTTCGTAAAACTGTTCGTCTGGTGAACATGATAACCTGGAACTGCTTCTCATCTCACTATAACATGGTCATTTTCGAGTTCCACCATTAATGATCATCACGGTGTAGTTTCATCGTCTACTTTACATTAACTCTGATCGTAAAGTGAAACGTGGGATTTGATAAGTAGAGACCTTCCTAAGTTAAAAACAGACAATAACCGATTTCTGGGAACTCGTGACTCTTTTGACTATCAATTTTTCGTCTGTCAAAAATTTCATTACGTGATTACGGTGTAGTGGCAATAAAATAAACATTTCATTCAAGTGCAGCTTGTTATGTATTCAGCTGAATACGATAATAAAAACCACTTTATTGTTACTTATGCACTTATGTTACCGGGTAGGCCTGTGCTTTGTAAATATTCGTACTTTCACCTAACAATTTCTTAAACAGAAAAATATCGTAAAACTTAACATGCACCACTTTATTTTACTTATTTCTTTTCCAAAAGAACCGTTTAAATACATTGATTTAAATCTGAAATTTTGTTTAATTATTTTTAATAATATTTTAGTTTCGCTTGTCTTTTATTTCTTCAATTGGAAATAATTTCATAATCATGACTGAATTCGCGTATACTTAAAAAAAAAAGTAGTGTTTTGTCACAAAAATATATTTTTAACTTTTTTCGTTTCTTTTTACTGTTTTTTATCAGATTATTATCGATTAGGCACTAAGCTGAAGCACTTTAAATTTAAATCAATGCATTCTAACGTCTATTAGAAAAGTAATATGCAAGATAAAGTGGTGCTTATAGACTTATGCTCCTGTGTTTTTTAATATAGTATTTCCAAGTAAAATTCAATTTTTACAATATCTTTTTTGTTTAGAAAATTGTTAGGTGAAAGTAGAGAATAGTTACAATACATCCGCCATTTCAGTAAAATAAGTGCACGCAACTGAAAATAATATTTTTTGTTTTCCATTACAAATTTAAATCATCCTGAATGTATTCAAACGGTCCTAAATCTCACTAAATCAACCCCTCTCTCCAATATATATATATATATATATATATATATATATATATATATATATATATATATATAAAATAACATGATTAGATATATAAATTCAAGTTTTACGATATCTTTTTGTTTATTAATATAGTAACATAAGTAAACTAAATCCATAACAAGCGGCACTTGAATGAATGTTTTTTTATTGAAACTACACCGTAATCACGAGATTAAAATTTGTACTGACGAAAATTTGGGAGTAAAAAGAATCACGAATTCTGATAAAGAATATATAAGAAACACTAATATAAGAAAACGGATATAAGATAGATTTTCTCATGTCCTAAATTAGGGTCTGTATTAATGTACGGCGTGATCAGATATAAGATCACCGGATATGCACCATACTATATAGTTTACGTGCATTATTATACAAGCAAATGTTTTTCCTCGTTTTGTCTTCATTGTTTCCTGCGGTTACATTTAGTGTTTATTTTTTATCAATTTTAATGAGTTCGTATTTGTCTTTCGAGGAGAAAATATTTTAGAATTCATATTGCCTAAAGATCAATAAAACTTCGACTACACGTGTACAACAGGTTTCCATTAAATCTAATTCGATTCTTGTCGGTGATAATGGCCGACAGTTAGAGCCGGACATTATGCGTGTATACGTTGCGGGTAGTTGAATAATTTTAATTTGCATTCGCATCTGCAATAGCTAGAACTTTCATTTTACTGAATTTAATTAGCAAATAAAATCACAAGTAATAATTTGATACAAGCCATAATATCTGCAGGTCACGAGCCGCACTAATAGTGTCATTAGACAAAACGCTCTACGCAAAAGCGACTTTCTTTTGAAAATTATTCAACTTCAAAGAAAATTCTATATTTATGAATTGTATGGTTTACTTTTTTCAACATTATTTTTCAAATGTTTCTGTTTTAAATATACTTGTTATATTTCTGAATTTTTAGATGATGATTTAATATTCGCATCCTATTATAAATTTCTGTACTGTCTGTCTGTGGGTGTGTGTGTGCGTGACGTGGTTTAAGTCAGCCTACAGGCTACCCACTCAGGCAATTTAGGGACCAAAATGATGCTTATGATGGGAGTAGCAGCAGCAGTCAACGATTTATATTGGTTGAAAAATACAAGATTTGTTTTTATTTTAAAAAAATTACTTCCATTTTCTCCGTCGGATAAACAAAACCAAAAAAGGACTTTGTCTGATTTGCAACCAAAACAAAAAAAAATAAGAAAGAAGTAAAAAAGTTTCGATTAATATTGGTTAAAAATACAAGATTTTTTAAATTTACTTAAAAAAAATACTTCCATTTTCCGTCTGATTAAAAAGAAAAAGGACTTTCTCTGGTTTGACCAGGGTGGTCAGTTTAGACCACCGGTCATTAAATAAAATAATATCATGTATCTCATATTGTTTTCGTTAATATTGGTTGAAAAAATACAATATTGTTTTTGTTTCCTTTTAAGAAATAAATATTTCCATTTCCTTCGTCTGATTACAAAAAAAAGTGGACTTTCTCTGATTTACTCAGGGTGGTCAGTTTAGACCACCGGTCATTAAATAAAATAATACTTTTACCCAAGTATCTTATGCTTTCTTTCTTTAATATTGGTTGAAAAAGTACTTTTTTTTTTTACTTTTAAAACTAATTACTTTCATTTTCTCCGTCTGATTAAAAAAGTGAACTTTCTCTGATTTGACCAGGGTTGTCAGTTTAGACCACCGGTCATTAAATTTAATAAAATAATTCTTTTGCCCATGTCTCTCAGAGTTTTTTTCGTTAATATTGGTTGCAAAAAAATACAATATTTTTTTTTTCTATTTAAAACCAATTACTTCCATTTTCTCCGTCTGATTACAAAAAAAAATGGACTTTCTCTGATGCGACTAGGGTGGTCAGTTTAGACCACCGGTCATTAAATAAAATAATACTTATACCCATGTATCTCATTTTTTTCGTTAATATTGGTTGAATATACAATATTTTTTTTTTTTTGTTAAAGTGGTTCACGGAGACATCTCCTACAAGAGAACCGACGAAAAACTCAGTAATTTCTAACTTTAGTTTCGTAAATATTGGTTGTCTAAAAACACTGTACTTACTCGCTTTTGTTTCACAATATGCAGCCATCTGGCTGAAACGGGCTACCTGTTATTAAAAATAGTGATCAAGATGATTAAAGTGGTCTGAAGAAACCAACTAACAAGAATACGTGTTATATATTATAAATATAAAAAACTATGCCAAGTGCGAAAATTAATTTAAAGAACAACGCAGTTTTACAATAGTTTTATATCGTTTTACGAAGATTAACATCAAGATATAGTTCCTCCAGACCAAATGTCTGGATTCCTTATTCTAATCATGATTAAAATTCTGTACGTAATGTTGATTCTTTAAAATGTATAAAATAATAGGCCGAAGCCTGCGGGGTTATATAAGGAAATTTATTAAATCCTTTCCGATGTCTAATGGCTACGATTTCAAATTAATGCAGATCTGAACTATTTTGATGTTCTAAATCTATCCTTTCATCCAAGAGAAATAACACATGGTGAATCTTTCTCAGTTGATGTATAATACTTATTTTTACAATGTAATAATGGTATGGAGAAGCAGAAAAATAAACACCAACGGAAGCTCTGGCACTCTAAATATACGATATGAAAAATAAGACAGTAAATACAAATGTAGGTGCTATTGTTATTCGATGTGTTGGTATAAAAATACATTTTTTGCTCCAGATTGAGGTTAGTGTAAATTGGAGAAAAGACAAAAAAAATTAAGGTGGCGGCCGCAGTAATGGTGAAGGAATAGAAGGCTGATCGTTAAGAAAAATTACGAATCCAACTCTTTTTTTTCTTTCTTTTATCTTTTTATCTTTTTTTTAATTTTTTTTTTTTTGCAGCAAGAAATCGTTTTTTCAAGCACGAACACAACTTTTACGCCGAACAAATATATATGACTTAAATAGGGATTAATTCCCGGAGAAAGACTATAGGCAATCTTTCATAAAATGCAAGATTAATTTGCATAATCATTCTGTTAGACGAATAGCTTATGTTTGAAGCGTTGGACGTACATGGGGGTTTAATACTAATAGGAAATCCACTATTTAATAAGCACTTGATATTCACAATTTAGAACTTTAACTGTTGAAAAGACCAGGCAATTCCAAAACTTTTATTAATAAATAGATCTATTGATTACAATAAAGATTGTTGAAAAATTTTGAAATAGTAAAATATTCCTTCTTAGAAAATAGTGACACTTTTTCTGTCGTGCCATGTTGCAGGTAAAGTTTGGCACGTCCTCATCCGTTTTTTTTGGGTCACCCTGTATATATATATATATATATATATATATATATATATATATATATATATATATATCGCTGGGATTCTAGACTGTTATGCTGCTTTGTAACTGACTACAACTTTATTTTAAAGTCCAATCTAAACCAGTTTGTTGTGAGCTGTTTCCCTAAATACTCAAATTATGCCGAATTTCCACCATTATCAATCATTACAGTGTTTTCTTCCCGAACACCTGGCACTTTTTAACTCTTATCCTCGAGTTGCTTTCTGGTCTTGATGAGTGGAGACTCGCATGTGAAAACATGTAAACACGCTGAAAATATTGGTGATAACGGATAAAGTAGTGCATAAAATTCAGTAGTTAGTGATATGTTTCTTGTGGTTAAAGTTCAATACGCAAAGCGGGTTATCCTAAGAATATATTTGTGAAGTATTCAAAATTCTGCTCAGTCATGGCTGACGAAATGAAAGCATGCTTCCCGTGTTGATTAAATAAAGCATTATGCTTGAAACTCCGAGTTCAACAGAAAAAAATCCCAGAATTCGTCAAGATTCAACTGAAAGAGGCCAGAGAATGTCTCCTCCCAAATATTCTGAAATTTAATCAAAGTGAGAATATAATCCTATGATCAAATAATAGAAAGTAAACCTCAGCAATAAAATACAAACAAGATTTTAGCCATTACATTTTTTAAAAAATAAAAAAAAAACAACCTTTCAAATAAAATACCTTTGGTATTAAAACGAAAAAAAAATAAATAGAAACTGAAAATAGTCAAGAACAAAATAGAATGAAGGTTCTATGCATTGTATATGAAGATACTAAAGCTAATTTGTAACAGATTAATTTTTAATGAAAATCACTCCAGACAAGGCATAAAGCTACTTGTTGTAAAAAGCTAAAAATAGTACTTAAAGGTCAAAAACATGTCCAAGTTAAGTGCTAGATGAAATAGATTCTGCCCCAGAAAACAGCGATTTGTCAAAACCATCGCTCCTGAGAGGGGAGGACTAAAGGACAGAATAAAGAAACCCACGATCCACTTTCTAATCTCCTCAATTAACAGCGTGCCATAAGGGGTTATTACGGAACTGCTTAATAGCTATTTTCATATACAGATACTTACAGTATTGATAAAGTGCACCAAATAAAGTGTATTCCTCATTGCGGTTTATTTCATCTTCCCTGCATTATATAATGCCATTTGCATTTGTTTTAATATTCCTCCATTTTTTTTTCGTCAGGAGCCCACATTCGATGTTCGAGTTCTAGCTAGGCTTGTGATGTTTTGTTTATCCTTTTGGCCGCCGGATCTCAACTTGCAGGCGATGCTTAATCTAAACAATGCTGTCATTAGCTCATAAGACCTGACAATGCCAATCAATCAAAATTACTACAGCTTGACGGCAATTGCTGCCATTGATATAGTCAACGAATTTCACACCTGTATGAATACATATATAGTATAACAATTCGTACAACAAACCAACACCGACAAACAGTTTGTATTAACTAGTGAACCTCCCTTTCTGTGCTTGATTTCCTAAAGATTCTTCGGCCGCACGTTACACCAATTAAGAAAGACTATCGTTCATATTAATCTATTATATAAATCTCACCTGTCTGTTTAAATGTATGCATGTATGTATGTCTAAAACCTTCCACAGAGGCGGCGGATTTTCACGAGATTGGAATCGTTTTGAACCCGACGTCTCTGTGGAAAAATATCGAAACATTGACCAGAAACATTAATTTTTCACCCTCAGCTGGGTAGTTTACTACAAGTAGAGGTAAATATTTTGCTAGCCATGTTTGCAAGTCATCTAATCGGCTGAATTGACTATGCCTAATTTCAACGTTCCGAACTTCCGGTCGCGTAATGGAGTAGCGGTAACCCGTAAGATTTTCTTTTCCTTAATTTTGCGACTTCACATAACGGGTCCCACCTACCTGCTACGACGATTTTTTATGCTCAAACACACCTCCAAACACGGGGCAACGCCGGACACCCAGGCTAGTTTTGTAATAGATTCATAAAAATGTATTTTTTTTTAAATAAGCGAACACTTTATCTTATTATAAATTGTCCTAATGTCTATCTGTTGGTGTGTGACACGGTTTATATCAACCTACAGACAATCAACCCAGGCAAGTAAGGTACCGAAATGAAGCTTATGACACAGCGGATGTTTTAGTGATATTTATATGCATGTTTGGTGTATGGAAATGCAAAAAATACACAAAATGCAAAAACAAATAACGATTTACTAAATAACGCTCTATTTACTGGTTATTTTTCCGGTATTCACCGGAAGTTATTATCTCTCTTAGTAAGTTAGATTTACTGTGTGTGTGACACGATTTATCTCAGTCTACTTAACCATGTTTGGTGTAAGGAAATGCTAGAAAATGCAAAAAAATAACGATTTACTAAAAACGTTTTATTTACTGGATATTTTTCCGGTACAAGGACTCAAGTTTGCCCAGCTGGGCAAACTTGGGTTCTTGTTAAAATAAAATACGTTCTAAAATGGAATACGCTGTCCAAACCTGAATTAGAGCTGCTTGAGGAATTCTTTTCCGGCTTAACAGGATTCATGACCGGATTCGAAATCTAGTAAGAAAAAACCCATCCCGCTTTTAAACCTCTTCCTCATAGGAGAGACGTAGCGAATATTTCACTGTCGTATTCCTGCCATGTGCTTTATTCTATACCTCCTACCTTCAAAACATTTACAACAAACAATGGTCTTGCTTCAATCACGTTCAACGATTCTTCGTTCTCGCTATCTGTACCTTAAACTAAATGCAAATTCAATTAACCAAGTGTTTATTTCTAAAACTAACTTCCTCTGGAACTCAAAACTGCGGAGTTTCTAACAAAAACATTGTCGCTTTCAAGTGCAATACTTTTATAAATTTTATTCTGAACATCCTGCAATATTAGCTATTTTTAACATTTTTTAAAGAAAGTAAAGTCTATTAATTTTATTTTTTATTAATAAAAAAGAAAATTATATATAATGCTATTAAACCAGAAAAAATAACTAAACTGCATCTAAATTTAGTTCGATCTGTGTTAGTAAATAGACTTGTCTGTGTGTGTGGTTAGTTTGGTCAAGTGGCAGGTTGCTTGCCTTACAAGAGGCTCGAATTTCGAATCCTGAGTTCGGATATGTCAAACTGATGAGATCAAATGACGGCGAAACTCGAGTCTAAGACGTGCGGTTTGTTGCCTCTCATAGTTCCTGTGAGTTGCGATGTTGTTTAGCTGTGGAAATAATTATATATATATATATATATATATATATATATATATATATACATATATATATCTATACATACATACACATATATATATAGATATAGATATATACACTGATTGTACAAAATTAGAGTCAGAATTTTCAGATTCTACATTTAGCATTACAGATTCACGAACTCTACTTTTGTACAAGCAATATCTCTTAAAGATATTAATAGTTACTTGTAATTGATTGACCGAAACATGCTCATAAATGTGTAGCAATATATAGATGCTTATGTAAAGCAAATAAATCTATAGCTTAATGTAATCCATTATTGAGCAGACTTGCATGATTTTTGTACAAAATCATCGATTACTTACTCTCTGAAAATATTAACCTGATAATATATATATATATATATATATATATATATACAAAAAAAATCGAGAGAGAGACAGAAAGATAGATGGACTGTATCGTATTTATAACACTGTGTGTACAAAAGAAAAATACTCTACGTACAATTTACTTTTAACTTGAATATCTATAATTTACTTTGCAGGAAGAAAAACCGAATGCAAATTTTGTGTTGTAAATAAAATGTCGCTTAAAAAATGAATACAATGTACGTAATCTAGATGCTTGAAACGAGACATAAAAAGATTTTTAAAAAAGCAGAATATCACTATGACACTTATTTAAAAAAAAAAAAACTCGCTCATGTTAAACAATTTTTTTATTCTTTCAATATTGTTTAATTTTCAAAGCCAGTTCCAAGTTACCAGTTACTATCGTTAATTTTATAAGTTATTGCATTTTCTTTATATGTTAACTAAGAAATAAGACGTACCAGTTGATGCGTAATAATATAATGCATTGCAAATTTGAAACTCCTTGGTTAAACATCTACAGGATAGATTAATCGTTACAAATTTACGAATATATTTTCCAGGTTGCTGCAAGCGAAGTGTGTTTCTTTTAAATTACTACAAACCAGAGATTATTCTCTATTTTCGAAAGCAACATTTCGTCTATACATTCTTGCTACATCTGGTTCATCTAATATTCGCTGTCTAACGCAATCAGCTTCTTGTAGGCACGATCCCGAATAGTAGTTATTATGTCCAGGTAGTTATATATCCTGTTTTACATTATAAATCGAAAACAATATCGTGCTATCCATATGTATTATGATACCATAAGACATGTTAAGATATAAAGGAGAAATGCGTTTGGTTATAATATATAAACCTATGACGAGTATGCATAAAACTACAGTAAATTAATAACATATATATATCGTTTATAACCATCACAAGTAAACTTACAGGTGAGTTAGAATACTATAATATTTTGAAGAAATATATTCCAACTGTTCATAGTTTTATATAGCAAAAGAAAACATTTGAATATTTCACATGTTTGATAACATAATAATAAAACAAAAAATGAAAAATATATCCAGTGGCTTGCTAACTATTTTCATTATACGCTCTTTTAATATCAGTAGTTGACCGCTGCATTTAATTCGAGCACCGAATGAAGAAGAGAGAAAAACAGGGATCTCACTTAGTAAACCATCAGATAAAATTGAGAAAACCAAAATCCTTCGTAATCCAATATGACCAATAGGTTTATGTTTCTTCAACTTGTACGACAAGTATGTAAACTACAAACGAAATCTATATAAAATACATTTCTTATACTAGATAAGACATCAAAGAAAACCAGCGTATGTTCACATTTTTTTACACAATAGGTTACTTAAATGCATAAAATAAAGTAGCACTCTCGGTACATCCAAAACAATTAGTGCAAATTTTTAACTATTTTTTGCAGCGTACTTTACATTCGTTCAACAAATATTAATTAAGTTACATTTATAAAACAATACAAAAAAGGTGCTTGTAGCTTATTGATCTGATGTTTTATGATTTGGTATGATTAACATACAATCAGTCTGTTATGAAATAGGGTAAATGTTGACATTGTAATATGTGAATATGTCATTATAATCTATTAATGAAAACTAATTTAATAAACATACTAAACAATAGAATATGTGATTATGGTTCAAGTTGTAATTTTCTTAGTTAAAATGAAAATATTTAAATTATGTCACTGATAGAATTATTATTATACTGTCACGAATCCAAGGCGATATTTTTATATGAATATTTTATTTTTCTAAAATTTCACATTTTTTCAACATCAAGGGTCCCTATCTTGAAGATAACACATTTTTTTCTTGTAAGTCTCCACTTATAAAGGCCACTAAAGGATAAGTGTTAATGAATGTAATATTATAATGTAGTAATCGTTAATGATACAAATTGGGTAGAATTTGATTATTTAAGGGGCCGGCTCAACAAGAATTTGTTTACATTAGATTTGATGACTACATGTATTCAACCGTTTCTAGAGCAAAAGTTCTTTATATATATCCAACGTTTTTGAAAGAGTATGGTATAATGGTATACTTCACAAGTCTGTTACTTAGGGAATAGCTATAAATGGACCCTCAATGATTAAATTCTTTCCCTCTGATAGGGTTATAAGCGTAGCCGTTGATAGGAAAAAATCATAAAATCATAGTATTAACGCTGGAGTCCCTCAAGGTTCCATCCTGATCCATACTCTCTTCCTGATCTTCATCAATGATCTCCCAAATTACATTTTTAGATTATTCGTAGACATTTATGCAGATGTCGGCATAATCTATGGCAACACTTTAATAGTCAGCAATGGTCAAAATCTTTCGTATTCTCCCTATTCTGATCTTGAGAATGTAGTGCAATATGGGAAAAAGAAGCATGTATGGCAAATCAGGCTTCTCTCCTTTCATCATAATCGCTCTGACCTCCATAACGCGAAAATGTAATGAATGCTATTCGTCTTGAGGAAGCTCTATATCTTTAAAAGCTTCCGGGACTGACCCTAATTCCTGATCTGATGTAGAACACATGCATCGCATCTGTTGCCAAGATCGCAGGAAAATGGTTAGATTACTCTATCACCTCAGTAGGTATTTCACTACTGATGCAATCCTCTATCTGTATAAGAGCCAGGTACACCCTAATGTATTTCTACATGAGATTCATTTATTCCAGAGTGTCTAACTAAAGTTCCTTTGTTATTTTTCAAACTTTGACTTAGTAAATAAGTGAAAAAATATTAAAGCTTTTTTTCCACCCAGTGGACTAGCCCATTATGTTATTGGATATGTTCTGGTCCCTTGTTCTCATCGGATCCCGGGATAAAAAGTAATCTAGAGGTTTCGAATACGAATCATATTTTGAATATTGGGTTATCGTTTACTTGTAGACTGTTTCATTATCATAGCATGTTATCCTTGGAGGCCATTGTAAAAAGAGATCGCAGATATCTAGTAACTAATTCAACAGTTTTTATTTAGGTTACTTATTTTGTTTAGCTTGAGATAGGTCATTCTATTGGATGTATATATATTGGATGTATATATATATATATATATATATATATATATATATATATATATATATATATAGCTTCAAAGATTTTTAACTCATTGCTTATTAACATTTGTTTCGTGGTATAGTATTTTAGTGTTATTCATTACCATTTCATTGAAATTCGAGGAAGGCATTTATTTATCTTCTATGTAATTCAATTATTATCGTTAGGAAGGGTTTATTTAGTTTCTCAGAACTAATCGAATTTAAATGAAAAATTTAACTTATATGCGAAAATGATTATTATGCATTGATGTATGTTCAAGTATTCTTGAGTAATATGTATTTTTCTCGGATTAAACTTATATAGATTCATACAGCATGCTGTATATGTATAAAGAGAGAAAGAAAGAAAGAAAAAGGAAAAATAAACTAGTGAGCTGAAAAAAACAAAAGCAAGTGGGTTGATATATTATTTGCCGAGAAAAGCCTCCCTGACTGGATTCATTCTGCCGGAATTGCCTTAAGACAGTGACAGTTTTGAATTATGAAAATACCTCTACACTTAGAACCAGATTTTCTTCTTTCGTCTAACGCTTATTTTCTCTCCTTTTCTGATGAGAAAATTTAACTTTGAAGTGGCATAGTCTAAAAAAATCTCCCCCGGTGTGTCCCTTACTTTAATCGGTTTTAACATTATTAGAATGATAATATAATAAAGGTTTGTGTAACTTTAATTCTTATCTCCTTATCTTTCCATATATGTATATATATATATATATACATATATATATATATATATATATATATTGACATAGAAAAAGAATTGAAAGAAAAGAGAGATTGAAATATATAGAGAGAGATATAGATCTAGTCTAATCACCTATGCACAGCTAGAATTCTTAGACCAGGTCCTTCTATTTTTATTTAGTATGCCAGTTCAACCCAGTTCTG